>NW_026782739.1:0-346131 GCF_031769215.1 Ylistrum balloti | reverse complement strand
CTGATAAGTTCCTTTTAACATAAAATGAATACTACATACGCCTGAATACATGTAGATGGTAATAAGATCAAATTAACATCAGTGTATAACGAGTCTCGGGATCGCAGTAAACCACTCCCGAATGACATTCTACCTAATTGCATTCCTCCGGACTGCTTTGGTCGAGTGTCACTGTTTATCAAAAACAACATCTCGTTATCCATTTGTCATTTCGTTCCCGAAAATTCAAGGTTGAATATTAACAATTGCTTAAGTTAAAATAATATTCGTTAAAGTTAAATATTCATGTTAAAAACCCAATTAAACATATTTGCTTATTCATTGAAGTTCTTACCAAGTTAGTAATACTCTTATGGATAATTAACATCCGACAGCGCTCACACAGTACGTTGATTTCTATCCATCAGTCATATCAGTATCAGTACACGTGTAGTGGCGTGTGTATATCTAACTTTGTCATCAGCTGTTTCACAGCTTAACAAAGAGTTTCGATGCCATAGGTATTCTCGAATATCTATAGAAATATGAAATCGTTTGATAGAATATTCAACATAATTAATCAAGAAACGTGTTTATACTGGTAAATTTGAATATTTTAATATTTGTAGTTGACCACTGTCCACTGTCTGTCAATCTTGTCACGCGCTACCATAACTTACATCAACATATTCCGGCATTAAGTAGATAAGTATCTGTCGTGTATATCCTTCCCTCTACATGACATTACATCATATTTACATTTGCTGATGATAGAAATAAGTGTGATGAATAATCCAATAAATAACAGCCTGCGAGTGACCGCGATGACATCAGTATTGAAGGCATAAGAATGGCAACGGTCACTGTCAGAAAAAAAAATGTTCCGACTGTTATCAATGAATAGTTATTGATTAAGATAAAATCATAATCATAAGTTTGCTTCAAATACGCCAATTATTGAATGAAGATTTACATTTTTAAACATTTTAAAAGCGTTTATAATGTGATAATTTAATGAACTATAGTGCGAACATGTACAGCTACATGTAAAGATGTGAAATTTCTATTTTCATCATCAGAAAACACGGCATTACTAACATTGTATATGAAACAGAAGACGCATATCCTTCTTGAACATCTGGCGATGTTCTCTCTGCTCTTGTCAAAGGATTTTGTACAACTTTGTATATATAACCTATCTTGCCATCGTTTTGTTGTTGTTTTTTAGTTAGAACGAATATTTTGTCTGCATGTTTTTTCTCGATGAAACAGCAACAGTCTTTTTGTGGCATTTATGGTCGATATAATTGACAAAACCTTACTGGCAAACGGCATATTGTGTGTTACTGTCATAGGTAACAAAATCAGAGAGTATTCGAATGAATCCCGTTTTTGCGTGCAACTAGGAACGTTTTGTCCGTAATACAATAGATTTGTTAAGGATTTTAAAAGGAGAAGGACATCATGGCTAAACTGCAGAACCTTGAAAAATATAGCAAAGGTGTCTACACTCATATTTGACTGGTTTTCTGTTCAATCTGTCAAAAGAAAACTACAGTCTACGCTAAGTTCTCACAAATATTTAGTTAGGGACAGTTAATCTTGTACACCATTGGTAAACGCGCTACACAGAATATAGTGTTTTTGGATTATAAGATATTTAATATTGTAAGACATTGAACATCTATAGACTATTGATATTTCGCATACCTTATCTGGACGTGTTCATAAATCATATAAATTCTCTGTCACTACCGCATCTTCCTTACCCTATAATTAAAATATGTATCTTAACGTAATTCTTGTCTCTAAGGTAAATACTTTCCCATTATTGATAATAAAACCACAAGAAAAATAGACATAAAAAGGGGTTTTGTGTGAAGTTCAAAATGTTCCAGGGATATTTTGAATTTTCACAGAAATCACGCGATATTTCAAAATATAGATATTTAAAGTTGAGTTAAGAAGAAGTCATTAAAACGGAAAACACACGATATTTCATGTATGTTTCTTGTTTTTAGGCGGAGATGTAGATCAAATCGTATCAGAATGCTTGGCATGATGCGAAAATGATGCAAAAATGATTCTTTCACAAAAAGGAAGAATATAAAGTCATGAGTCTTAATCGAATATCGCCTTACTGTTAGTCCGGATGTTTGTGAATTTGAGTAAGTCTATAATCAACATTTGGAAAGATATTAGGCTACTAGAAGCGTCCCATACTCCTCGTGACAAAGAGCCTCGACATGCTACATGTGTAAAGGTAACCCCGGAGTAAAGATGGACATAACGAGTTCTAAACGTCGTCACGTGCAAGAGAGGCACGTTCAGGTAAGCTGATACACGACTTTTCAGTTTAAATGTATATAGATATTGAAAAGTTACTTCAGTATTGTAATATTTACTAACGAAAGCTCACTCTGTCCACAGGGCTGGTGGGCGTCATTTCATGATTGGATTTTGACGAAATTCATGGAAATATCCATGGGCGATAGGAATTCGATTTTGTAAGGCGGGTTAGAGTAATGAAGGTTATACAGGTTAATCGTCAAAATCCTTCTCCTTATTTTGATGAAAATGCACTTTTACCAAATGAGGCAAACTTTGGATAAATTGAATCAACACAACCCAACCCTCTCTTTCCTGATGGTGAAGGTAAAACGTTCAAATTTGGTCTGGACCATCTTTTTGCGAAAAGGATAATTTAGGGAATCAAATCGTGTGTTAATGACTGGACTGGACTATCCTCTATATCATCTAGTATTTTAGGAGGATTTTTACCGATTTGTTACACACATATTAATACATAAGCATAGGAACTATTTAGAATGAAATGCGAATAATTGGTTACTTCATCGGAAATCTGACAACGGAGCTACAACTGTCCACTCGGCATCTTGTATCTTAGTTCATTATCAATATTGTATGAAAATTTAAAAGAGGTTTAAAAATCCACCGAACCAATGAAACTGATGGTTTTAAAAAAATTGTAATACTTTTTAAAAATCCGATATATCCAGCATGCGTTAGGGAGTTTATTGTAGTTAAGACTATGTTTATAATATATATTACCGAACACCACATTGATCACAGTTACCCGTATACGTGTTATATACAGGTTTTATTTTCAGGTTCATCTGCATGTGGACATTAAAAGATGATTTAACTATATATCATACATCGCACTTTTCTTTGTAACCTTGTGCTGACCGATTATATCGTCACATTACTTGTGCTCCAAATTTGATTTGAGCTCTTTTTCCGTTTAGTTGTCATTTTCCTAAGATTTTTCTCCCTTCTTTATACAGTTTTAAAGCTGATCACCGAATGGAAAAGTCAACTTAGGGACGTATATTACGTCCTTGCGCAAACATAACAATACTTTATTCCAAAATGTTCTTTTAGCGCAATATCATTTTTGCGTTCCCGACTTTTGATGAAATGCGTTTGTAAAAAAATGTTACTCATGGACAATAATGTGTTTAATTTTCCATTAAAGGTGATAAGTAATACGAGAGTAAATTATGTTATTGCACCCACAGGTTTGAATGTTGTCAGTTTGGAATTCAGGGGACATAGCTCTTTGTTATTTTTCTATAACCGAGTTCCGGCTCTGATATTAGTCTCTACCTACTTTCACTTCACGGGAGACATGCACACGTATACGTTACAGTATAAAGGTATGATGCTTTCGTACGTAGTTTATATATATATATATATTAATGACAAATTTCTGAAGTTTATCATATGATATCTACATTATGCGTCTTGTTGTGGCTAATGTAGGCTTAAGACCTAGCGTTCTTAATAACGTGTTCGGCAATACAGTAGATGTATCCACACACGTAGGCCTTGTCTATTGTACAGGTCCCTGATATCTTGTCACGTGTGTATATGAACATATTCCGGGATATTTATAACATTTTAGTAGTTTTGAGTTAAGACAGTATATACAATAGACCTAGCGGCTAGCCCCAACAAAGCGTCTAAATGTATGTTATAAATATGAATGAGTCCAGTTACATATAATCCACCTATAGTAAGGTTCTCATGCCCCTGTGTACTGTAAACTTTATTGATCATTAAGTACAGCCTGAATTTTACTTGTAGAAATTAGCTCTACACATGGTAGGAAAGGGATTCTGAAATTTCCTCGGTTTTAAAGGCATCGTTTCATATTAAATTAATTAAGACTTCCCTTACTATTTTGTATTTCAGATTGAAGATATGTTTCAGTAAATGTGCTGTCATCCAAGACACTGAATATAGTGATAACTAACATGTGTATTCTAGATCTTGTCACTGAGATACACTTCTATGGCTGGTGGGCCATAACTGTTATTCAGAAACAATTCAATGTAAGTATATTAATAGCCTGTCAATTCAGCATCACTTAATATTTTCTGCTAAAGATGAGGGCTCTAATTTGTGGTCAAACCAGATCTCTGACATACAATCCAGGTACCTGTATTTTATGAGGGGAATACTTAGGAAAATTAATGAAGGAGGAACATATAACTAGATGGTAGAGCCAGAATAGTGATGGCTAAATAGTGAGACAACCAGTGTAGTAAGACAATCAGATTAGTGTTGACTTGGTAGTGGGACAAACAAATTAGTGGTATCTGGGTAGTGTGACAAACAGATTAGTGGTATCTGGTAGTGGGACAAACAAATTAGTGGTATCTGGGTAGTGGGACAGTCAGATTAGTGGTGTCTGGGTAGTGGGACAGTCAGATTAGTGGTGTCTGGGTAGTGGGACAAACAAATTAGTGGTATCTGGGTAGTGGGACAGTCAGATTAGTGGTATCTGGGTAGTGGGACAGTCAGATTAGTGGTGTCTGGGTAGTGGGACAGTCAGATTAGTGGTATCTGGGTAGTGGGACAGTCAGATTAGTGGTATCTGGGTAGTGGGACAGTCAGATTAGTGGTATCTGGGTAGTGGGACAAACAAATCAGTGGTATCTGGGTAGTGGGACAAACAAATTAGTGGTATCTGGGTAGTGGGACAGTCAGATTAGTGGTATCTGGGTAGTGGGACAGTCAGATTAGTGGTGTCTGGGTAGTGGGACAGTCAGATTAGTGGTGTCTGGGTAGTGGGACAAACAGATTAGTGGTGTCTGGGTAGTGGGACAGTCAAATTAGTGGTGTCTGGGTAGTGGGACAGTCAGATTAGTGGTGTCTGGGTAGTGGGACAGTCAGATTAGTGGTGTCTGTGTAGTGGGACAAACAGATTAGTGGTGTATGGGTAATGTGACAAACAGATTAGTGGTGTATGGGTAGTGGAACAGACAGATTAGTGGTGTATGGGTAGTGTGACAAACAGATTAGTGGTGTATGGGTAGTGGGACAAACAGAATAGTGGTGTATGGGTAGTGGGACAAACAGATCAGTAGTGGCTGGGTTGTGGGACAATCAGTGTTGTAAGACAAACAGATCAGGAGTGGCTGGGCTGTGGGACAAATAGGTTAGTGGTGGCTAGGTTGTGGGACAATCAGATAAGTTCTAGATGGGAAGTTTGACAACTAAGTTTGTGAAAGTGGGACAAACAGAATAGTGTTGACTTGGTAGTGGGACAAATAGTTTAGTGGTGTCTTGGTAGTGGGACAAACAGATTAGTGTTGACCTGGTAGTGAGACATCCAAATTACTTAGTAACATAATATCTATGTGTGAATTCACTTCAATTCATATAAGTCACCTTGATGTATAATTGTTAACTGTAAAGAAAAGAAATTATTATATAAGGTGATTTTTTTTATTTGTTGTCACTTGAGTTGCACTAGAAAGCATGATCTGTTTATTCAATCCTAAGCACTTATCTATCATTTCTCCTAATGAAAGTTATACATGTGGTTGCTAATATGACTATTTTCAGAAATACTCGGAATGGATGCTGTTTCTGAATAAACTTGGAGACCCTCGCTATGCATTCCTTATCTACTTTCCTGTTACCTTCTGTCTCAGCAAAACAAGAGGAACACAGGTGTTGTGGGTTGCCTGTGTTGCGGAGTGGCTGAATGCATTTTTAAAGCTGTAAGCTTTGCCTTATTATGAGAAGATCCAATGCTTTAATTGTATAAATACATCAATTATCACAATACATTTACATATTGATAGAGAAACAATAAGTGTGTGGTGTACTTCTTATTTCCTTCAACATTTGTTCTCAACTAGGCTGCAATATCTCAGTTAGTAGAGCTTTGATCTACATTACCCCCAGGTAAAGATCAAAGGAACATGATTTGATGTTACCTAACTGGCAGTTTGTGTTTGTTAGGAAGCTGAGAAACAGGCTAGTCTGTGCTGTTATGTGTCGTAGGGCTAGACACCATTGTTGCTATGGATGGCATGCAACATGCCTTCTGTTATGTTGTTGTAGCCACCAGCTTCTTCAAGAAGGCCATGTCTCTAAATGAACTATTAATGGGGAGATAAACCATGCCAACACACCTGAAGTAAACTTGTTCTGTGTTTCTATTTATGATGTTCTTTAGTTACTATATACAGAGATACTTGCAGTGCAATATAGCTTTGTACCCTGTGGTCAACAAGATGAGTAGAATTAAAATGTTTAAGCTGAAAAATATTCTTTTGATGTAAACATTTTAAATCAAATTCCATACCAGGCAAGAGAGTGCACAACTTTATCTAAGGTTGTTAAAAAGAAAATGCCTGGTAGGTAAATGTTTTCTCACATAAAGTTTTTTATGTCTTATGTAACAGGTAATGTGTACTGTTGGATGAAATATTTTAATTCCAAAGGAAGAACGAAAAAATTCCTTTTTTCTTTCAATTAAAGATGATTCAAGGACATTTGTAGAATGTTAATTGCTACCAGGGGAGAGTTATTAGGGAAGGGTGAAAATAAAGAAAACAAAGGTAACTTACTACTTATATACAACTAACAGGGGGGAAGGAGCCAACGTCGGTCCGGTAAGTAAGGAGGGGTCCTTAGCTGGGTAGATCACTGGAAGATGAATACCAGAAGGTATGCCGGGAGTCACTCAATAGTATAATTAAAACATCTTAGGTAGAAGTGTACTCAACATCAACCAGCTTCAAAAAATTAGGTAGGTAGAATACTTTTATTATTTGCCGACCGGTTTCGCCAGTTAAGTAGAAGTGTACTCAACATCAACCAGCTTCAAAAAATTAGGTTAACTGGCGAAACCGGTCGGCAAATAATAAAAGTATTCTACCTACCTAATTTTTTGAAGCTGGTTGATGTTGAGTACACTTCTACCTAAGATGTTTTAAATACAACTAAATAGATGTTGATCCGACTGAGCACAGAAAACAGCTGGGCCAAGGTAATTGAATTTTGTATACATGTACAGAAAGATGAATTAAATTTTATGTACAGAAAATAACTGAGTCATGACGATTAAACTTGCACATTGTGTAAGAGAAAAAATTTCATCACATTCAAATAGTTAATAGAATACCCACAATGCAAAGGTGTTCGTTTTTTTCTTTCTTCTTTAATGTAAACGATGAATGCTTCTTCAATGGAAACAGAGGATTGAAATAGGAGATAGCAAAAATTAAAATACCTTCATGGATGTCTCTACTTTAGATTAGGTTAGGGCGTATGTGTCTAAATCTGAAATAATTGACCTAGTCATTAAAGCCATGTGTCTTCTGTAATATATGTGTAGTCTTTGCATGGGGTCTAGTGTCTACTGTATGATGTCTCTTATCTTCTTATGATATCTAGTGTCTTCTGAATGATGTCAGAAATTTGTTTACCTCTTTTGCCTTCTGTTTGTCTTGTGTCTACTACTTGATGGCTAGTGTCTAGAATATTATGTCTAGAATTTACTGCATAATGTTCAGTATCTACTGAATGATGTCAAGATCTGTTTGCTTCTGTTTTCAAAAGCATGATGTCTAATGTTTACTATCTTATGCCTGGGAGTCTAGTGTCCACTGTATGAAGTCTAGTGTCTACTGTATTGATGTCTAGTGTCTACTGTATGATGTCAAGTGTCCACTGTATGATGTCAAGTGTCTACTGTATGATGTCTAGTGTCTACTGTATGATGTCTAGTGTCCACTGTATGATGTCTAGTGTCCACTGTATGGTGTCTAGTGTCTACTGTATGATGTCTAGTGTCCACTGTTTGATGTCAAGTGTCCACTGTATGATGTCTAGTGTTAACTGTAAGATGTCCAGTGTTAACTGTAAGATGTCCAGTGTTAACTGTAAGATGTCTAGTGTTAACTGTATGATGTCTAGTGTTAACAGTATGATGTCTAGTGTTAACAGTATGATGTCTAGTGTTAACTGTAAGATGTCCAGTGTTAACTGTATGATGTCTAGTGTTAACTGTATGATGTCTAGTGTTAACAGTATGATGTCTAGTGTTAACTGTAAGATGTCCAGTGTTAACTGTATGATGTCTAGTGTTAACAGTATGATGTCCAATATCCACTACTGAGGTAATGATGTGTTGTGTTCTCTTCATAATGTCTTATGTTTCTTTGTAATATCTGTTGTCTACTGTATGATCTTTAGAATTTACTGCATTATTACTAATATTTACTGTGTGATTACTAATATTTGCTGTGAGATTACTAATATTTACTGTGTGATGACTAGTGTTTGCTGTGTTATGCTGTTGATTACCTTTCTAGTATCCTCCATGGTGATCGACCTTACTGGTGGGCTGGAGAGAAATTCAACAACCTTGAAAAGGAAAACTTGGATGCCATGCTTCCTACACAATATCACCTCACCTGTGAAACAGGACCAGGTATGTAACAAAATTATATCTCACTTGTGAAATAGGACCATGTATGTACACAAAATAATATCTCACCTGTGAAATAGGACCAGGTATGTACACAAAATTATATCTCACGTGTGAAACAGGACCAGGTATGTACACAAAATTATATCTCACCTGTGAAAGGGACCAGGTATGTACACAAAATTATATCTCACCTGTGAAACAGGACCAGGTATGTACACAAAATTATATCTCACCTATGAAACAGGACCAGATATGTACACAAAATTATATCTCACCTATGAAACAGGACCAGGTATGTACACAAAATTATATCTCACCTGTGAAAGGGACCAGGTATGTACACAAAATTATATCTCACCTGTGAAAGGGACCAGGTATGTACACAAAATTATATCTCACCTGTGAAACAGGACCAGGTATGTACACAAAATTATATCTCACCTATGAAACAGGACCAGATATGTACACAAAATTATATCTCACCTGTGAAACAGGACCAGGTATGTACACAAAATTATATCTCACCTGTGAAAGGGACCAGGTATGTACACAAAATTATATCTCACCTGTGAAACAGGACCAGGTATGACACAAAATTATATCTCACCTATGAAACAGGACCAGATATGTACACAAAATTATATCTCACCTGTGAAACAGGACCAGGTATGTACACAAAATTATATCTCACCTGTGAAAGGGACCAGGTATGTACACAAAATTATATCTCACCTGTGAAACAGGACCAGGTATGTACACAAAATTATATCTCACCTGTGAAACAGGACCAGATATGTACACAAAATTATATCTCACCTGTGAAACAGGACCAGGTATGTACACAAAATTATATCTCACCTGTGACACAGAACAAGGTTTGTACACAATATATCTGATCTGTGAAACAAAGCAGATATGAATACAAAATTATTCATGTACTTCTTTTGTGAAACAAGACCATGTAGGTATGCAATATTACATCTTGCCAACGGACCTAAGTATGTGCACCGTATAACATCTCACCTGGAAAATAGGATCAGGCATGATCACAATACTTTTTATGTACTTAATTTGTAAATGAGGACCAGGTCAGTTCACAATAGTATGCCTTACCTGGGAAACAAATTGTACCAAGTCTGTACATTGTGTTATTCATGTGCTTCACTCGTGAAACAGGACCTGATAAGTTCACAATATTATATCTCATCTGTGAAACAGGACCAGGTATGTACACAATATTGCATCTCACCTGTGAAGCAGGACCAGGTGTGTATAAAAAATAATATCTCACCTGTGAAACAGGACCAGGTATGTACACAAAATTATATCTCACCTGTGAAACAGGACCAGGTGCAACATATCCATCAAACAAATTGACCTAGTTATTTGGATAAGGATATAATTAAACATTTGGATAACAATTGGCTATGAGTTAATCATGAATGTATGTAATTCACACAGGAATACTATAAAGAATCCCCAGATTTACTGTTGTACTTATACATTTACAAAACTTGATGAGAAAAATCTCTAGATGGAGAAATTCTCCAAGAATCCAACCAAGTTTTTATGTGTAAGGTGTAAGGGGGATCCCTATCAGATACAGACACTACTTCTGAAATAACAAATAAACAGGAAGGAGTCACAACTCCCAAAGCCAGGCTTCCAGGCAGTCTTATCCGCTCTCTTATAGAGCCGGGCTTCCAGGCGGTCTTATCCGCTCTCTTACAGAGCCGGGCTTCCAGGCGGTCTTATCCGCTCTCTTACAGAGCCGAGCTTCCAGACGGTCTTATCCGCTCTCTTACAGAGCCGGGCTTCCAGGCGGTCTTATCCGCTCTCTTACAGAGCCGGGCTTCCAGGCGGTCTTATCCGCTCTCTTTTAGAGCCGGGCTTCCAGGCAGTCTTATCCACTCTCTTATAGAGCCGATTGCTGGTAATGATAAGGTACCAGGCTCCAGAAGAAAGTAGAGTACACTGTTTGGAAACCTGGCTTCAGGAGTTTCTCCTTTTCTATTCCTTAAACTTGTATACATTTAACTATGAAACCAACATGATCGAGCGCCTTGTAATTATTACTAACACTTGTATTTTAGGAAGCCCCTCTGGACATGCCATGGTGACATCGGCTGTATTTTATGTCCTTGTAAAGGCAATATTGGATTCCAGATTGAAACTACAAAGGTACATAACCAGTAAGCTTAATCCTTGTCATACTTTTTGTATTTGTTTTATGAAATCTGCAAACTAGAAATAATTATCAGATTTTTCAAAATTGATCATAATGAGTAACAAGAAAAGGAATAATTTAATTGTACTTGAGTAATATGTTAAATTCTCTCTACACTGTGTTAACTGATGATGTGTGTCGGATGTTCCATTGCTGTGCACACCTGTCTGTGTTGTATGTCATTCTGAACTGATGAGCTGCAAGGCTAAAAGTAATAAAGAATTGGATTGTTTTGAACATGGTCACAAGCCAGGCTTGGATCAGTTTTGTTTGTGAAAAGAAATATTTTAGCGTTTGGATAAAAAGGTGATGAATTATTCATAATATCTGTTCTTTATAACTTCATTATCATCTCAAACTGTATAAACAAAAAAGACTCAAAATTTCAATTGTCAGTTAAGTATATTTAATATGTAGTTAAAGAGTCATGTGTAGTAATTTTTCAAAGTTTTAGTTTATTAGCACATGTATAATAATCACTGTGTTATAAAGCCTGAATTTTGTCTCAGCAGAATATTGCGGGTGGCAGTATGGTCGAGTTTTGCTGTAGTTATCTTTGCAGTGAACATTTCTCGTGTTTTCATAGCAACTCATTTCCCTCATCAAGTTATTATCGGCACTTTGATAGGTAAATCTGTTTAACTTCATTCATTGTGTAAATATTCCAGCACATGTACTGTAAACATGTTTATTCTATGTATAATACTATTTTAACACTTTTCTTGCTGTAAGTATTGAGTAAATGAGAATGTACTAATTGCAATTTAAGTATGTCCTCACAAAGCATTGATTAATGATAAACTAATTGGTCACTGAGCTTACTTGTCAAAAAGGGATCATGGGTTAAAATATATATCATTGCACCAAATTAATTACATTTACAGTATCAAGAAATCTCAATATCTGTCAAACAAACCATGTTATATTACATGAATCAAAAAGGGTTGGAACCTGCTTGTTTACATTTTTAAAGTGATTTAAAAAAATAATAAACACTAATGTGGAATTTGTTAAATCAGCAATATATGATAGAATATTATAGATATAAGTTCACATTAATTACAATATTAGAAAAAGGGCATGTCAACAGCATGTTCAGAAATATGAACTGTATCTATTTCAAAATCTTACAGGAATGGGAATAGGGAATATGATTAAAGTGGATGTTGTTTCAAGGTTCCATAGCAAACATTACCTATTGGGAACAGTGGTAGCTATGGGAGTATGTATGTTGACATACAGTGCCCTGTTGTTGCTAGGATATGACCCACTGTGGTCTATTCCAATGGCCTACAAATGGTGTGCTTCATCCACATGGGTCCATCCCGACACCACACTGTTCTTTGCTGTCGTCAGGGACATCTCTTGTTTGGCAGGTACGTACAGGAAATATGTCTCTATGTTTGTGAACTTTTCTGCCACTATAATCATATTAACATAAGACCAGGTCTCAAGTATAATGTGATTCAAATGTAACATAAATAATTATTGATACTGTTATACTGGTCTGTGTTAGGGTGCATTTTTTCATGCCAACTGTTACTAATAGGGCAACATCTTTTTCAAAACTGACATTTAAGTGTTGTCAAACAAACATTACTTCATAGTCGTATTTTGCTGATTGCAGGATTTGGATTCAATGTCAAAGTCCTTGGGAAAATATCACTGGAAGAGAAGCCAAGGGCATTTTACAGCTTATCTAAAGTATTACAGATCATTTTAAGTTTGTGTGTGACTTTGATGATGGAAACTATCAAGCTTTCAAGGGACACCGATGCAATATTTTATGGAGGAGCTTTCATCAAATTTTTCTGCATGATGTCAATCCTGGTGATCTTAATACCTGTAATCTTTGACAAATGCTTTACGGTATCTGTTGAGGAAAAAAAAGACTAATACTTGTGAATAACTGTTATACTTCCTTTTATTACCATGGTAACTATCTGCACAAAACTGATTCAGTTAATTGCGGTTGTTGACATGGAGTTGGAGGTACTTTTTTCAAATATTTATTTTTACATTTGTTTTCCTCATCATTGTGAGTTTACACAGCATCTAGTTTCTTTGTATAAAATGTATGTCATTGATATGACCATTCTTGGAGGACCAATAAATTAAAGACAAAAGGCAAGGAGTGAGTGAGAGTTTATGAAAAAAAGTGAACAAGTAAGAAGTCCTTAGTCTTGTCTCTATCGTGCAGTCTCAGGACAAAATATTCTAATTAACGAACTTTGAATCAAATTTTCTTGTTCCTATCTTGCACTTTCATATTGACATTTACATGTTAATATTAAAGATTTGAGTGTATTTTGTATTTACATGCTGTAATCTTGAATTGTCTCCACTGGAGCACAAAAACAACAGCGCTAGACAGAGATAATATTGGAATTAGCTATGTAACCTTCTTCAGGTATATAAAAATTCTAAATTTGTTCCTAACTCCTTGTAAAACAGAATGACAGATATGGCCTTGGGAAGCAGCTTTCGTGATAGAAGAACAGATGAAGACATGCAAACCTCATGTCTCCTTTGATCATATGAAATATTATTTGACAAGAATGTATCCTGCCAATTTCCTATATACAGATAACAAGTACAAATAAAATACTGGTGGTCACTTGTAAATAAACATACATCAAATTCCAAAATGTGTTTAACACATGAAGTCCCCACTTCCATCCTATTGATACAGAACAGATAGGACAAAATACCACGGTCGTATATAAAAACACACTTACAATGGCACCGGTATATATGTATATACTTCCATGAAAATTTCAAATACATATATTTAACCAAAACCAATTGCCCTTAATCATTATATGTACATGTAGGACAATGTGATGAAAGTTATAAGTCTCTTAAAGGTGTTTGTCCATCGTTTTAACAGACTGTAAAATGAAATGTCTGAGGTGGTCCCATACTCATCTTTACAGTCAAGAAATGATTATCACACATTTCAAGCACCATTACAGAGAAAATAAACACAGAAACATTCTCCTCATATCTACTTTGAATGTATATTAGATACATAATCCAGATACTGTTCAGATACAACCTTCACTTGTCCTGAAGTTTGAAAGTATTTGAGATTTTCTTGATTTCAGTTTTAATTAAAAAAGGACAGATTTCGTTGATCTATTTAATGGGAATTAGTTTTATTTGCAGCACCAATGAACAATTGTACCACAAAACAATCTAAATGGCTTCAAACCACAAAGACAAACAAATTTGTGGATTTACAACTCCCACTTTTATTGGTTCCTTAAGCTAAAATTTCTTTAAATGTTGGTAAGATCATCTTTAAACAGAATGTCCTTGTAATTCATTGACATTTAGCAAAGTTTTAGCATGAAAATCTATAGGCCAATCAGAAGCTTGATACCTTTACATTTAGCAAATTATTGACAGAAACCTATTGGCCAATCAGAAATGAAGTACTTTTTTTAATCATGCATAAACCTCAATTAATGACATTTTATTCAGAAATGAAGTGTTATCAAGACACATGCAAACCAAAACTGATAAAAATCCGTTTACATTTATCCATCCTCGATATTCCAGGGGTTACAATCACTTTCACTCTCTGCACCCCTGGAACCATCCTCGATACTCCATGGGTTACAATCACTTTCACTCTCTGTACTCCTGGAACCATCCTCGATACTCCATGGGTTACAATCACTTTCACTCTCTGTACTCCTGGAACCATCCTCGATACTCCATGGGTTACAATCACTTTCACTCTCTGTACTCCTGGAACCATCCTCGATACTCCATGGGTTACAATCACTTTCACTCTCTGTACTCCTGGAACCATCCTCGATACTCCATGGGTTACAATCACTTTCACTCTCTGTACTCCTGGAACCATCCTCGATACTCCATGGGTAACAATCACTTTCACTCTCTGTACTCCTGGAACCATCCTCGATACTCCATGGGTTACAATCACTTTCACTCTCTGCACCCCTGGAACCATCCTCGATACTCCATGGGTTACAATCACTTTCACTCTCTGTACTCCTGGAACCATCCTCGATACTCCATGGGTTACAATCACTTTCACTCTCTGTACCCCTGGAACCATCCTCGATACTCCATGGGTTACAATCACTTTCACTCTCTGTACTCCTGGAACCATCCTCGATATTCCAGGGGTTACAATCACTTTCACTCTCTGTACTCCTGGAACCATCCTCGATACTCCATGGGTTACAATCACTTTCACTCTCTGTACCCCTGGAACCATCCTCGATACTCCATGGGTTACAATCACTTTCACTCTCTGTACTCATGGAACCATCCTCGATATTCCAGGGGTTACGATCACTTTCACTCTCTGCACCCCTGGAACATCTCATGGCAAAATTGAAGGCACATGCAAAGTAATTTGGATCCCATGAGAAACAAGAGGCACATGCGTTTTAACAGTCATCTGACTATAAAGACGTATTTATGAAAGTTGCAAAATAGGCCTAAAATAAATTGCTTAATTATTCTACAGCTTACATGGAACACATTGTTGGTTCATCAAGAAATTTTCTGCAAAATTGAAATCATATTCTTTATACATACAATACATAGTTGCCATTACTTTGGACATATTGCTTGTTGAAAAAGCAAGCCACAGACCCAATATCAAGACCCTAGACTTTTTATTTATAGAAAAGAAGTCATTTCAACATTTCAACACATTGGATACCTGTGACCTTGAAAGTGGTTTAATGTCTTTCATATTAACAAAGATGGTAGCCCTTCATCCTAGCATGCTACAGGCCAAATATCATCATCCTACACCTTTTGGCTATTGAGAAAAAGTCATTTAAATGTTTTAACATATTTGATATGTGACCTTTCAAGTTGATCAAGGTCATTCCCATCCACTAAGTTGTATCAACTTTCTGAATCTAAGAAATGATTCCACACTCCCAGTGATGTTTAGTCTAAATTTGATTGAAATCCATTCAAGCATTAAGAAAGAGTAGCATTTTGAAGCACATCGAACCTTCAATTTTGCAATGACATAATCCAGGGGTGCAGAGAGCAAAAGTGATTGCAACCCCTGCAGTATCGAGGATGACATTTATTATACAAAAACAGTGGGACGGACAGACACACATCCCAAAAATAATATCAAACTTTATCTTTGAAAAGCGAGAGATCTGAAAATATGAATTTACACTACTGTCTTACTCCAATTTCACAAACTTACCTTAACTTGAGAAAAGTTTCAAATGAAAAGTTCAAGTATCACTTGGGTTTAGAAAAAATTCAACACAGCTTTGTGAAAGCTTTTCTTCAGGGTCATAAATAAGACTGGTTATAGTGCCATAGCCCAATTGCAAAATCTTTGTGACATTTTGATAATTACACCTTTGTCCTCGTCAGACAAATGACTAGTAAGTTATATACAATAAGGTGGTAAGTTTTCTATTTGAGACTTTTTCTGAAGGTTTTCCTTAACAGTAGTCTCCATTCTAATGAGAAATCTTAAAGAAACATTTTTATAACTTGAGTAGCAACACCACCAGCGTTCCTCTTACTAGCACTTTCCTGGATAGAAAGTCCAACACTTATTTCAACTCTGTTAAATATTTAATATTTAAAGTAAAAATGTTTATGACATGTTTTAACAAGGAATCTATACACACTTCATAGCTAAAGCTATCAAATCATTATTTTACAACCACAAAATTAACGTAAATACTCATAAACATTTACTGACATGTTTTGTTGAGTGCTGCATACCTAGAACCCAAGATAATTTACCTAAAGAATTACAAACTTTCTTAACCTATACTGCTACAAATTTTGCTAGTTATCAGTTAAAAGGAACACAATCAATGCTCCAAGACCTGTGTTTGTGATAGTGAGATTTCCCAGAATGTATGTAGAATATTGTTCAACAATTCTATACAATATTGAGGTAGGTCTTAAAAGTAAAATAAATGTAAACAATGATCTAGATATTTAAATTAAATTATTCAGGATCAATTTACACCAGCATGCAAATAATCTCGATTCACAGCATGATAATGCAATGTTACTGCTTTTCCATAAGTACAAGACAAACAAATCAAGTTGATGTATTTTGCATGCATTAATGGTTAAGTTAAGACACAGACAGCTCAAACTCTATTTCAACTTTTTTGTTCTTAATCAATAAATCCTCATAGTAATGGTCCAGACGGACTTCAACCTCAGATTGTATGAAAAGGAAGTGAAATATTGCACATGTCCACAACTTTCCTCGTTTATTCCATGATCCACATGTAGATGTATACTGGCCTCAATAATTTATGAACAATGGTGATTATACCATCAAATTATCTGAACTCAGAAACAAGAGACCTATGGGCCTTAATGGTCATTTGGGTTCTATAAATGCTAAGACCCTTTCATGCATAAAGAGTATTTGATTCTACTTTATCTGGATCTTAAAATATATTTTACATCTATGACAATCTTACCAAATTTGGTATCGCCCACCAGCCACTTGGGGCCAGTCTGGGTCAATATGTGCATACTGTCATCTTAAGCTAATAATTCCAACCTAGTTAATTCCGATGGAAAATAAATAAATTATGCTCAAAAATGTCATTTTCCTATAAATATTCTGATAATATTAACCCTCTCCCCTTGGGTAATGAAATTCAAAATTTTGGTTCATCACCTTAAAACTCTTCCATCCATTAAGTGTATTTGATTCTACCATGTAAGGTATTAAAAAGAAGATTTTTGAAATATGAGTCAACTGGACCAGTGCTCATAAAAATGTTTGAAGTTTATGATCCACAATGTCAGACAAAGACTTGGTCAGGCCAGGTGACCAAAAAACATTGCAAGACTTTCCTAGGAAATCGAGTCTAATTCCATACTACTAGCAATCTACTGGAGCCATCATTTTCATTAGTCATAACTATATCTGTACATTTGATATTGGTTTTGTACATGTAACACTAGATGCATGAAGTGGATTAGTCGGAAATATCTTAATAGGCAAGTCCCAGATCATTGTTTCCACATTAAGTGTTGGAGGACCTCTCCAGGAAGCACTCTCATCTGGATTTGTAGGCCGTTCTGACTCTGGAATCGGCTCACAGCATGTGACAAACTCAAAATGCAGGCGCCACCTCAAACACACTGAAATGAAATATAGACAAAACTCTCCTTGATACATGCTTTTGCAATTTTAGGGAATTTCCAAGAGGCCCAACAGGTATGTGTTGTTCACATTATTTCATGCTACTGGGAAACTTATTTCATGTGTGCAACCAAAGAAGCTTGAGAGCCAACAAGCCTTTACTTCAGGTTATCATTACTTTACACCTTATAGACATTTTATGAAAGCTGTTACACTAAAAGTAGGTCAATGTAACATTTGAACAAACTGTCAAGTATGTTGCTCAAAGTCTACACAACCACTGCTGATATTATGCTGACTGTTACAAGCTATCTGTCAAATGTATCTTGCCATTAGCAGTAGATTGTGTGAGTAAGCATCTTTTCCTTACATTACCAAAGTTCTACAACCAGGGAGTATAAGAAAATCAGTGTGAAATTTGAAAGGAAAAACATTAACTTTCTTAAGAATAGTGAAAACAAATTTTACTTTAAAATCTACAAAGGTGGCTACTGGTTGGTAATTGCATATTCCTAATCAGTTCCAAAATTAATGTACATTAAGGGACTAAGGATAGATGAGATACATTTAGTGACCTAAAAACTGAGGTTAAAAGAACCATCACAAAAACCCTATATGAAGATAAGTTACCATTTGTTTAGGACATTTTACACAACAAACACATACCTATGTCTGTGATGAAGGCTGGAGTGGCTGTGAGAGGTACTGGGATGTTAATGTGGGTCTTCTCAGTATGTAGACACATTTCATGGTGTTTCACAAATGATGTCACAGCCGTACCCTGACCTGGCTTACGCCGACACTCCTCGGATATCTGTTCCTCATTTTGAAGTGTTACAGAAAACTGAAAATCAGAGAAAACTATTGCAGGGACACAGGTTTTCTACTTTGTTATTCTTTGCTGTTACTTTTATTTTTCAAATAATGAAAAACAAAAAATAATAAGAGATCCCATGGGGATCTTGGCGCTCACCATTTTTTTTTTATCTTTATATGCTCTTCAAAATTTGGATTTTTCCCCTTCTTTTCTCTTCTCTGTTTTTGGTTTTAATGATAAGACATTTGAATATTCCCCTGCAGAAATAGTGATGATAATCTTAACCTGCCAAATCCAAACTGGCCACCTGGAAGCCATTTTGTTTTTTTCTCCCAAAATCAAATGGCCACAATGAGAGACCAAAGGGAACATACGTATGAAATAAGATATCCAGTCAGTACTTCTTAAGAAATAGCAATAACAATCTTTACAAGGCATAATCCAAGATGGCTGCCTGTCAGTCATTTTGTTTTTTTATCAGACCTACAATCAAATGGGCACAACTAGAGACCAGGGGGAACCTACATATGAAACTTGAGAGAAATAAATCAAGCACTTCTCCAGAAGTAGCTATAGGAAACTTTCAAAGTCAAAATCCAAGATTTGAGCCTGTCAGCCATTTCGTTTTTTATGATCAGACCAACAATCGAACAGGCACAACTAGAGACCAAGAGGAACCTACATATAAAATATGAGAATGCACTATCTCTTGCTTTTCAAAAAATAGCGATAACAAACTTTTTTGATCTGGTCCAAAATCAAATGGCCACAACTGGAGATCAAGGAGAACCTACATCCCTTACTTATCAGGTCCAAAGTCAAATTGGCACAACTAGGGACCAAAGGGAACCTACATATGCAATTTGGGAAAGATCCATCATGTACTTCTCAAGAGATAGTGATAACAAAAATTGTTTATGGACGGACGGACAGACAGACAGACGTAGATCAATTTTAATATGGTGGGCTAATGATGTAAATCTATCCTTGTAATAGAAAATAAGATCATCAATGAACATGTAACCAACTCAATTGTATGCTATTCCTTATAAAACATGACCTTATGTTTGATTACAGATACCACATGTACAGGTGATTTAAAATGTCAAAGTATTAAGCTGACTGTACCTGTACACAGGCAACTGTTCCATCTGTAAAATCAAACGCTCCCACGATATCCTCGCCCAACTTGTAGGCTTGCTTGAATAAAATAAACTTGGCTACATTTCCTTTGGCATTCGTGATATTGTAGGAATCTGAAAAAATGCATGAAAGTTATTTAATGTACAGTGCTAATCATACCTTATTTCCCTGCCTAGAAATGGGACTGATAAACAGTGTTAACGACGTGGAACTCATTACTAGCTTCGGGTATAGTTGTTTGTGAGTATTCGCAAAATTCCCTAGATCTATTTGGTAAAATCTCAATTGAGAGTGACAATATAAATGGTCATTAAGAATTATTTAGAGATTTTTCATAATGTTCACAACAACTGGTAAAAGTGATTATAGTAATTATCTAGCCATCTACAAACACGAGGATCAGTGAAACTGACAAATGCTCTCTGAAATCAATTATATTGGAAACAAAATTTCAATGAAGGGCAATAACTCCATAATTAAGAGGTTGCAGGCCCTATCGTTCAAACATTGCGTATTGTCTTAGTATGACAATGTTCAAATGCAAGCAAAGTTATGCTGCGGATATGAATGGACAGATGGATGGACAAAGCACCAACTATATGCTCCCCTGAAAACTCTGAGGCAGATTTCAAATTCACTACATCCATCATAATGCTCATCAAGGTAGGCAATCTCCATGTTCCACAAGCGTAAGTTTAACCTTCCCCACCCCTTGTTCCCATAACAACTCTTGTACAGTATGCAGTAGATCAGTCGCTTGACACAACAATGTCTTCATCAGTTACAATATATGTAGTGTAATATTAAGTACCCAGGTATAAACACTTTTACTCAAAGTGATATGCTTCTTTTCAAACATTTCAATTTTTCTTGACAAATTTCCCGATTTCTATATCTCAACAAGCTCACAAAGATAAACTTTCATGAAACAAACCTCTTACAGCAGTTTATAAATTATGTTTTATTAGCTGTGACTTGATATTTACAAAATTGTAGTAATTGGCTCCGTAAAAAGTAGCATTCAACGGTCAAGTTTGTTTTTGACAATCTTTATGATATATGCATTCTTTATGCTTTAAACTTTTGATATACCTGCAAAATTTTGAACCATTTATAAAAACAAATGAAAAATAATATTGAGTTATGTTACCTTACTCAGCTGTGGACTTACGTGCAGCTTTCCTGGCAGTAATAGTTTCCAGAATCTGCGTGGCGATGTCTAGAAGAGTATTCTCTGGCTGCTGTTGTTTCAGAAATGGGTTGGATGGCTTGACTTCTTCATTCTCTGTATACACACTGATGTCATTCAGCCCTAGAGTATCATAAAAAATGTACAGTTTGACATAGAACATTCAATACCAAATGTTATTATCATTATATCAATTTAAGCTAAATTCTGGACCTTTTCAAAGCAGTATTCTGCACACATTTCACCATGGGGGGAACTATACCTGTAAGGGATCACTTTTCCTTACATACTTCACAAAGGTGAGCATGTGGTAGTTACATTGTAGGGATGGGATAACTCTATTTCACACAGGGAAAGACAGCTGACACATGCTATGATGCTACTCACAAATTGATAATGTCATCAATTTTTATGCAAATTTCATCTGACATTAATGATGATACAAGGAATAGTCTTACAAAAACTTAAAAGTTTGAATTATTAATCATGGATTTGTGCCATGGACAGGGATCAACCCTTGTTGAGATATCCACATCAACCCTTGTTGAGATATCCACTAAATGGACCCATGTAAGATTTATCTTTTCATTATCTGGGTTCATCATATTGTGAAATCTATGTATCCTGTCTTCATCAGGCATTTCCTTATTACTGATTTAACAGAAATATTGACTATAAGCCATATATCACATTGTACCATAAAACCAAATAACTTCTCAGATTCCACAGTATCCACACTGTAAAACTTCCCTAAAATTTTCATCAACCTGCATCTCTTGAAAATTGTGATATTGGGAACAGGCTCTTAAATAGTGAAAACAACTGCAGTATGTGAAGGCCATAGGTTGGGGATGCAGGAATGTTTTAACAAGAAATGGAAAACTGAAATCATCAAAACAAATCTCAATATATTGTGTGGACATAATTTCTCAATGGACATTGCTTTGGAAATCCTGTTCATCCTGCCTTGAGTTAGTGACATTAGCAACATCCATTGTAAAGTTATCACTAAAATCAATTCCAATGTGTGTAACTACAGAGTAGATACATTTGTCTTTATATGTGTTGGTGACATCTACGGCAACTTTCACTCAATCGGACAAAAGGTGATCGCAATAGGTCATCAGACCCTTCTGTCAGATGACCTAAAAATGAGGTAGCTGTATAGACAGGGAGTAGATCGGTAGTAACAACATAGACAGGGGAAAAAAAGCTGGTAACTAAATAGACAGAGAAAATACAGCTTGTAACTAAATAGAGAGAGAAAAGACAGCTTGTAACTAAACAGACAGAGAAAAGACAGCTGGTAACTAAATAGAAAGAGAAAAGACAGCTTGTAACTAAACAGACAGAGAAAATATAGCTGGTAACTAAACAGTAACGGAAAATACAGCTGGTAACTACATAGACAGGAAAATACAGCTTGTAACTACATAGACAGGGAAAATACAGCTTGTAACTACATAGACAGGAAAAAACAGCTGGTAACTACAAAGACAGGAAAAAAACAGCTTGTAACTAAACAGACAGGAAAAAACAGCTTCTAACTACATAGACAGGAAAAAAACAGCTTGTAACTACATAGACAGGAAAAAACAGCTTCTAACTACATAGACAGGAAAAAAACAGCTTGTAACTACATAGACAGGAAAAAACAGCTTGTAACTACATAGACAGGAAAAAACAGCTTGTAACTACATAGACAGGAAAAAACAGCTTGTAACTAAATAGACAGGGAAAATACAGCTGGTAACTAAATAGACAGAGAAAATACAGCTGGTAAATAAATAGACAGAGAAAATACAGCTGGTAACTAAATAGTGAAATTACAGCTGGTAACTAAATAGACAGGAAAATACAGCTTGTAACTACATAGACAGGGAAAATACAGCTTGTAACTACATAGACAGGAAAAAACAGCTGGTAACTAAATAGACAGGAAAAAAACAGCTTGTAACTAAACAGACAGGAAAAAACAGCTTGTAACTACATAGACAGGAAAAAAACAGCTTGTAACTACATAGACAGGAAAAAACCAGGAAAAAACAGCTTGTAACTACATAGACAGGAAAAAAACAGCTTGTAACTAAACAGACAGGAAAAAACAGCTTGTAACTACATAGACAGGAAAAAAACAGCCTGTAACTACATAGACAGGAAAAAACAGCTTGTAACTACATAGACAGGAAAAAACAGCTTGTAACTACATAGACAGGAAAAAAACAGCTTGTAACTAAATAGACAGGAAAAAACAGCTTGTAACTACATAGACAGAGAAAATACAGCTGGTAACTAAATTGGGAAAATACAGCTGGTAACTAAATAGACAGGGAAAATATAGCTTGTAACTACATAGACAGGAAAAAACAGCTTGTAACTACATAGACAGGGAAAAAAAAGCTGGTAACTAAATAGACGGAGAAAATACAGCTGGTAACTAAATAGAGAGAGAAAAGACAGCTGCTAACTAAATAGAGAGAGAAAAGACAGCTGGTAACTAAACAGACAGAGAAAATATAGCTGGTAACTACACAGACACAGAAAATACAGCTTGTAACTACATAGACAGGAAAAAACAGCTTGTAACTACATAGACAGGAAAAAAACAGCTTGTAACTAAATAGACAGGGAAAATACAGCTGGTAACTAAACAGACAGGGAAAATACAGCTGGTAACTAACAAAACAGGGAAAAAATAAATAATAGACAAGGAACAGACATGTGTTAATCAAATAGACAAGGAAAAAATAGCTCCGCAGATGTGGGCAATACCTCACAGCCTTATTATAAAGTTGGAAATGTGTTGTTGGGGTAAGTGGAAAGTTATCTCAAGAATGGGTTGTGTAGGTCCATAGGCCAAACATCCCCAGTGAAAATGGTGATGACCGGTGATGTAGTTTTTGAGATAATAAGCGGTACGCAATTGTGGATGGACGGACAGATGTTGTGCGTGATCACAATACCCCACACCCTTTCGGGCTGTGGGGTAAAAACAGCTAGTAACTAAATAGACAGTTGTTAACTAAATAAAGAGAGAAAAGACAGCTGGTAACTATAACACTATGTGGAACCTATCTATATATATATGTAATAACTATTATCAAACAAGCGGAAATTTATAACACTACAGAGAGATGGTAACTTTATAGACAGGTGGTAGCTATACAAACAAATAGTACTTTTATAGACAGATGTAATCTTTATAGACAGATAGTAACTAGAAAGAGTAGACAGCTTTTGGCATGTAGTTGAATGAAGTGATGATTCTGTTGAAAAGTCATAATTTCACTGGGTTTTATAATTACCATGAAGCACTAGGACTCTGAAAGGAATTCTTAGCAGCTTAGTTGGGTGGTCAAATTTCTGTGCACCGATGGTCAGTTTGTAGGAGTACTTAACAGCTTGACCCCTGTAGGATGGAGGAGCATCTGAAGGAATGGTGTCCTCATAAGTAACTACAAAGAAAACATACAATATTATAGTACTTAATAAAATTAACATTCAAATTCAATAGCATATCAAATCACCATGTCTCACTTTTCACTCGTTTATATTTACAATGACTAACTCCTTCCCTTTACTAATTAAGATGTATGAAACCTGTTGTATCAAGTATTCAAAAGCATGGATGGACTTTCATGAAATAGTACACAAATACTCAGTATATGCATTTCTTTGGCTTTATTTCTTCAAAACTAATTCAAAGTTTGTTTTGAAACTGGAATTTACATTTGCATAATTGAAGTTAAATAGCTGATACTTACATGATTTTGACTCCCCAGGTGCAAGTTTGAGATCACAAAATAATATCCGTGGTTTTGAGGATAGTACTGTCAATCCTCTCTCACCTGTACAACAATACATTACAATTACAAGTAGATATTCTACTTGCTGTGATAGATGATAACCCCAGTATCATTGCTTATTAGTACCTTACTAGTTCATTATTTGTTGAAGTGTATGAAAGAAAACAATCAAAATACAGTGAAATAATGATTCTGTTAACTCAGAATAGGTGCTTTGAGTAATGAAAAACATTAAAGAATGTTTGGCAACAACATCACTTCATCATCGGGAATGAGGAAATTTACTGGTAACAATGGAAACAACAGGCCCTGGGCAATTCATTGTCTGCCAACAATTGGATTCCTCAATGCCAAGTGATAAGTTATGACTGATGGCTAATTAGTATATGGAAGGAGACAAAATAACATATTGTGGTGCTGTACATACAACACAAAATCAGTGGTAAGCTTGATTAAAAATGTCCGAGCATTCATCTCAAAAGGAATAAAATCAAGTTTCATAAAAATATTGTAACCTTTGCTGGGTACAAAGGAAGTATCACAGCCTGTAGTTGACACCTCTTCTGTGGACATCCGCTCAGAACGTATCAGGTGGACTCTTGTTTCACTGACAGAACACTGACAATGGATCTGGACACTGGCCCATGCCAAACACTCACTGACCTTTCTATCAATAAATCATTAAATAAAATAATCTATTAAAGTGATTGTAGGTTTCCTTATAATGCAGTTGTTAAGTGACGCAATTACGTGATGTGTTTATGATATATGCAATTTTGCAAATAATATGAAAACTGCACAATAAATACAGTAGGATTTTTTGAAGGCGAGTCCAGATTTATAAAAGTCCCAAAACAAAGAGAAAAAGTTGTAGTGGGGGCTTAAAATTGTAATGAGTCCAACAGGAAAAGCATTAGTCAGCAGCTCAACTATTTGAGTCTCTAAAGACACTGTAAATATTAGCAAACAACTATAATTGAAATTTCAAAAGCCTATATAGCTACTGAATTTAGCTTTTACTTTGTACAATGAGGGTAAAAAATCAACTATCATACTCTTTTCTATATACTGAAGCTAACTGACCAGTTCAACAGAGCGACAGTAATAATATGGACTTACCTCACTTGCTCATGAGTTGGTATGCTTGTGAAGGTGACGACACATTTGATGACTTCTCCAGCTAAGTAGACCGACCCACGGGGCAAAAATGCTGACACCTCAATCATCGTTACATCTACTTCTACACCATGACCAGCAACTATTCTTCACCTTTAAAACAAAATTTGGATAGAATTATATATTAAGTCTTAATATAAAATTACATTCAAATTCATGCTTTCTTTTATAATTAACAGTGTCATGAAGCAGAAATTGTAACACTGAATATAGGCAGTGTCAATATATGCATGCCATCAAAATTGTAATCTTATACTGATAATTCTTATAAATTTTTTCCAGTGGGAAATAACCAATGTTATGCTCAAAAATACAATTTTTCTATACAAATTACAGTAAAGTCTAAAAAAAAATATTCCTTCCCAGAAAGAAATGTGAGACTCATTTGGTTTATTAAAGCACCTTTTATGAAAGTCGAAAGTGTTTAATTGTTCACGGACACAGGACGCATGCCACACAACACATGATGCCGGATGAAGGATATAGGTAGGGTCTACATAAAATCATTTTTTCTTATCTGAATTGTAGTAGTAGTCAATCACAACAGGTAAAGAGATTGAGTTCATCAATTTATTGTTGACTGCTTTTGTCCTTTGAGGGCTTCTGCCAAACCCGGCCTCTTTCTCTGTTGTGATTGACTACTTTACAACATCTGTGCATGAATAACAGGAATAGTCAAGGCTGGAATGGGTAAAGCTCTTTGGAACTTCCAGTAGGTCCTGCTTTGTTGGTCCAATGATCTTAATGAGTTTCCTTTTGCATTGAATTTTGATATATTCCAGTCTGCCACATTTAGCAATGAAGTGGCATCTAGTATCAAACTAGCATTCACAAAGTTTACAGGTGGGGCTGGCCTTAGATCGGTTGAATATTGTTCAAATTGACTGTAAGTCCAAGTCAAAATCCTTGCTTTTACTCCTGCTCTTTGAATGTCCCTTGGCGTACGATTTGTTGTGGAGTATAAGAGGTGAGGTACTCCAACTTTCAGATTCTTGATTTATTTTTGCGTTGTTTAGCCGAGTCCTGTTTTGCTGTATAGATCTGCTCTTATGGAAGAGTATACAGTCCATCTACATTTCTCAATCTTCTACAATACACTGGATTTCCTTCCAGTGGATCTTGTTTTGCCAAGATGTACATGTCCTGTTGACTTACTGAGTTGTATTTTCTTCCACTGTGGTATCAGAAGGTTAATGTCTTGACTCAAATGGTATTGGATGTCAGAGCTTTGAATGAATTAATCTAGTACCAGCTACTGGTGCTGAATTGCCCCATGGTGTTGACTATTTCGTTATCTCTTATTTATGTATCCGTGTTTGAGAGCAGGACATGGCCATTGCTTTGTTTGTAGGGTGTTGTCTAATAGCTGGACTACCATGTAGTTGCCTGATCCATCATATTTTCCTGCTGGCTTTCAATGATTTCTTGACAATCTTACTTTCCTTTCTTTAGGCTCTACATACAATATACATGCCATGGTCGTATTATCTAGAGTTTGTGTGAGGTGATTGATGGCATGCATATATATCGTACAGATATTCTGTGAAATTTATTTGTAGGGCACGTTTGAAGTTTACCCTATATCTCAGGTAATAACAAGCATGTTACGCCTGTCTTGAGGTAGTGATATACAAAATAAAATGATCACATTATTTTAGCAGTACAGGGGGCTATACATTTAAATAAAACGTCATTTTCCTGTTGTCCGGACTCGAGGAGAAAGACTCGATGAGGATTATGATCATCAACAGAATAAATGTTATGGTTCACACGTGATATTTCAATTTAACATGATAAATAACTTCTTAAAGTATACGTGATCAAAAACTTTCGTCTACCTTATGACTTATGTCAACAACATCAACAGCTGTCGTGGCTTCTTTCGAAATGAGAGACCTACATGCTCAAGCTTATTCAAGACACAGACAAAACGCTTTTCGGACTGACTATAGCGTTAAAACCAGACAGACTGATAATATTTCCGGATTTAAAAATAATCTATGCAATGTTTCCTTTTCAACCAAAATTAAGTAATTTCGAAAATATTCACAATAATTTACAACCATTGAATGTAATAATTCCAATATCAAGAAGAGTGACATGCTATTCCGGCGGTTGAATTGTTATCACAACGAAAAGGTAATATCACGATAGTGAATGAATGTCTCGGACATCGTAACAATGAATTGGTGATATCACTATAGATAGGTAATAACACGATGATGAATGGGTGATATCATCACAATGAATAAGTGTTATCATGATAGTGAATAAATGACTCGGATATCGTATCAATGGAAAGGTGAGATAACTATAGATAGGTAATAACACGATAATGAATGGGTGATATCATCACAATGAATAAGTGTTATCACTATAGATAGGTAATAACACGATAGTGAACGGATGATACCATCACAATGAATAGGTGTTATCACGATAGTGAATGGGTGATATAATGACAATGAATATGCGTTATCACGATATTGAATAAGGGATATCATCACATTGAATATACATCACGATAATGAGTAGGTTATATTACTATAATGAAAAGATGATATCACAGCGATATGAATTAGTGATATTACTAAATTGGTTTAGTGATATCTCTAAGTGGAAAACAAATAAAACAAGGCACCATATAGTCTTATTTTGTTCTCTTTTGGATTTCCAACATGTCAATGATAAGAACATGACTGTATTTGGTATTCTTCTTTACCGACGTTGTCGTTAGAAATATTCAATGATTTCCGAGATATATCCATCAGAGTTTAGGAGTTGGCAAGATGAAACAAACTCTTGAAACACGAAGAACCTATTTTTAGAAGCTGATGAATGCCATTTACTTCGAATAAAAAACAATATTCAAAGTAAATATATAATTCAATACGGCTATTAAGCGGAAAACAAATCAAACAGAACAAAGAATTAAATACACCCAGCAGAGACGTATATACGTCTCTTCATCCACCAAAGGTCATTCTAGCACTTTCTGAGAACACTTAACCAACTGTCAGTTTATAAGATGACTTCTTGGTAGCCATCTTACCTCTCCAAGAATTAAACATGCACACATTTGTTATTCTGATTTACATCCGGACACGATCATCCGTATATTTTTGTTTATTGATTTGTAAGATATAAGACACAAATTAAAGACCTCAGTTTTATTCATCTTGAATATTAGATGCTCTTTGCCTCATTTTGAAACTGCAATACAGTCGTCCTTTAAAGGTAGGGCAATCGGATAATGGTGAGCATTGATGAGAAAAGAAAAAGAAATTGTGTATTGACTGATCAGATGTTGATTCAATTGGGTTTTGGTAAAGAAAGTTATATTTCCGAAAGCTAGTTGTTTATTCTTTCCTTTTTAATTTCCTACAGTATATTGTTTTGGATCGTTCGTCCTCACCCAATAATTAATGCAATACCCGGTCTCTTCATTTCCTAGAAAGTAGCAACAGAATGTAAATGTGAAGAGGTATAAACTTGCAGCATACAATATCTCTTTGGGAGGAGTCAGCACACCAAGAAATTTGCTGTACAGCACGGGAACCAGTTCTTGAGCATAACTGCTGACTTGAATTGTGGCTGACGCTTTAAGTCTGTAGTGTACTTGGATTCATGTTCACGAGAATATTGACATGGTCAACGTATTTCTCGGTATCTAACACCTCTTATATGTCTTCCGTCAAAATGTAACAAAAGTGGTGTACAGGGATGACGTTCTCAGGTTTTACGTCATACCACAGGGATGACGTTCTCAGGCTTTACGTCGTACCACAGGGATGACGTTCTCAGGCTTTACGTCGTACCACAGGGATGACGTTCTCAGGCTTTACGTCGTACCACAGGGATGACGTTCTCAGGCTTTACGTCGTACCACAGGGATGACGTTCTCAGGCTTTACGTCGTACCACAGGGATGACGTTCTCAGGCTTTATGTCGTTCCTTTGCTTGTTGCACAGCCGCAATTACAGTTTTACACTTGTGGGGTCGCAGAACGTTACACGATGTGCACACGATAGGAAAATTGGACGAAATAAGCTATCGCACATTTGTACGCACATGCAGTTCTATCGTGGTGGATGTAAACTTAGAAATGACTTATAAATAAGTGTGGGATAGTGTTTATTTTCTAAATATACAAGAAAACAACTAAGTATATTAAGCCATTAATATATAGGTAGTGTATGAACACACGTTATATATGTAAGCAATAAATGGACGTCTTTTTGTGTCACAGCAATGCATCACTTAAAATCTCAAACCGACAGAAAGGAATTTTTATTTTCCTTACTTTTGTATAACTCTTTTTCATTCGTTTTTAAAGAAAAATTACATGATGTGGTAAATCTTAGTTGCTGTGTTTGTTACACAGGCGACCCAGGCGGTATGAATGTGGACCCGTCATGTACCTACTGGTATACTTCATGAGGTGTGAAACTATATACGATAAGACTAATTCATGCAGGTCCAGTGTCATTTTGAAAACAGTCGAATGGAAAATGACTTATAATCACCGATTTTCGCACAATGCTGTATTGTGCGCGGGTGTGCAAAAGACATATGCACGATCTGTGCAGAAAGTTTTTGGTGCGTTGCAACAACTGTACCAGCAGGACAACGCTCGTCCCCACACTCGCGTACCTATGGGTTTCCTTGCACAGGATAACGAGAATGTCCTCCGTTGGCGACCTCTTTCACCGGATACGGCACAAATAGAACGTGTGGAATGAAATTGGAATAGGTGTTACCGGTGGAGGTCCATTGATGTCGGCACAGAAGAAAAAGAGTCTCCCCCCAGGAATGGAACAATTCGCCCCTAGCATTCTTCCAGACTCTTGGCAATTCCATGAGACTACGTTGCACAGTCTGTATCAATGCCCAAGGCGGACACAAGCATTATTGTCTGATTTGTTATCTTCATTACATGTGAGTACCTTCATTAAATAGACAATAGAAATTTTTGATTTTATGAAATAAAATCAAGTAAACTATTGAATGAATCAGTAACAAGGAGCCCCATGGGCTTTAACCGTCATCTGACTACAAAAACCTTCCGCAGGGAGAGTTATTTTTTCTACTTTGAATGAAATCTTACTAGGAAGCTGTTTTCCATGATGCAGATGGTAGTTTTGGTGAGGAGTAAGTAACTGTAACAAGTGTTACCTATTTTTTGACAGTAAAGTTAGAGCACAATCCATTATAGATACCTGCACAGGAAAACCGTGATTGTAAAATCATGTTACAAAATGGCCTTTCTGGCTGTCATATCAAAGTTTTCACAAGGTCCATAATATCAACACTTTGTTGGCTACCTGTCGAAAGTATAACATTTGTTGATGCTAGTATTAGCATTAAGATAACTTTCCTCCATGGTTCAACATTCTTCAGTAAACAAAAGCAGTTTTCGTGATTGCTCATGAAATTCTAAACAGACATGTATTGTTTGATATGTATGTGCAATAGGTAGGTCAGAACTGTCCTCCATATAACCCAGAACTAATGACAGTATTGTTATATACATGTATAGGCTCCTCGATCTTCCTTGTTACTTAGCATGGATTGAACATAGTAGAAAGGGAGATTCAGAAAACATGCAACATGGCTTGTACCTAAGGTATGCAACTTCTTGGCGAAATAAGATGGATAATATTCCCCCAAACCTACTGCAAAACAATTGATTTCAACAAGTCAGCATGAGAGCACAGGGTGATCTTTGCACCCACCATGGTTTGATCTCAAAAGCTTTTCCCTTCTTTTTTTTAAATTTTTGTTCTGAATGAGATGAAATTTGATTTGATTTGAACATTTCTCTGACGAAATAGTGATACTGATCTTGACCACTAAATGCAAAATGGTAGCCAGTCTAATTTTCTGAACAGTCCAAAAATCAGAAAGGCCTTACTAGGGACCAACGGAACATACATACAAAATTCATGCGAGATCCATCCAGTTCTTTTTAAGAAATAAAACTTATAAAATTTCATAGCCATAATCAAAGAAAGCAGCTTATTTACCCATTCAGCATTTTTCAAGATAAACTTTCATCATCAAAATCAAAGATGGCTACCTATTTGCCATTTCATTTTTCTGATCAGTCGCAAAATCAAACTGCAACAAATAAGGAGACAAAGTGAACCTACATATTAAATCTAAATACAATCCTTTCATTACTTCACAAGAAATACCAATAACAAACTTTCATAGTAAAACAAAAAGATGGCCACCTGTCAGTCATTTCATTTTTCTAATCGATCCCATTATCAAAAGTGCACAAACAGGGATTAAGGATAATTTTCATCAAATTTTGAGAAAAGATCAAGTATTTTCGAAGAAATAGTAATCTGACGATGGTGGGCCAAAAATGCATCATGTAATTCATTGCTGATGTGAAAGAAGATATTTCAGGAACTGAAGTACAAAATAGCCAATAGGTTCTTGGCTTCCCACAAGTCTCGACACTCTTGTTCTATATCATATCTTCCAACAATGAATTTCACTGTTATACATGATATCAATAACCCAAAACAGGCTTTATTGGTCAACGGGTATGGCAGTGAGCTGTAAAACAACAGTGAATCTCGCGCTAGCATCAGGAAGTGGCTGACCTGCCTTTGGGCATCTCTTGTATTTACAAGACAAGACGCCCAAACAGAAATTCAGCACAATGCAGGGATATATTGCAAGGGAGACCCATTTCACTACAGAATCTTTCACCCATTTGAGGCAAGATAGGGGAAAATGGATCTCAGCCGAAAGGCAAGATTAGGGATCTCACCCTCGGGGTAAGAAGGGGGATCTCATCCTCAGGGAAGAGGATTGAAGCAGGCAATCACATGGCTTGTAGAGTGTTTGCAAGATAATAATCTTCTCCAAGCAGGAAATTCCCCAATCTTTCCATCATGAGGTTGAATAATTATTTTCCTCTCACCCTGTGGCCTCCTTGGCTGGGGTGTATTTATTGTCCCTGTGATTCATTGACATGATGTCACAAATATGAAAGGGGAACTCCTTTGTCAGACATCTCAATCCTTGGACAAGACAACATGGTTAACAGGTCCAGGGTGAGGGACCTTTAATGAGGGATTGCTTCAATCCCTGTCTTTTGAAAATGTTTAATTTCAATAAATCTGTGGAAATAGTTTCTGGCTAAATGGAAGTAGTGATATGTCTTTGAAATTTAGCATTTATATTGCAAACGCTTTCTTAACATACAGGGGCCTTTAATTCTAGTGAAACATAAAGATAACTCAATTAATATGATAAAATGATATTTACTGTCTAAAAATAACCATATATGAATGTCAACTTTCATGAGATTGCAAGCTATTCTTCATGTTCTCATCATCTGTCCACTTTGTCATTCTCAGACATAGAAGACTGGTGTCTATCTAATTCTGAAATGTCATAGTTCAAAAACCATTGTGTTTGTATCAAGTTTTGTCCATGTTCAAAAACATGTAATTTACACACATTATTCAAAGTCTTAATTTAAAATGAAAATTATTAGTGTGTCTTGTTATCAGCTTGCTTCTGCGTGTCCATTATGATTTCTCCCTGTTGGTCCCCCTTTTAAGATGTCTTCTGCAAGAAAAAGATAAAAAGTATGTTTTACTGACGCGTATTTTGTACAGGATCCCAGTTTGGGATTTTTTCTTTAATGATCCTCTGTAGAGCTGACATGAAACTTTTAATAGCCTTACACAAAATACAACAAATGCAGAAGTCTGTTTATCATATCCATGCAAAATTTGACCTCTTGATCTTGACACTCGTGTGACTTCTTTGATTCTGCTCCCCACACTATCATGTTTCATCAAATTTTGTGCAATATGTGGGTCGTACAGCAAGGAACGGGGCCGTACAGCAAGGAACGAAATGATTTATTTAGTGACTAATGTTGATTTTGAGGTCAGATCTTTTATCTCATCACATGTACATGGTTCCTTAAAAAAAATTGATGAATTATTTAAAAGTTGAATATGATACATTAACCCATGAGGGAGAAATTATGCCAGAAAGTTTGGAGAAAAACCCATTTTGTTAGATAGGTGATTATAACTTTTTCAAATCTAATTGGTTAATCAATTCCCAGTCACCTTGGTGAAAGGAGAGTGTTTATCCACTACATGTTCATGGCAGGCATATATAAATTCCAAAGAGTTGAATAAAATACAACAATGGTCATGTTTACCTGTCCTTAGTAGTACTGTATCATTGTGTGTTGTCTGACATTGCATGATTTCTGTGCTAAAGTTACTGGTGCCTCCAAACATAATCAACTTGTCACCAATGACACCTACAGCCTGTTGACCACGACTACTTGGAACTTTGCCTTTCACTTCAGCCTTGTACCACTCCTTGGTGTCTAAAAGGTTCAGCATTACAAGATGTAATCTTTCAGAATAATCTCATTATACAAAGTTTAATCTAGTCTTTTCGGTGACACTATTGGTGTCAAACATGCACTTCTCAGGAAAAGTAGTGATAACAGGATCTAAATTTTACAGATCATCTGCAGACCAAACACAATTCATTAGTGTATCAGATGACAAGTACATTTTGTAATATGACAGCTGTAGAATGTAGTCTATTACATTTGAGCTGGCAGAAAATTATTTTGTGTTTAAGAATTAGAATCACTCAATATCAATAAAAGAATGTAACAAACCAAGCTTTTGATATGATGATATTAGTCTATACACACCCATGGCAAATATGCTGACATCATCAAAGTGTTGATTTTCTTTCCCTCGTCCTCCTAGCACTACGACTCTGTTACCAACAGCAGAAATGGTATGAAATGACCTAGGACTAGGTGGCATCCCTTTGCAATTTACTCCCATATCCCACTTCCTTGTCTCTGTCAAACATGTATGAACATAAATTTATTCATAGAAAGACACTATGAGCACACTTCAATATAACTTCCTAGTTACACTCTGTTCTTTCCAAAAAAACTCTATAGATCTATATATTGGGTTGGAAATAAAATTTACATTTAATCCCATATTTTGAAATTTAAGATTTCCTTATTTGCTTTTTCTTACATTAGCCCTGTGGTCCATAGATTTACCTTCACACCATGATAAACATACCTGTGTCAAAAATGTGGATATCATTCTGCCTATCCTCAGTGTCTCGTCCTCCCATGATTACCAGGTTCTTACCAACAGCACAAAGACCATGAGCAGCTCGAGGAGTTGGCACACCAAGATTCATCTGAAGGGGCTGGGACCACTGGTTAGATACTTCAACATAAAGCAGAAACTGTGGCCATCTTGGATATGAGACATTACGAAAAATAATAACACTTGGTCAGGACCATCTCAGGATATTTCATGCCAGTTTCAGCTCAATCCCACTGGTGAAACTTGAGAAGAAGTTTGAATTAGTTGTTGCAGAGGAAAAACATGATAGTGCAATCATGTTACAAGATGGCCTACCTAAAGTTTTGACAAGGTCCAAAAATACCAACACTTTGTTGGCTACTTTTCCTTAGGATTTTCACTCCAATATTTAGCTCAATGGCACCAGAGGAACTGGAGAAGAAGTTTAAAATATGTTTTTTAAAAATGTGGCCACCTTGGATTACAGACTGACCTAAAAATAACAACACTTGGTCAGGACCATTTCTAACAAGTTGGAGATCAATCCCACTGTTGAAACCACACAGGAAGCACAATGACTAAAGGTCATCATGACCCTTCTGGCCAGATGAGCTGACAAAATATAAACAGTCACTTCAAATAACTGTTTGTACATATTTGTGTATACAATGTATCAGGCAATGACATCAACTGGGAAGGGACATGTCACATTTTCTATGGTTGCATGCCTTTATTGCATGGGTGGGTGTGTAAAACAAGAACAGAAAACCTGGATGTATTTCCCTGAACAGACCAGTATTACACACGTAGAAATGAGAGATACACCTGTATCATATACAGAGACAATACACACCTGTATCATACATAGAGACAATACACACCTGTATCATACAGAGACAATACACACCTGTATCATACAGAGACATTATACATCAGTATCATACACAGAGACACTACACACATGTATCATACACAGAGACAATACACACCTGTATCATATACAGAGACAATATACACGTGTCATACACACCTTTATCATACACAGAGGCAATAAACACTGGTATCATACAAAGGGGCAATACACACATGTATCATACACAGAGGTAATACACACATGTATCATACAAACAGACAATACACACCTGTATCAAAGACATAAAGGTCATTAAACCAGCCAAATTCTGCAGCTTCCTGGTCTCCAGGGAGCTCATCATCATCATCTTCATCTTCATATTCTTCATCACCCTAAATAAGAATTAGTTATAAAATTATTCCTTAATATTTTCCTATCAAAGGGTCAAAAGGAAGTTTAACTTTAAATGAATACAAAAACCAGATAACTATGTGATATCAGATTACAAAAATCAGAAGAATAAATCTATTCAACAATCAGCATTCCTGTCACATCTAAACATCAAACAATAAAATAGGTCCTCTATTTCTGCAATTATTCAAAAATGCATTTTTTCACATCCCTGATAAAACAAACAAGGGGAACCTGCATATGACATTTGAGAAAGATCCATCCAGTACTTTCTCAGAAATAGCGGTAACAAACTTTTACTTCCAAAATCCAAGATGGCCACCTGTCGGCCATCTTGAATTCGAATCAGTCCAAAAAAGGTACAATGCACAACTAGGGACCAAGGGGAAACTGCATATGAAATTTGAGAAAGATCCATCCAGTACTTTTCCAGAAATAGCGGTAACAAACTTTTACTTCCAAAATCCAAGATGGCCACCTGTCGGCCATCTTGAATGCGAATCAGTTAAAAAAAGGTACAATGCACAACTAGGGACCAAGGGGAACCTGCATATGAAATTTGAGAAAGATCCATCCAGTACATTTCCAGAAATAGCGGTAACAAGAATTGTTTACGGACGGACGGACGGACCACGGACCACGGACGCAGGGCGATTTGAATAACCCACCATCTATTTGAATAGATGGTGGGCTAAAAATGCAATGTAACCTTTGAAATAACAGATAAACAAGAGGGAAATTTGAAGTCTGCAAAGACAGGATCTCCTTAAAAGAAAATTATCTTTGTCTAAAATATATATTACTTTGTAACCTGGTACTGTTTCTTACATCATCTTCCATGGCCAAAGTAGCCTTTGGTCCAAATCCTCCAAAAAAATAGATTTTTGTATCTATAGCAACTGACTGCAGTTTGTCCCTTGGGCAAGGACCATCAGCTGCTGGGATACTTGACCATGTCAGTGTTTCTGTGGAAGAAAAAAAAACAATTATCTTGAAAATTGAACTATATATATCTTTAGATCTCTAAATGATCCAAAAACATATCACACACAGTACATTTTGGCCAGATTGGTTGAATTATTAACCTTCCACTGAACATACATTAAACTCTACAATTGCATTTTAGTTTCTAAATGAAGCTTACATACCTAAATGTTTGTATCTAAAGACACATGTAGGTTAGACTTCCGCAAGGGTACCTTGTCATATCACAACTTTCAATTAAATTTTACATTAACAGGATTTAAATGTGAAGAGACACCTAGATATAATTATAATGCAATAGCGTATATATGTACAAAAAGTAAATAACATTATGGCAATCATTTCGTCCTTTGAATTATTTTTTCATCATTGGTGAAGTCAAATACACCAAGGTGGCCCAACCCTAAGTTACTGTTAACAAATAGATTTGATTAATTTTCTATGCTTGCGTCCAAATGCATTTACATTGGAGAGACTACCTATCTTACTAAGATACTAATGGATACTAAATTATAAACGTATAGTACAACATGATGCAGATACAGATGGCCACTAATAATCTAGACACTTTCCCTTTCAGCCAAAATCACCTGAGATATGAATTTTCGACTGTCAACTTCAGTCAACTGATAAATATAGCCAGAGTTACTACTCTAGATTACTTGAGGATAAAGTTGTCAGTATGATGTTGTTTGGCTGTCATTGATGAAAAAAAAACATCCGAGTTATCAACTAAAAAAAACTACGATATACTGATATAATTGTCCAAAAATGTATGTTTTCCCTTGTCTGCACCAGATGTTTATAGGGAAAATCAGAAAGAAAATGACACTTAAGGGTAAATGTCTGACCTGTGTCAAACACATGGAAATCTCCAAGCCAACCACACATCTGATTAAGGCCTCCAAAAAGATACAACTTCTTTCCAACACAGGACAGTGCAGCAGCAGACCTTGGTGGAGGGGCTTCATTTTTACATGCAACCTTCTGCCAAACCATTGTTCCTGAAAAAATATATATATGTATATATATTTGTGCGGGATAAGAACATTTTCTTTAAAAATTCATTAAAACAAAAACATTACTATGCTAGGCCTTGTGTTAGATCTTGGAGTTGTCTCCACTTTGACCATCAGTGGTAGCTTTAACAGTAACGATATTGGGCTCATTTGATATTGAATCGTTGTGTTAATTGGGAAGTATGATAATGGGCGGTAGTTATAAAGCATAGCTAAAGTAACAGCAAAGCATGATATATAAAGATGAAAACACCATCGATATACAGCTATAGCAACGCGTACTCCTATTTACCTGCATCGAAATTAAGCAGATCGTTGGTTTCTGTCATCTCGCCATCACTGGACTGTAATACACCTCCAAAAACGTAAAGTTTGGATCCGCATACGCAACAACAATGACCATCCCTTGGTGTAAATGGACTGTCTGTAACAACATTCCACTCCACAGTGATATCGTTTTCAATAGCTTCCATAGTCAAGCGAGATTGCAGAGGCTGAGTATTCTTCTTCTGTGTGACAATTTCCCGCGGTTTTCTTCATACAGTAGCTATAATTTCCGGAAGTAAATATGGAGGTTTGCCAAAAGTGGTTTTCTTCGACAATTGACTTCAATTTTGATGATAAACCTAATGAATAGGTATCAGATAAGCATCACTAGTATCATTTCTGTTTTGCCTCGTTATTTTAAGGATTGCGTATGTTTACGAAATTCACCGATTTTTTCGGTATCTGACCTCACTTCCGCTTGAAAATTCACAAAGACCCGACGATCTTGGACCAAGACAGGTAGCTATAAAGCAGCTTTTTCCCTCATGCCATCAATATATATTCGAATGACACTGTACGCAATATATTATTTAAACATTCGCCGAATCAAGGAATTTCAAAAACAATAGGAAAAATCTAGAATCGTGTCGATTATGCAATTTTCTTAATTCGCCGGTTCTCAGCTGACTGGAAAAGGGGTTCCTTTAGGAAAACTTGCTTTTTTTCTCCATTTTCTTAAATGAATGTTAATGTAGCTATCAAAAGCTTAAAACGTTATTATATGAATTGAAATTGCTATTATATATAGAGAAATATTTCATCGAAAGAGACCTGTTTCCGTCTAGATGAAAATAAGATTGTAAAGAATCCCTATGTACGTACCTCAGGACACAACTGGGTACTTGTGTAGTCTTGCAGTCTGCTGTAATATACGAGTAGCGTTGTTCACAGTAATATTCAAACGTTTTATATAAATATGTTATCATGTTAGTGAATTTTTGCAATGTCTAGTTCAACTTGGCCCAAGAGTTTCTCCTATTTTTTGTTGGAATACAGGGGTAAAAAATGGACAACCAGAGTTACTTGTGTTTGTATCATAAAATAAGAAAAAAAATCCAGCCAAGTTCTCTGACATTAATCACACCTGGGTCTGCAGCATGATAAATCACACTACCATGTGCAACGGAGGCAAAGAAAAATACTAATATTTAGGCGATTATGGTAGAGATGTGGCAGGCAAAATAGTCCCTATGGCTTTGGTTCTTGAAAAACTGGTTGCTTGGTTTATTGCCCTGTCCAGGGTTATTTTGATCTCTTAGTAACTGGTGGCTACTTCACTGAACAATATAGAGGAGGCCCTCCAGAGTAGTGTTTTGCCTAAGGACACTACCCTAATTATATATAATAGCACATACTGGTCTATTTCTCTGCTTCCCTAAGTTTAGTCCTGTGAAACAAAAACTGCCTCAGGGAATTTTAAATCATGCACCTCTTGTTTTCACCAGAGGTAACCAAAAACTTGCCATTGCTAATTTACTTACCATGATCAATGTATCATCCTATCCATCATAATTTTAAATTAACATCTTCCACATTGAAGATTGCTGCCAGGCAGTGGCACCAGGCATCTTGGAATCATATCATTGCTATTCGAACAACTTTGACGTTGCAAATGGCATAATGGGGAAAATTGTTAATTGCTGCTAATCATGAAGGCCTCAGAGGATTTTAATCAAATTTGGTCTGAAGCATCCTTGGAGGAATGAGAAGTAATGTTTTGTAATCAGAAGGTCTTGGCTCCCATGGCTGATCAGCAGGGCCAAAAAAAATTCAAATTGACTGAAATTTCAAAAAAAAAAATCTTCTGCTTACCCAGATAAGATAGAATTCTCTTCTTCATGGAAGGAAGTAACTTGAGGTGCTTTACCAAAATTGTAAATTTCATGACCCCATGGTCATATTTTTCCATTTCGGCAGGGGTAAATTTGATTAATGTTTTAAAAGGAATATTAAATTTTTGAGCATGATTGGTTTCTTTTCTTTGGGAAATAGTTCAAACTTGGTTTAAGTTACTGGTATAAGATGACAGTGTGTTGATATGCACGTATCTTTAGATCCTTGCTGACCCCATGGGGCTGACGGGGTCAGATTGACTCAAAGTTTCAAAGATCTTGTCAATACTCAGTATGGTATATTTGGAATCTATTAAATGCTGTTCATGGATGGAAGAGTTTACATGGGAAAATTACACTTTTGAGTGTGATTTCTTTTAATTTAAACATGGTAAGAAACCTAAGCATGGGATGGCAGTTTATGTTATGCACGGTTTGTATTTGTATTATTTGTACAATGTAGTTCAAGTTACCTTACATTGTTATAAAGTTTATTTCTAAGACAAGTTACTAGAAGAAGAACAGCATTGTAACTCAAGGCCCTTGGGCATCTTGTCTCCCATTTAATTTTCTTCAAATCTTCAGTTTCGTCCACTATCCATATGTAAAGCTAGAAATATCTAAAAATGGAACTGGTCAACTTGTGTTTCGCAAGATATATAACCTGGGTGAGCCAATAGACATCTCCAAATCGTAGACAGAAAAGCATTGCTGAGAGCTTTTGAACATGTTGTAAATCCTGTGGTATTTATTTTACAGTGTTTTAAGTACATGATTGAAAGGTTGTTACTAAGTAATAAATATAGCTTCAAAAGTGTTCAATGAAGCTATGCACTTCATTGACAACTTAATAAAATGTGATTTAGACTTTTGTCTTCTGATCCATGGTTTTGATAGCCAGTCAGAAAGTGGAATGTCACATTGCAGATCCCTCCCTTATGGGTGTTCGATTTCTTGCTTATAATTTCAATTATGAAAAACTACCGGTATTGGTTCTCCCATGATGTCACCAATTTTCAACGTTATTTTGTAATTTGTCATATATTACACAAAACATGGACAGACTATAAGGTCAGATTGGGTGAAGTTTTTATGCTCCCCGAACGTTTTCAAAGGAGCATATAGTTAACGTCTTGTTAATTTTATGTGTACATCTCCAATAATGATGTACAGTTCAGTTTAAAGACATTAAAATGTTTCCAAGAAAATTTTCTTCTATAGGCTCAAGGTAGATAGCTGTTGGACCTTCTGAACGGAAGTTGTGGGTTGTTGTGGGTTGTTGTGGGAAGTTGTGGGTTGTTGTGGGTTGTTGTGGGTTGTTGAATGTTTTAGGAAATATAAAATGATTTTTTAGCAGATTGTAACTTTATTTTGGAAAATTAACAAAAGTATGCTACCAGGCAAAAGTTAAATTGAGTTGATTTTCTAATGCTATGTTTGTGGAATTGTTTCAAGACTTGTCACCCAAAATAGTTCTTTAGTTATGACAAAAAATATATACTATTATCATCAGTTCAAAACCCAGATTCCTGTTGATTCTGCTGATCTCCACCACTGTTTATTAATTACCAACTTCAGTCACAAGCACACCTATAGTTGGTGATCAAGGGGTCAAAATTCAAACCTTTGCCATTGATGGTTCCATATGTGTGATATAAGAAAACAAGGCCTGAGGCTACATGTGCATGTGGTCATAATTTACCTTTGGGTATACTTCTGAACAAAGCTTAGTTTGTTAGCATCTTGGCTTAGGATCCTAGTTATCATTCCATTATCACTATAATCTACAAAATTTGATATATTCAGATCTGTTGTACATTTACATGTAAATATTAAATCTAAATTACTCAATCATGATTGTCAGATGTTGACAGATAATAAAAAATTATAATCTGTAGTCCTACTCGGAGGCTAAACACTTATCAGATGTAAATGAAGTACTAGGTGAAGTCTGAATCACATTCTTCCCTGTTGACTGAACACAATACCAGTATATCATTGAATGATCAGAGTATTTATCGATACAAGTTAAAAAGAAGATAGATTTGAAATTTTAATTGTCCCAACAGATGTAAGAGTGACAACAGATTTGAAACCTGTACTTCATTTGTGTGACAAGTATTTATATAAACTTTATTTATTTTACAACAATTGCGAAACGAGTTATGTTAACTTATACTAATCACTCTTGTTGGCCCGGATGTAAGCGCGCGAGGGGTCTTACTGTGGGAGGAAACCGGAGTACCCGGGGAAAACCCACGTGGTCGGGCAGGTGACCCCTTACCTTTTCACGTCCGTACCGGGAATCGAACCCTGGTCGGCTAGGTGCAAGTATTTGTCGTTTCCTCTCTCTACCAGATGTGTACAATTTGTTTCCTTGGCACTTACTAAGGTCATAAGACATTGCAAGTAGAGACTAAAAATCTGCTACATATACATTGTGTATCCAACAATACTGCTAAAATTCTGCTGGCAAACAAGGCAAATAGTCATACTGTGTAGTTGCATGTGTTAGTTTTATTGTTAAAATTTATGGTAGATAGAAGGAACAGGATTTCATCATTTAATCTCTGCTGGATCCTTATTTCAGATTTTAATAGACTGGACCTATAGATATAAATGTTACCTCTGATAACATTAGATATAAGATATACATATTATATAGATCAAGATTTAATATACAAAAAATGTACATTATATATAAATCATCTTGCTTTGTGATAGAGTTACCTAAGGTGTCATGTTATCTTCAAAGGTAAGATTTTACCTTTACAGGTATTATGTACAGGTACCTAGTAATATGTTAATTACTTATATAGCTACATGTATCCCGAAAGAAAGATATTGAATTATTTTAACAATTTGTTTTGTTTGTAGACGGAGCTGTCTGTGGACCAGCAGATGAAGACACTGATGGGCTTTGGTGCCCTTGGATGTGGGTCTGATAGAAGGTAAAATTTCAAAACTTTAAAAAACATAAACTAAACAGTACTTATCGTTATATGGAATCACTTTTTTGACTTCTTATTTAATATCTGTAAATGTTTGTAATTGTATTTCCCATGTAAGGAAAATCACAAGAAAGTTTTCTCTTTTTAGGGAAGTCTTTCTTACCATCCATGGAAACAAAACAGCATGGAAAAAAATGGGAAGAAAAAGGTCCTTCTGAAACCTAAATCTTTGAAGTACCTGCGGAGAAAGTCCCATAATTATCACCAAGATGATGGCAATCAGTGCTACTATGGAACAGATGAGGAAGAATATGTTTACAGAACGGTCCATCGATACTCGTCACCAAAATTTCCGTTATATTCTAACATGTCAGATGATGAAGTTATCAAAAAGTCTAAATCAAAACAGTTTGCATCAAAAGAAATTCATTCTCCGTCAAATGCTTCTCCTCAACAGTCCAAACCTCCAGTTGAATATGATCTTCCACGCATGGTTCTACCGCAGGCGAAAGTCATCGGTGAAGAAAACCACATACCTGACTTATTTCCATTCCAGTCCCTCCCTTATGAGTTAAAGATGAAAGTGTTTACCTACTTAAGTCACATTGACAAGGGTCTGTCCATGAGAGTGTGCCGTGAGTGGAAAGAGCTACTGACCAACCCAGCCCTGTGGAGTACTGTGATGTTGTATGACTTCCCAATGACATGTATGCCATCGAAAAACCACCTTCAGTCCTCAAACTGTTACCTGTGCTACAATGAACGAGTGCATACATTTACTAAATACTTACAAGTTCTCAACCCGCCAATTAAGCATCTAGATTTCAAGTTTGATATTGGTGAACCTGATGACAATTACTTAGATATACTTCAGACTTTTCTCAACAATGGAAATCTTCACTCATTAGCTCACTTCAACTTCAACTGGAAGGAAACACCAACCAGGCCATTTTGGTCGGACTGGTCAAACTGCAATGATATTGTCTTTAGACAGAGATATAGAGGAAGACTCTTTGTATATTTCTTTGATGACCTCACAAAAGTGACGAAAAAAATGACGACACTTCTACTGCCATTTGATTGGTCTGACCGCAGCGTTATGTGTCTTACACGCCTACAGAACTTGCATACTTTAGTAATTGAGAAATACTTTGTATTTCAAGCTATGAAGCAGGACCTCCTTGACAAGCTCATGGATGGCTTACCCAATCTCAAGCGACTGATGTTGGAAGTCTGGTCACCAAGTGGACCAGGCCTTGTACCTTACACCATCAGATCAAAGTCATTAGAGTTCTTGGATATCAGTCAGAGTCGAGGCTTCTATCTTCAGGCACTCGACATTCCCAAGTTGACACGATTTAGGGTTGCAAGGAGACCATGGAATGGCCCTCTAGTTTGTGCTGACAGAATTTCTCTACCCTGTCTGTATACCACTTTGCGTGAGGGATCCCCAGGTCTTTGTAAGCTCAACGATCATTACTTGGAAGAAGACTGGAAAACCGTTATCTACTCAACCTTAGAAGAAGTACTGAAAGTCGTTTGCTCCTGTCGTCGACATAAGACTGGTTGGGCCATGTAAAATTTCCTATTCATTGCTTAGTCCCAAATATACTGCATGACTAACAATCATATTGTAAGCAGTTCGAAGGCTCTCTTCACAATATGATATTAACATCTCTTGAGTCTTTTCATACTTGAATGGCTGATGGAACTAGAAAAAGAAGATTGCTGTTTCTATCCACAATCACAGAAATCAAAGGTTACTTAAAGAATATCTGGATGTATGAAAAGTTGAAAACAAGGATCAAGTATAACAATCCTGAGGAAAAACAACACTGATTTGTGAAGAAGATTTCAGTTTGTTAAAACATACTGATTCAGACTTTTCAATGAAGTAATTCAAACAAAACTTGGTTTGATAGTAATGTTAATTTTCATACATTGTGTATAGGAATAACCAATAGCTAAACCTGTTAATTACACAGGCGTCAGAAGTGTAACAGATAGAATACAAACATTGGTTAGTTTACCAGATGTCACATGCATGTCATGTGATAACCATCATGTGATCAGCAAATTATCACATATACACCATGTAGTCACATGCACATCATGTGATAACCATCATGTGGTCAGCAAATTATCACATATACACCATGTTGTCACCTGAGTTGTTACATCTCAAGTGATCACCAGAAACATATTTTATTGTCACTTGTACAGATCTGGTTTCATGTAATTCTTAATTTGTAAGGTACCTTAATCTTTGTTTAGGATGGCTAGAGGAAACTGATTAAGATATGTGATTACAAGAAAAATAATGTGCCTTACAATTCCTGAAAGAAAAGGTGAAAATTATAAAGTTATGAGCTTCAAAGGATATCTGATTTAGGCTTATTTCAATACCAAATTGTTTATTTTTGGTAATGTGAAAATAATCTTTATACGCAAATTTTATTTCACGCTCAGAAGGGCCATGTAACATAAATGTATGCAGGGTTAGCAGAATACTGCTGTGTAGAGGATGGAGTAGTGTCTTGTGTCAACTTACTAAGTGTACTAAAATCACTCCCAAATTATCAGAGTGAAAGTAAGAATGATATTTGAAATAACATATACATTTGTATTAAATCTGTTTAGATTGTAGAAACAATTACCATTTGATTTCAGATTTGTAAATGGAAAAAAGACCCATCATTAGAAATCAGTGATATATTCTTATTGACCATTCATGCAGCGTCTTTTTATGACATCAATAACAAGATGACATCAGGAATAGCGCAAGAGATATTTAATGATCTTCTGAGGCTATCAGATGGTGGACAACACTTCCATTGATATTTTCATCGGTCATATAATGAAATGATGAGTGTTGGCGAGTATGGATATGATTGTAACCCTTGGGACATGATATTAACCTATTTCTGTGTAAGCCATTATCTATGTCCACCTCAGCCATTGATGTTCATGAGAATATGTTAGAAAGACCACATGGATGTCATTTAAGGTTACTGTCCAGATACAGGTGTTAACTATGGCCATGACCAAACTGGAGTAATCTCACCAAACTGGAGTGATCTCATCAGTCTGTAGTGATCTCACAAGTCTGGAGTGGTCTCACCAGTCTGTAGTAATTTCACCAATATACCGGATTGATCTCACTAGTCTATAGTGATCTCGCCAATATACCAGATTGATCTCACCAGTCTGTAGTGATCTCTCTAATCTGCCAGATTGATCTTACCAATATACCAGATTGAACTCGCCACTCTGGAGTGGTCTAACAATGTGGAGTAATTTCACTAATCTGTTGTGATTTCACTAATCTGTTGTGATTTCACTAATCTGTTGTGATTTCACTAATCTGGTATGGTCACACAAATCTAGAGTGATCTCACTAATCAGTTGTAATCTCACCAATCTAGAGTACTCCCACCCATCAGATGAGAGCTTTCTAATATGAGGATATCTCACCCACCAAAGCTGGAGGGATCTCACATTCAGAAAGGATCTTGTCATTCAGGAGGGATCTCACTAATCCCAACTGATCGCACCGATACGGAGTGACCTCACAAAATCTGGAATGACCTCACAAAATCTGGAGTGACCTCACCAGTCTGAGTGATTTCATGAATCTGGAGTTATTTCACTAATAGTGAGTGATGTCTGGAATCTAGAATGATCTCGCCAATCAGGTTTGATTGCATATTGCATAATATTTTGGATCATAAGACTTGGCCAAGACTAGTCTGTATGTTGTACATGCATTCTCTACATCAAGGTTGATACAGACATTAAGAAATGTTTTTTTTTTATATATATATTTATTATTATGTATGCTTTTTTGTTAGTCTTAAGTATTTAAATTAAGTTTCCCTGGTTTTTTTTTTGGGTGGGGGGGGGGGGGGGGTTTTGTGGTAGACAATACTACTTTGTATCAACTCACTACTTATGAGTTGGTTTGATGTGTTGAGGAAGTTAATTCAAATCAATGCCACAAATTGTATTAAAACACTGGAAGTGTGGATATTCATAAAGCAGATTTGAACAACCTGCTGAGATGGTATTAAGTATGATGGGTCTTGTGTACATCAGGCTGTTTGCTGGGATGTCTTTTGTTTCCATTGTTAAAGCTTTGATTATATTAATTTCTTTTGTATGTGATTTGTTTTTATTTTCAAAAGATCTGAAAAGCATATTGTGATACTGATATGTTGATGAAGATTTTAAATTCTGTCTTGTAAAACTTATTATTCTCATTACTACATTAACAACAACTCTTTGTAAAATCAAATTACCCTATACAATCAAACAATAATTAAACATACATTGATTTACATCTTTATCTCTAATTAATGCAATATATTGATATCCAAAGACTTCTTTGCAAAATTTGAATAGTTAAAGTGATAGAACACTTTCCCTAATAAAATCCGTATATGAAGATTTTGTTACTTAATGACATAAATTAATAATATAAGTACAGGCACTACCTTGTAAATATTTATGACAAGTTGGTAATGGGATTAATTAGAGCAATGTAAAAAATCAGAAAGTATTCTAAATAATTAAGTAAAAGTTGACATCATGCTGTGTCTAAAGCTTGTGGTTGATAGAAAACTGACATAACTTTGCAGACATATAAAAACAGGAATATTATACACAGAAAAGCTGACATATGTATAACATTGCATGCTGATAATAGCATGTATACCCTTTTATAATAATACTCAGTGTTGTAATCAGTGTTTGTGGGTTTCTTATTTAATTTTTAAAGTTAATGATAAAAAGTTCAACAGTTAGCTATGTTGTTTCAAATTAATTTTTAATGATTATTGTTTTTACCTTTTCTTCATAGGCTTTGCGCAGCGTAAATTTTTCATTAACTTTCTGCATCTATGTTTGGGATAGAGCTTACACAAAACTAATGTATACGCTTATCAAAAAGATTCAGCTTTGGGGCTTTTTGAAAATTAAAGAGGTGTTGGGTCTGATTGAGAGGAAAGAAGTTATGGACCAAATATTGAGAGGACAAATACAAATCTAGAAAAGGAAAAGAAAGAACCGTGGAAATGGAAAACTGCCTTTGGTTTTTCATGGATAAAAGTCTGAGATACCACTACTGTAGAGTTTTAGGGAGATCAACAGGTTTACAGCTTAGGACAGTATTAAGGAATCCAACTTGACCACTTTAGATTGAATTTATGTTGAGACACACCCAAACATATAGGTGATGCACACCCTGTGGGCCTTTTGTTGTTTGTGACATTATATAATTATGTAAGGTTAAGTTAGGATTTACTTATGATGATATTGCTATATTTTGAATTGTTTTAAATATGAAGCCATCTTTTGTTTTGTTGATGACATTTTTGTAGAACATTGGATGTTACAAGTCTGATAAACCATTAAGAATGTACAGTGTAGGTGAACACTGTTTTACCAGAATTTGGTAGCATCTTGTTTATCCTGTAATCAGTTTGGCTGACCAACATACTAATTCTGACACAGGGTGGGCTAATGGTAATAGGGCAGTCGAATGACATTTGTTCCGTCAGAACAGCAATAAATATGGGTGGGCTTATTACTAAACATCAGCTTATTGTAGGGTTGGTTATGGACCAACTTAATCATCTACTAGATGATGATTGTTGAAAAGTATTGACCTTTTTTCAGTATATTTGTGTCACTCATGTATATATCTTATGTATCTAGTGATACTCCAATGTATCCAAAAATTGTATCTTTGTTGTTGACAAATATTATTAATTGGATGTGCAATTAACGCATTTCAATGCACATTATTTTAGATATCTAAGAATCAGTATGGTATATATGTACATTGAAAATACTGTATTTTCCAGCAATAAGCCTAGGAAGCCAACACAATGCCTCTTACTCAATGTTAAGGAACAGGACAGTGAATTTGCATTCAGTTCTAATTCTACTGAGCAGTGATAGATAATTTTCAGGCATGGGCTTATTGTCGAATAAATACAGTACACATAGTAGTCATGATACAGTTTTACAAATCATTCATCATTTTTCCCTGTATATTATCCTTATATGGACCAAAGCACATGGAGTAAATGTTTAAGACAGTTACCTGCATATGTAGGTCTCTGGTTTAAGGTGTGAATTGGAACCCATTTTGTGCGAAATCAATGCAAATTGTTACGGGTTATTTGATAAAAATAGCTGATATCATTTTCATCACCATCATTGTCTTCACATTTGTACAGTTTATTCATTGAAAATAGTGCGTTTATGATGCAATCACACTCGTAATGTATACTGTATAGTGAAAAAAGGCAGTATGTGTGTCATTTGATCTTATATGACACCCACTGTTGGTATGTGTGAAAAAGTGATTTAGTGAGTAGGACACACAAAGATAGAAGGTATATAAATATACATAGGAATATGGTACATTAGGGACAGGTAAAGATGTGATATACAAAGTTAATATGTACAAAGTAAATAGGATGTTAGGGATGTAAAGGGGATAGACAATATAAGTAAATGATACATCAGATACAGGTAAGGGTGAGTGGTATTTACTGGGTATACAAGTTAATTGTGTATTAGGTACATGTAAAGAAGAGAGGTATATATATGTAGGTAAATGCATGTAAAGATTAGTATCTATACAAGTATTTATACAGGTAAATGGTGCATTAGGTACAGGTAAAGATGAGAGGTATTTATACAGGTAAATGGTGCATTAGGTACAGGTAAAGATGAGAGGTATTTATACAGGTAAATGGTGCATTAGGTACAGGTAAAGATGAGAGGTATTTATACAGGTAAATGGTGCATTAGGTACAGGTAAAGATGAGAGGTATTTATATAGGTAAATGGTGCATTAGGTACAGGTAAAGATGAGAGGTATTTATACAGGTAAATGGTGCATTAGGTACAGGTAAAGATGAGAGGTATTTATACAGGTAAATGGTGCATTAGGTACGGGTAAAGATCAGAGGTATTTATACAGGTAAATGGTGCATTAGGTACAGGTAAAGATGAGAGGTATTTATACAGGTAAATGGTGCATTAGGTACAGGTAAAGATCAGAGGTATAAGTTAAGAAGTATCTGTACAAGTAAATGATTCATTAGGTATAAGTAAAGATGAGAGGGATAAATATAGGTAAATGGTGCATTTGGTACAGGTATAGTTTAGATGTATATATACATGTAATTGGTGCATTAGGTACAGGTAAAGATTAGAGTTTATATACAGGTAAATGGTACATTAGGTACAGGTATAGTGAAAGATATACTGTATAGCAAACATCATATATTATGTACATGAAAGATTGATGGAGTATGGTAACTAATGTTAACATAGGGATGTTTCTTACAACAGATGTAAATGTGTAATAGTAAAAATGTCCACAGTGTTTTACAGAAGACATGGAGTTGCAAACACTTATTGTTGGAATCTAGAGACAACATAGAATAATGGTCATTATTGATCCTATTGTCTGTTTTTGTTTCTTTGTATGTCACAGTATTATGTTTGATATTTTAGGAGTACATGTGTATTAAAAAACCAAATATGAAATATCCATGATATATTAGATTTGATTGAAGCCCTAAGAAAATTAAAAATGGATAGAGAATTTTACAGAAATATTACACAAATGTCAATTGAGAGAAAATAGAAGGGAGCTAATTAAGTGTATGATGTAAATGTGGTTGCTTGTTGATATAAGATCAAATTAATATCTAAAGAAGTTTCAAAATCAGAAGTTTCTATAAAACTATTTAATCAGTAAGTTATGTTTACCAATTGTAATATGGTTCTAAACCTTATCAAAATGTGAATGTGTTATTAAAAAATGGGGAAAAATGTTTCTGTGTCAAAAATTTTTCATCAAAAGAGGGAAAGCTTTGAACTAAACCCATGTGGTCAGTGTCATTTAAATGTTTGAATTTGAATATCACAGAAGTGTATTTATGTTTCTACACACAATCTAAATACGATCACAGACAATATGGAGATATTGTTAGTAAGACACCAAAATTATTTCCACGGTTACCTGGTAATATTTCTCATGTGTATGTACAAGTGATGGTATCGATCCGATACCAGTTTCTGTAAAATCACATATTTTTGTTGAGGATTAAATTCTGTGGTTTATCATAAATTACTGTTTTGTTGGTATCTAATTTCATCCTTAAGTAGTTCTCACAGAATTCACTAGTGCTATAAGATTGATATGGGTTTTAACTATTCTCATTTCATGGGCTTGTAAATGTGTAGATTAGTGATAAGCACAAAATCAATGTATATGTAAGATAATGAGCATCAAATGCTCTGTAAGGACTGCTTGCTTTCTTTTCAGTTACACTAAAGCATATTTTTGGGGGGTCTCATAATTTTGTGAAATTTGCAGATTACAAAGAATCATAAGTACATGCTGCTTGGTGTGACATAGCATTTGAATAGCTGTGTCGTAGTGCATTCTACACAATTGGTATTTAAGATTTAGGAAGAAAAAACTTTCTTTAAATACAGGAATGCAATTTTGTCAGAAAGAAATGTTAACATTAAGTTAATATGATATAGATATGATGGTCAAACCAGTAGGTTCTACAGTGGCAAGTCATGTGATCACTATCAGCCATGTGATAACCAGTCATGTTTGTATGCTGTTGTAATCATTAGTGATATGTGTATATAATATTTTTTTTAATTTAAATGATCTCACTGTGCTTGGACAGTTCATGCATAAATGTTTTGGGTTCAAGAATATCATTTTTTTTGTTATTGACTACATGTAAATATTCGTGTGGCATTTCAGAAGAGTATCTGAAATTGAAATCTAATCACTTTTTGTCAAGTCGGTAGATTAATGTATGTAGTTTTATGGTTTTGTTTTTATGTTAGCATTAACTGTATTTTTTAGTATAGAGATGAAGCAAAAGTTTGCAAAACTTAAAAAGATAACTTATTTAGAAGTCTTGTTGTGTAAGAAATACTTCAGATAGTATCCTTTCAAAAGCTTGCTTGCCGATTACTTGAGCAAACATCAAGAACATTATCTGTGACTATGATATTTTTATGAACTTGAATTATATTTTAATGATTATAGCTTATCATGTACATTAAAATGGCGAATACTTTCAAAAATGGCAATTTCTATATAACAGATTTTGAAATATATTTGTAAGGTAAATGTGAATAGTGCATAAACTACACAGACAAATATGGGCACAGATATTTCAGGAAAGTATTGTTTTATAAAGAAGTATTTGTAATTTTATATTTACATTGTTTTAAATGATATTGATTAAGATGATGAGATGTGCGAGTGACAGGTTGAATGTTGATGTACACCATTACTATAGGATATTACTACATGTAGATTAGATATGTCTTTGTGTTTTGGTAAGAAATTGTATTTTCATTCACCGTTAAACTTCATGACATGTACTTACTATGAGTACTGTAAAACCACACTGATGAGTATGCTTTCTGTAGAAAAATATTGTATTGTATCTAGAAAAACTGATGTGTTTAATTTTGCAGAATCAGAAGGTTCAAATGTGAATTGAAATCAATTTAAAACAAAATGATTTTTGAGAATGGAAATTATATACTACACTATTTTGGTATATATTTTCCAAAGTGTGTACAAAAGTTCTATTTATTGACTGAAAAGAACATTAAGACGAAATAATGAAATCTGTTCGATAGATTGTGAGCAAATGATAGTAATTTGTTGTAGCAATAAGGGATCATTTTACACAGGAGTTCCACACTAAATCAGTGATACATTATCATGTACCTGACTTATTGTGCCATGGTTATCTGCAATATGCCCCACTTACCCAACCGTACCTGTTGTTCAAAGTCAAGGGATGGAAATATTACAATGTTTATTTCCACTAAAACTTCAACAGATGTGGGCGGGCATATTGCCAGGTTGATATGGAATTTCACTTATTGTGTTATGTTTATATAATAAAAATGAACTAAAAAAACCATCAACATCATATTAACTTGTGGAAAGATTACACTAGTAAATGATTCCAATCACAAACATGTGTTTTTATATTGCATGTGTCTACAATCTTCAGTTGACGTCAGATGTTTTGCCACATGCAGATTTCACAGTTTAGTGTCAAAACTGGATATCAAATTTTTAGCCTTGTCATATTTTGATTATTAAAGAGAAGTAAATCAAATACAATGTACATAATGTGACTTTTTTCAACTGAAGTTGGCCAGTTCAATGTTGGCCATCTCGCAGTGAAAATTAGATATTGGCAAAAAACCTTGCAGTAAGGTAAACTCACATGTTGGACAGAAAAAAGCTAACTTCATGTTAATTTAAAGAAAGTTATTTAACAGGTACTGAATGAAAACAAATATTTTACAAAGGTATCTGATTGCTGTTACATTTTTTGGTTATGGTGCATTAGATTGTCAATATAAGGTAATTTTGACAAAACAATTGTTTTTTCTTGTAAAAACAATTTAAATCACACAGTAAGTATACATGGTACAATTTTGTGTATTGGATATTTTTGATTTTCATATATGTTTGAAAATATACTTTGCATTTTCTTTTTAAAATGAAAAAAAAACAAAAAAAAAAAACAAAACAAAATTTAAAAAAAAAAATCTAATTCAGACAATTATTAAGACCTTGTACAGTTCCAATTTTTCAATTGTTGTTGCATTATTTCTGTAGGAAGTACCAGGTGCATACATATCATATTCTCAATTATAATGAGGTCCTATAATAGTTTCAAAATATTGAAATAAAAAATAATTCTGCTCTTCTTAATGCGTTTCTTAATTCTATACATAATATCCAACACTTTCGTGGTGTTTGTATGTCCTGTGATGAAAATTTGCATAAGTGAGACAGCATTACTTTTCCTGCTGTGAGGCAGTGTCATCAACATGTCATTATAAAGTTTGGAATATAGTGGCTTTGCAGAATGGAGACCTGAACCCACCAAAAGGATAACATGAATTTTTATGATTTTTTTAGATCTCGTGAGACAAAGCCTCTGCTGACCAATTGCTATCAGCTTTTGTCTGGTGCCAGCTGTTGTAAACATTAAAAATTGTCAGCATCTTCTGGAAAATCCTAGAACCAGTTTCTTTGAAATTGCAAAGCCAATGGCAAACCAAAATTGTGAATTCTATGTGTGGTCTCCCCCTACGGGCTTGAGGAATATGGCCGAAAGTGGTCAAATTTACTGAAATTCCATTTGGTAGAAACAAATACTCTTCTTGGATGGAAGGGTCTAAAGGTACTTTTCCAAAATTGTAACTTTAATACCCCCAGGGTCTCACATTTTCTCCTGGGGAGGGGGTACAGTTACCATTGGAAAATTACATTTTGGAGCTTAATATTCTTTATTTCCACTGGAAGTATTTTTAGACTTTGTTAGAATTATCAATACACAATTGTAGAACGACAGCTTTGACCCTAAACCTACTTCAAAGACAAGAGGTCTAGCAGCCTTGACGGTCACCTAAAATATTGAATATAAAGGATAGTTATCAAGTGTATTGAAACAGAACTTGTGACACTGAATATAGACAGTGTCAATACATCAAAACTGTCATCCTATACTGATAATTCTTATAAATTTATTTAACTCTTATGCTCAAAAATACTTTTTCTTTGAAAATTAGAGTAAAGTCTAAAAAACTATACCTTCCAGGAAACTCATTTGGGTTATTAAAGCACCTTAAGATACTTCAATCATAAAGACTATTTGATTCTACCATATCTGGGTCTTGAGATGAAGATTTTTCAAATCGGAGTCGATTTAACCTCTTTTGGCCCTGGCCCTCAGGTCCCTTGGGTGGGGACTGTATAATTCACAATTTTGGTTCATCTTAGGCCAGGGAAGGTGTCTGCAAAACTTTCATTGAAATCGAATCAAGGGTTTTTTGAAAAGAAGTCGGAAGTGTTAAATTGTTAACGGATGCATGATGCTCGATGAAGGGTATTGGAACGAGACTTTGTCACAGGTGACCTAAAAAAAGTTTGTCTGGGCCCTATTTTTTACACTATTAATCTTAGGAACTTCGAACTAGGGATATGGGTTCATGTTGGTGAGACGATGTGTCGCGTATCATAAGAGGGAAATTCATTTGGCCTTTGGACTACATCTAAGGAAGCTTGTCCAGGCCTAATCTTTTACACTATTTATCAGGGGAACTTAATATTTGGGATATGGGTTCACCTTTGTGCATTTCACAAGTAGGTCATTGTGACCTACTTTTTTACTTTTGCCCTACATAAAAGAAAAAGTTTCTCAAAGCTTTATTTCCTATACCACTAATCACAGGAACTTCTTACTTTGGGTATAAGTTTACCTTGGTGAGTCAGTGTGTTGGTGTGCACCATAAATCCCTAAATTTTCTTTTTTTTATATATATGTATTTGACAAAAACTTCTTTTCACTTCAGATTCAGTTTAAAGGCATAGTGCAACAAGTACAGTAAAATATTATCCGAAATTTCTCTCCTGATTAGATTTTAGGCAAAATCTGTTGTCTTTTATCCCAACTTGCTACAAGCTGAATATCAAAGCCTTTCAGTTATTGAGAAGTTGCTTAAAAATGTAAACAGCTTTGACTCTTGTGACCTTGAAAGTCAGTCAAGGTAAATGACTTCTAACAAATTTTGTAGCCTTTCATGCCAGGATGCTACAGACACAATGGCTTATTGGTTATTTGAGAGAAGCATTCATTGAGAAAAGTTGTTGGATGCTGTACCGTGGCTTAAGGTCTCTGACAGGTGCTAAAAAGAAAGACAAGTGTACATAGAGGAGAAATTGGAATTCTGTTTATTATAGCATAAACCAAAACAGAAGAACATAAAAACAACTTTTATTAGGACAATAAAATGTATGATCTTTATCACACTTTTCGCCAGTAATCACAACATTTCTCCTAATCTAATATAAGGTATAACCATTTTTTTCACATTGTAAATATCAGAATTAATCTCTCTAATGTGTGATGTCCTGCTGTATCTAATTGGACAGGTTTTATTGTGTACTGATGGGAGTGTATTTAAAACCACTACCATCAGGTGACAGAATTCTTTTGATCTCGAAAACTTGGATACAATAGAAGTGATTCTACAGTTTAATTTTTTCTTTTAAAAATACCAGTAAGAATTAACAGAAATAAAAGCACAGATTCACATGATTGTAATATTACATTGAAGATGGATTTATCAAGGGAAACCTATATGCAAGTTAACTAACTATTGAAATATCAATTTTCTATGATAAAACAGTCGACTAAAAGGGCCTGTATCTCTCACCCATATGTAGGCAATCATAACAAAATATTCCCAGACGGTAAGCTAAAGCCTGTAAGTCAGGAGATAGGCTTATAACAGAATCATGAGGTAAAATAGCAATAAGCAAAGTTAGTAAACTCCATATCAAACACAAGTCTTGGGATGGGCTTATTACAGAACCATAGGATAGCAATCAACCCAGGTAGTAAACTGACCATCAAACATCTCTTAGTCAGGGACAGGGCTTACTACAGGACCATGGAATAGCTATAATCCCAGGTTGCAAACTACGTCAATTGCCCCTTAGTAAGGGGATGGGCTTATTACAGAACAATTGAATGTTTGTTGGTAAGTATAAACAGTAATACATTAATAGGCTTATTACAAGACATAGGCTTAATGATTGATAAATACAGTCTTAATAACATTCCATCACAGATATTTCCCCTTTACTGGCCTTTTTTAAAATCTATGTCTTATTGTTCAGGAGAAATGGGCCGGACGGACCCATCTCGTGGATAAACTATACATTTTTCCTTCATACAACAAATGTTTCTCTAGCCTAACAGAGACAGGATACTTAAATGTAGTCCATATTTGTCTCTATATAAATGGTAGGTGTGATAGGGTGTGCTTCATAATTGATTCCATATTTGGACAAAACAATTAGATCAATCCTGCCATCGTTTCTGTTTATGCTATCTTCATCACGTTTCTATAATTTTAACATATATAACCATATACAAGTATTTATCATTGTGTCTCTCAGGAAACAGACATGGACCATTGTGTGCTGCAAAAGTTGTGTTCTTGTGCAGGATACGTGATCTCTGGATTGGTTGATAAACCTATCAATTATCAATCAGCTGGATACTACACCTGTACTCCCCTAACATTAATTCAGGCCCATTACTCCTACCACAATATACTCTGTTTACACAAGTCCTCTTTACCTTAATCAATCTGGAAAGGAATTGGTGGATGACAGAAGACAGACGTAACAATATGGAATAAGCTCAATGACTAAAAATCACATTTCTGCTTTTTGAACAACAAATTGATACAGGTATTCCATCACAATGACCACATGATCTTTTTCTTGAAATAAATTTGGGTTTTGGTTTTGTTTCATTTTAAAGGTTTAACTTTTTGTTGGTGTTCTTGATTTAGGAAAAAGAGTTCTTGAATATTTGCTAGTTAAATACCATTTGACATCCAAGTACAAATACAATATGTTTTACAAAGGGATGATTAACATAACATGAATATCGTGTGTGAATCCTAAAACAATAGAATTCTGACAATATATATTACATATCTAGCTAACATAATGGTCGGACTTGTTTACTTTTAAGTTTCCTATAGCACATGGACACATCTATAGCACCAAAAAATTGTGAGTTCCTTTGGCATAGATTTCTGTTATAAAGAGGACAAACTGAGTGACAAAATGAACCAATTTTCTATCTTTGTAGAAAAGTCAAAAAAAAAAAAAAGAAATGAAGAAAATGACTAGGAGAATGAAGGAGAAAGTTGCCAACTTCCTCTCATCTTATATCTTGTCATAATCTTCAAAATTAAGAGTGACGGGGTGTTTTAATGGGTCAACAATAAAAAGACCCTACAATACATTCTATTGCTATTTGTATGTATTAACATATATGTTGATAAAGTTCTAAGCTATGGTTGAATATTATTTTCACTATACATTTGTATTAGATCGAAAAATTGATTTTTTTTAGATACTGTTTCAAAAATGAAGATATATAAGACATATAAGGTGAATCCTGCATTTTTTTACAAGTTAAGGATGTCATGATATGGCCAACATCAGGTTCATCAAAAGCATGTGAGTTGGTGACACTAGTGATGTACAATATCATTATAACTAATGTAGTATATTGAAGTACATATCAAGCTCTGACAAAAGGACGAAATAGTTTGGTATAGTCACAGAAACATAACATGATGATAGAATTGTATCAGCACCCTTCAACATACAAGATCAGACAAATTTGTCTAACATCTGTTTTAAAGACTCTAATACAGGAGATTAATTACAGGTGTATAATTATTAATCAGTTTCACAACGGCTTTCTTTTAGCTCATTAAATCTACAGTTGTAACTATCATTGTAACCAGAGTTGAATTTTATGAAGAGGTATGGTGACAGTCTGTAAAGTATATGGACCCAGCTTACAACTGTAGGATTGTTCCATTAATGATGTAATACTAACAGCTATTTATCACAGTAATGAATTAGGATATACCTATATATACAAGTATATGAGTATTATATCATCTAAGTTTTGTAAATTACCTAAATCATCTTGTACTAAACCATTCCTTAATGAAACATTTCTTTCAGTTACAAAACGATGGCCAGAGAATTAGAAACTCATCACTGGGCATCCCTATGGTTTCATAAACCTGAAGCTTGATATCATTAGTTGTATTTTTCTTTACTCAGACTTGTAACCTGGAGCAGTATCAATTACACCATCAATCTTATTTCAATAAACAATGCATCAATTAAGATTTCTCGTGGAAATACCCTTTCTACCTAACTTCCAATTCTTATGTAAATGTACATCCTTCAAAGCTTCTATTTATATATCGTAAAAATGTATATAGCTCTGGAAATCTGTTTTATCTATAACATTAATATTTGTATACACCTTCCTGCATTATTAATTTTTTCAATTCAAGTGTCTCGAGTGCACATTAAAAGATACTGGTTACACTACAAACTTGTTGATCACAGCCAAAGAGGATCAAATACTGAACACACTTAAGCACTGGCTATTTCATAGGTAGGTGTGGAAAACAGTAAATAAATGCAATTTGTCAATTTCCTATACTGTATTAGTATTAAGCTTCAAAACTGATATCAAGGTATATGAAAAATCTTAGCCTATACAGGTGTTTGGCAGGGTACATAATATCCTAGCTGGCAAGGATTATGGGGATGTAAACCCTGCCAAGGCCCTGTATAACAAATTTATACTGTAAAGTCATCATAATGACATAAAACTATTTACCACAGACCACACCCTATGCCCACTAAAAAAAAGGACTGTTTCCTGAATGGGAAAATTGTTGACTTTGACAGTTAAATAGCATGTGTGTTAACATTCCTAAAATAATCTGGAGATGACAAAAGTGTTTATCTACTAAGGCAAAAACAATGACATAGCCACTTTCTTTGCAGTATGACAAAACATATTTCATATAAGCATATACAGAGTAGTCATTTAATTAATCATAAATGGACAATTATACATTTTTAATGAAATAATTTGCATATAAAATCACAAACACATCAAGCAAAAATACTTTTTAAAAATTAGTGATTCAATTACTTTCTAAATCTTAAAATTATCACATATCCAGCCATTTCATTTTTTAATTCCAATGGAATGCTTTCCTTTCTGTATTTGAAAATAAAACATCTAGTAAAACCGCCATATCATGCCCCTCATTTCTTCAGTCATCTACTGTCAGTATATACCAGGGTAGGTCACCCACATTTCACAATTTTTTTTTGAATCTCCCCTTCAGTAATGCATGAATTTTTTGGTAGAATGATATCAACATATCTATGAGGCTAGAAATTGAATGAAAGACTTAATTTACAGTACATAAAGCTGTCCTGAACACCTCTGGTGGTGCACTTCATTTCCTACACACAATCACCACAGTACATTCACTTTGAACACAAACAAACTTGTAACATCATTCTTAGATACTTCACTGAAAATATTTATCTTAGTTGTATTCTGAACAAACACAGTCACTCTCCAATGCTGTTCTGTCTGCAGAATTTAAATTTTGAAACTCCATATCTTCTGCAAAATGGAAAATTTCAACTAATGTCAAATAACTTACATGTCCTTTTCAGATATTGAGACTGACAAGCATTCAGTTGATGAAATAACCTCTGTGAATTTCAACTATGAACAGAAAAGATTGCTGAGACAACAGCACAAAAGTAACAGGTAATGGAATAAATTAATCAAAAGTTCCACATTCATTCTAGGGTACAATAACCACTTTGAAAAGCACCACACTCAGCCAGAGAACTCGCGCAGCTGTTGGAGAATTTCTGGGTCGACCTGGGACATGAGTTTGTCAAAGGTGACCTGGCCGTGTAGCTGCTGACAGGCAGTTAACTGGGACAGGACATACTCCTTCAGGGGCACCATGTGCACTGGGTCTTGTCGGCACAACTGTAACAAAATAACTTTAAAAATACAATAATGCCTATTGCCATCATGACAGAAATTTCTCAGGCAAAATTGTGAGTATAAATTATCTTGTTTCAATTGCTAATCACTAATTAAATTCAAAAATCCAGAGAGTCTTCCATTCAAGACCAATACTCAAAGGATACTTAAAGTAAGGTGTATACGTAGAAACTTCTGTCCCCCTAAAAACCTCAATTAAATCCTCAACTATGAGCATATGACTTAGATATCATAAAGTTGCTTATTTTGAAGAGGTTTCTTGTAAACTATTTTCTACAAATAGATAAATAAGATTTGAATATCAAAAATAAGAACCTTCTCAGTAAATTTTAGAATTTTTTCTGTAGTCAGGTGATACAATGCAACTTACCATCCTCTTGCGTTTGTCATGTTCTGTCTCTTGCTCACCATCTTCTGTAGTGTCATCCTGGTCAGACAACACCAAGGAGCTACCAAACCAGAAACAGCACTTAATGAATTTTATTTCAGTCTTGATTTCAACTATACTTGATACTTTTACTGTAAAAAACATTATTTTTTTATGTATACAAAAAATAAATTTTGAAGTATACTACATGTAAGTACATTACAGCACCTATAAAAAGTTTTCAATTGAATATTACGGGGTTTCATCATTGGACATACAAGGACGGAATTCAAATAATAAAATGATTATTTCTCAAAACTGAATATTTGCTCTTGCTAAATATTGGCAACTTTTTAAGATTGATGGACACTTTCCATTTTAAAGAGTTGCATATAGAGAAATGTTTCAGAAATTTTTTGGAAAATCACAGAATGAAATTTTGTTAATTATCACAAACATTGTAATGCAAAAGTCAGCATTAAGAAAACGCTAGCTCCCTTTTTTGTTTCAGATCAATCCTGCTGTACAGCTGTGTTAAAACTCACTCTAGTTGTAGCGCAGCGTCCTCATCCACAGGAATGGTGCTAACATCATGTAAGACCTCTACACTCAGACATACAATTCCTGCAAACTTCTCCATCACAGTGCTATCAAATAGAAGAAAATAAATTCTATAAAAACTGATGGCAGTTATTATTTCCTGCCCTTATATATTCACATCTAGAACTTAAAGTTTGCCAGTTAAAGAAAACGTTGCTATCATCTATGCAAGGTTTCAAATTCTTAACAATATAAATCTTAACCAAAGTGAAAGTTGGTAAAAAACTTTCAAAAAGTATTAACCTAGTAGACTTTTCTAGATTGATAAGTTGATCCAGTAAAATATTTTGATAATGAGGTGCTTTAAGGACAGCAGTGAACTGGTCCCCAGAACTATGTTCTTACAGACACAAACCTCAGTTTGAGTGACAGAAGTGAACAAGCTCCAAGCGCTATCAGTTTGCGTCGTTCTGGCTGGGCAATACAGTCTATCTTATTCACCCACATATCCACAATGTTACCCAGCAATGCTTCACTCTGTAATGATACATAAACAAGAGGCCCATGGGCCTTAACGGTCATCTGACAAAAAGCAAGCCAAACCTAGAAAGTGGGTTGAGGTCATTCGTTTGAACAAACTTGGTAGCCTCTCCTCCAAGCATCTTACAGGCCCAATATCAGCACTCATGGACTTTTGCTTGTTGAGAAGAAGTCGTTTGTATATTTTAACATATTTGACCCCTGTGACCTTGAAAGTGGGTTGAGGTCATTCATTTGAATAAACTTGGTAGCCTTTCCTCCCAGCATGCTACAGACCCAATATCGGCACTCATAGACTTTTGCTTATTGAGATGAAGTCCTTTGTATATTTTAACATATTTGACCCCTGTGACCTTGAAAGTGGGCCAAGGTCATTCATTTGAACAAACTTTGTAGGGCTCCATGCCAGCATGCTATGGGCCAAGTATTAGCCCCCTAGGCCTTCTAGTATTTGAGAAGAAGTTATTTAAAGATTTTGACATATTTGACCCCTGCGACCTTGAAAGTTGTTCAAGGTCATTCATTTAAATAAACTTGGTAACCTTTCCTCCCAGCATGCTACAGACCCAATATCGGCACTCATAGACTTTTGCTTATTGAGATGAAGTCCTTTGTATATTTTAACATATTTGACCCCTGTGACCTTGAAAGTGGGCCAAGGTCATTCATTTGAACAAACTTTGTAGGGCTCCATGCCAGCATGCTATGGGCCAAGTATTAGCCCCCTAGGCCTTCTAGTATTTGAGAAGAAGTTATTTAAAGATTTTGACATATTTGACCCCTGTGACCTTGAAAGTTGTTCAAGGTCATTCATTTAAACAAACTTAATAGCCCTTCATCCCAGCATGCCACAGGCACAATATCAGCAATCTGAGCCTTTTGGTTATTGAGAAGAAGTTGTTTAAAGATTTTAACATATTTGACCCCTGTGACCTTTAAAGTGGGTCAAGGTCATTCATTTGAACAAACTTGGTAGTCCTTCATCCCAGCATGTCACAGGCCCAATATCTACACTCTGAGCCTTTTGGTTAATGAGAAGAAGTTGTTTAAAGATTTTAACATATTTGACCCCTGTGACCTTGAAAGTGGGTTGAGGTTATTCATTTGAATAAACTTGGTAGCCTTTCCTCCCAGCATGCTACAGACCCAATATCGGCACTCATAGACTTTTGCTTATTGAGATGAAGTCCTTTGTATATTTTAACATATTTGACCCCTGTGACCTTGAAAGTGGGCCAAGGTCATTCATTTGAACAAACTTTGTAGGGCTCCATGCCAGCATGCTATGGGCCAAGTATTAGCCCCCTAGGCCTTCTAGTATTTGAGAAGAAGTTATTTAAAGATTTTGACATATTTGACCCCTGCGACCTTGAAAGTTGTTCAAGGTCATTCATTTAAATAAACTTGGTAGCCTTTCCTCCCAGCATGCTACAGACCCAATATCGGCACTCATAGACTTTTGCTTATTGAGATGAAGTCCTTTGTATATTTTAACATATTTGACCCCTGTGACCTTGAAAGTGGGCCAAGGTCATTCATTTGAACAAACTTTGTAGGGCTCCATGCCAGCATGCTATGGGCCAAGTATTAGCCCCCTAGGCCTTCTAGTATTTGAGAAGAAGTTATTTAAAGATTTTGACATATTTGACCCCTGTGACCTTGAAAGTTGTTCAAGGTCATTCATTTAAACAAACTTGATAGCCCTTCATCCCAGCATGCCACAGGCACAATATCAGCAATCTGAGCCTTTTGGTTATTGAGAAGAAGTCGTTTGAATGAAAAGTTTACGGACGGCGCACGGCGGACGGCGGACGGCGGACGACGACGGACGAAGCATGATGACTATAGGTCATCGGACCCTTCGGGTCCAGATGACCTAAAAATATCAAACATACAAACAGAGACAGAAAATCAGCATTATATCTAGTACTAACATCTCCATTTACACATTTCAAGAAATCTCAAAAATATTGTTTTCTTACATTATATTTATCTGTTTAAAATGAACCCTTTCAGAATCTCTGACAACTTACTGTTTTACCAAATTCTGGAGCTACTTCATTCAGGAATTTCCACATAAATTCCGGATTTTGAAGGAGTATTCTGGCAAACAGTCCCAGATAGACAGTTAGAACCATAGGGTGTTCCTGTGGGAATAAAGAATCAAAGTCAAAATAACAAACAATGCCCCAAAGTCTTCATAAGAAACTGTCAACGAGATCAATATCTGTCCCGCTCTTGTAGCAATTAAACAGTTCCTGTCCGTAGACTGTACTTAATATCTATTACCATACTTCTAATTTGTACATTTTGTATAAGGTACACAGTAAATAGTATCTTCCTGCAAACTGCAGCGTAAAATTTATGAGGTATTTTTAGGTGTTATGATAATTAAGAAAAAGTGTTCAAACTAACTTCTTCTCCCACAACAGCCTTCACCAGACTTGGTAAAAGACAGAATACTTCAGGACTTGTACTTACCTCCCCTTCTACAACAGCCTTCAGAAGACTCAGTAAAAGTCGACAGAATACCTCAAGACTTGTACTTACCTCCCCCTCTATAACAGCCTTCAGAAGACCCCATAAAAGTTGACAGAAAACCTCAGGACTTGTACTTACCTCACCTTCTATAACAGCCTTCAGAAGACTCAGTAAAAGCCGACAGAATACCTCAGGACTTGTACTTACCTCCCCTTCTATAACAGCCTTCAGAAGACCCTGTAAAAGTTGACAGAAAACCTCAGGACTTGTACTTACCTCCCCTTCTATAACAGCCTTCAGAAGACTCCGTAAAAGTCGACAGAATACCTCAGGACTTGTATTTACCTCCCCTTTTATAACAGCCTTCAGAAGACCCCGTAAAAGTTTACATAAAACCTCAGGACTTGTACTTACCTCCCCTTCTATAACAGCCTTCAGAAGACTCGGTAAAAGTCGACGGAATACCTCAGGACCTTCTGAAGGGAAGCTTTGAAAGACAAGTTCTATCACCTGGGAATATAAACATTTAATACTATGTTTATGAAATATTTATCCCAGATAACACAGGATTATTTCAAATCATATAAACACACTGAGAGACCAAGTCAAACTTCAAAGGATTCAGAATTTAACTTTTGTTCTTTGGCTAATTCTACGAGAAGGCAGGATTAGATGATAAATCATTATTAAACATAATACTCACACGTAAAATGAGAACAATACCCTCGGTACGAAGATCAGTCAACAAACTTGTTAGAGAGGAAGCCAATTCTGAGGAAAACCTCTGAAAACAAAACCAAAGACTTCTTGTGATATTACATGGAGTATTGCACAAAGAATTTGTTTATTTGTTGATCTAAAACACGAAAGCACTTGGGTGTATCTGAATTCACTAGTCCATATCATGGAATGTTTCTAGGTATTTCACTATGTCTGACTCAGTTAATTGTTAATACAAGAGAAGGCCCACATTATTGACATTTTACATGACATAAGAGACTGAGGAAGAAGGGGGGGATGACAGTGGCTTCTTTTCCACATCATTATCATGATGGCTTTAATATCATTCTCCCCAGTAATGGCTTATAGTTATAGTCATAATTTAGCTTTATCATATCTAATTTTTGCACGAAATCATATGGATCCAGCCCTGTATACGCTGCAAAAAGTCTCATGGACACAGAACTGACTCTAACACAGAGTATATAAGCTTTTTTCATTCCTACAATCCTTATATCTGCATAAAATATCTGGGACCGAGCACTCGATAGCCTTGTATCACTCCTACAATCTGTAAACCTGCATAAAATCTCTGGAACCCAGCAATATATAGCTTTGTTTCACTCCTATAATCTCTAAACCTACATGAAACATCTGTGACCCAGTACTATATAGGCAGCAAGAAGTATCATAGACACAACACTACATGACATCGTATATAGGATTGTATTACTCCTACAATCTTTACACCTGCATAAAATCTCTGGGACCCAGCACTATATAGCCTTGTTTCACTCCTACAATCTTTATACCTGCATGAAATCTCTGGGACCCAGCACTATATAGCCTTGTTTCACTCCTACAATCTTTATACCTGCATGAAATCTCTGGGACCCAGCTTTATATAGCCTTGTTTCACTCCTACAATCTTTATACCTGCATGAAATCTCTGGGACCCAGCACTATATAGCCTTGTTTCACTCCTACAATCTTTATACCTGCATGAAATCTCTGGGACCCAGCACTATATAGCCTTGTTTCACTCCTACAATCTTTATACCTGCATGAAATCTCTGGGACCCAGCACTATATAGCCTTGTTTCACTCCTACAATCTTTATACCTGCATGAAATCTCTGGGACCCAGCACTATATAGCCTTGTTTCACTCCTACAATCTTTATACCTGCATGAAATCTCTGGGACCCAGCTTTATATAGACTTGTTTCACTCCTACAATCTTTATACCTGCATGAAATCTCTGGGACCCAGCACTATATAGCCTTGTTTCACTCCTACAATCTTTATACCTGCATGAAATCTCTGGGACCCAGCACTATATAGCTTTGTTTCACTCCTACAATCTTTATACCTGCATGAAATCTCTGGGACCCAGCAATATATAGGCAGCAAGAAGTATCATGGACACAACACTACATGATACAGTATATAAGATTGTATCACTCCTATAATTTCCATACCTGCATAAAATCTCTGGGACCCAGCACTATATAAGCCTGTATCACTTTGAGGCACATCCGAAGGTTTTCCGTTCCAAGATCTACAAGATAAGATGATAATTATAAACAAACAGTTGTATACAATACTTTTGCTGTTAGCAAATGCTGAAATTTAAAATACCTGACAATATTTCATCTCTAATTAAATATAGCTCATCATTACTTTTTTAACATTCTTTAAAACAGAAGCTTTGCCTTTGCTTCATCATTTCCAAATAAACTTGTAACAGACAATTTAAACTAAAACACTGGAACAGGCTTAATTAATTACATGTACACATTCAAACAATTTCTTCTCACAATTTTGTTAGCTTTTGGATGAAAGTAAACACTTACAGATTTATGACAAACAGCTGATTCAGTCTCCTCGCAAATGTCAAGTACAACATAAAATAGCACCAAATGCCTGATTGATATAGTACACCTACCATACCTTATAGATGTGTGCAAGGTTAAGTTAGGAATGTAATATCAACAGAGGATAGTGTATATTAAGTCTTGATGTGAAAAAATGCAATAAGGAACTGTTTTGAAATGAAGGCGATTTTAGACATGTCGGTGAATTATGAAACCTTTGGTTATTGCTCTTCAATCATCTCAACATTATCATTTCTTCTTCATGTGTGTCTGATTTTGGCTAGGAAAGTTTTGATAAAAGTGAGTTTCAGCCCCTCTCATTAACAAAGCATACCAACCAAGAGATAACTATTGGAGTAAGTGTTCCTTTTCATTAAGTTTGGAATTAGCCGTTTAAAATTTACCATCTTATTCTGTATAGAGTTACACTGTTTAGTGGACTTTTGTAGATGTTGAAAGATACAATTTTTTCCTGTTTCAGACGCATACTGCACTGCTATAATATGATTTGTTCCCAAATCTCAGATTATATGGGTGAGAGTTATCTGTCTTAAACTTTGGCATGAAGGAAATAAAATTATAAGTTTGAAGTTTGTTTTCTATCCCCTTATGTAACATATGTATGTGAAATATTGTTGATTTACTGAATTGAATATTGTTCAAACTGACACTGTCACACAACATTAGATCAAAGGAAAGGTATTCTGTCCATACCCACATTACCCACTACAGTATAGTTAAAAACCATTTTTAAACAATTAAAATGGCTTATAAGGGACAGATAAGAGACTGCAATTACATACCTAGCAAGCCTGACATGTTTTTAAATAGCTGTAAAAGCTGTTCGGTTATGTTAGGAGCATTCAACAAGGTCACATGCCAGAGTTCAAGGCCATCCTCCATTAGGTAGATGTGCTGATCTTGTGTTACATCCGTGCTTATCTGTATAATCGGCAGCAGGAAGTCATACATGTTGGAACAGATTGATCCAAAACCCTATGGAGATAAAGTAGAATATTTACGTACTTAGAGACCCAAATCCCTGTGGAGAAAAAGTAGAATATTTACATACTGAGAGATCCGAATCCCTGTGCAGATAAAGTAGAATATTTACATACTGAGAGAACCGAATCCCTGTGGAGATATAGTAGAATATTTACGTACTTAGAGACCCGAATCCCTGTGGAGATATAGTAGAATATTTATGTACTGAGAGACCCATATCCCTGTGGAGATAGAGTAGAATATTTATGTACTGAGAGACCCGAATCCCTGTGGAGATATAGTAGAATATTTACGTACTGAGAGACCCAAATCCCTGTGGAGATAGTGTAGAATATTTATGTACTGAGAGACCCGAATCCCTGTGGAGATATGTATAATAACATTATAGTGTCAGGTTTAAAATGCTGCAGTGTAACAGATATACAGCATCCAACAACAGTGTCAAACATAAATTCATAATGCAACTTTTTGTATCTAGTTCCCTGCACAAAGTGAATTGGAGTGGATACTCTCTTTTTTTTCACTTTTGTCTTTGCACTGTTTATGGGAATAGCCACCTTTACCTTGACAACATGTAAGAGTGGTCAGTTTTTACCTGTACAATGTGTATGAGAGTTGTCAGAATAGCACATCGCAACATGTTGTGGTCAGCTGACTCTTGCCACAGGGACGGTAGGTACTGGATGAGGGAGGTGGTGTAGGGCCGGATCTGGGCCCCCACCCTCTCTATCACAAACGATATCACATGTAGCACTTGCATCTGAAGTAACAAACAGCATAAAGGTAAGATTTCAATTTTCTTTCAAGCAATTTAAAGTTCTACCTTCAAGTCCCCCAAAGTGTGACTAAAACCCATGTAGATTTCACAAATTATGAATATTTACAGAATATTTCACGGACAGATGAAGTTCTGAAGTTTTTCTGGTGAGTTTTTTTACCCTAGTCGAAAAGACAAATAATTAATCAACCAAACAAAAACCACTTACCTTTGTATCACATTCACGCACTTCTTGCAGAAGTTCAAACAACATAGAGAAGGAAGCATTAAGATACTGTAAAGGGAAGATACAGTTTGTTAGTAAAATCATTACTCCATACACTACAATGTAACCTAAACTAGACTATCCTACTGTGGATTAAACTATGACAACTGAAATTTTAAAGGAAACAAACTTTTATATCAGTTGTCACACTGAGATGAAACATATATTACATTCAATGTAGAATAAATTGCTGTTTATTGCTCAAGCAGCCTGTGCTGATATCATCACTTTTGACATTATTGACACAGGAATTTTCTTTCTCAATTTCACATATTACAAAGTATACCTGTGTAAATCAATAACTTGAGCATGTGAAATGATCAGAATCTACAAGGATGAGCTACTGCATGGATAAAATAGTGATTCAAGTACTGGAAAGAGTCGATACTTACAGGTAAAAACTGATCAACATTAAATTCAAAATCATCCACAGCTGATTTAAAGTCAAGGATTTAATAATATTTCCATACAAAATACATCTCAATGAAAACAAAAACAAAAATCACCCAGAATCCAACTTATTCTGTAATTGCTAAAAGCCAGACAGTAAATATGATGAACTCATGATGTACAAGCCAAACAACTGTTGATTTTAGGTTTTTAATTTCAAGTATTTTTTTCAAGTCATTGTTGGTAATGTCAAAATCCTTGAAAATCATGATCTTCTAATTTCAAAGGGTACAAATTTACACAACTAGAACTGTACATTGTCTTTGTATGATCAATGTATACACCAAGTTTCAACCTCCGACCTTAAATGCATGCAAAGTTATGCTCCAGACAAAAAATTTTAACAAGAGGCAAAACTCTAATTCTGAGGTTAAAAAAGCCAAATATCACCAATTAACTTCAAATGAGTATCTTGATAGATGTTGTACCAATACACAATCTTTTGGTGCTATGAATTAGAAAGATTAATACTAAAATATTTTTAAATATTTGGTTTTAACTTGATGTATTGTCTATAATCTGTTTACCGTCTCTTCACTCTTTTTTTTACCATAGTGTACATAAGATTATAGTACAACCAAAAAAGTTGATCGATTCCTTACCATCTTATACACTACAGACGTCAGTGATATTATGCTTCACAATGGTCAATTGTCTGGTGAAGGTGACTATGTAGTCATCAAAATATCACACTCAAATCTTCTGCTGGTTATGTTAAAAGAACCTCTATTCTATTGACATTACCAACCTGAAGAAAATGTTTGGAAATATTGATTTGGTGAATATTTGAATAACATGATGGAACCTATATCAACATCTCTGGTATTAACTGGAGCCAGGCAAATGTACTGAAATGACATCACATTTCATCAGTGTGACCTCCACAGTTATTTACACAGTGACAAAGGATACCAGTTTTAAGGGTAAGTGAAGCCTCTATCCGTACCACCAGATCTTCTTCGTTGTTAAGAAGAGGGAGTACAGCCTGGTACAAAAGTGGGCGTGTCCCCACAGCCATATTCACACCCACCCACTGGGCACACAGCCAGATCACTCGTCGGCGAATAATCCGGTAACTGTTAAACACAAACAAGACAAACAGCATAAGATAACAACTTCTCTAATACCGATATAATCTTAACCAGAATATCTAAATATACAGAACACTGAACCCCAATGGCCCTGTCCAGATCCATTTATTTTGTATCAATAGATCTTTTTTATATATATGAATGAGCTTTTAAAATTCAACCAAACATTCAAAATTTTGATAATCATTTATAGATTAAATATGTGGTGCTTATGTAGATTTTGTAATTCATAAGTACATGAATGAGGAACATTTTGCTTGGTTTAGGAAAAACAAGATAAGGTGGCGCACAAAATTCTATTTCATTAGAAGAAACATTAATATAAGAATGTGGATTTGAGGCGATATCATGTTCAAAGTTTCTTACACAAAGTTGTTCTATTGTACTGATATCAACTAATACAAGTCAAACTGGTCTAAATTATTGTAAAGTGTCCTGTTACATCCTTACTGGTCTATATTTATTATTGTAAAGTGTCCTGTTACATCCTTACTGGTCTATATTTATTATTGTAAAGTGTCCTGTTACATCCTTACTGGTCTATATTTATTATTGTAAAGTGTCCTGTTACATCCTTACTGGTCTATATTTATTATTGTAAAGTGTCCTGTTACATCCTTACTGGTCTATATTTATTATTGTAAAGTGTCCTGTTACATCCTTACTGGTCTATATTTATTATTGTAAAGTGTCCCGTTACATCCTTACTGGTCTATATTTATTATTGTAAAGTGTCCTGTTACATCCTTACTGGTCTATATTTATTATTGTAAAGTGTCCTGTTACATCCTTACTGGTCTAAATTTATTATTGTAAAGTGTCCTGTTACATCCTTACTGGTCTAAATTTATTATTGTAAAGTGTTACGTCCTTACTTGACATGTTTTATTTGCAGCTCCTGTCGCAGATGGGAGGCAAACCATTCATCAAAGTTGATTTCATCAAACAGTTCAAAAGAGGCTAGACCGACAGCATTGTACACTAGAATACACAAACAAACTTGCTAGCAAGAAAGAAATATTTTCAAAACATTTGATAGATTTTTCCACATTGCATTATTATTTATGCTACATTTATCCAAATATTCTTTTTCCTGCACTGATAGTCAATATCAAGCTTAATAAATGATTCAGCAGTATCTAACACAGATGTCCCTGCTCCAATGCAAACCAGAATCTGATTAGGTGTAGAACTTGATGTTAAGGTATTACTGGGTATATGTGAACCAAATCTGTTGAGAGGTTCTGAAGGGAAAGGGACATGACTGTCAGCCATGAGTAACATGATTTCATGTATGCCTTCCCCCCTCCATCTCCCTCCAGTAAAATGCTAGGACAAAAAGAAGTACATAGAAACATATGTATGTATCACTATACTGGTTTTGGCTTCCTCAACTGACTTGTGTAAAAGAAAACATGAATCAAGAGAAGCTGGTCATATCATACCTCCATCTTTCCGAAGAATCGCTGCCATATCCTCCGGATCACAAGGTGCCTGAACAGATTGTACCATCTGTAAGAGTACTGGGATCAGGGAGGAGCGATACTCCTTAAATAATGCTATATAGAGTGATTCTGTACATGGCTGGAAATACAAAGATACACAATAAGAGGAACTCACTTGTATAATATCATGTGAAACAATTTGTCATCATGTATCACTCTAACAGTGGTGGTCTCAATTGTAATGTGCAAGCATCTGCATTCTTCAGAGATTTTGAATAATAACAGTGATGATATATATGAAGAAATGCCATTTAAGTGATTTGGTTATAATTGTGTGGGAGTACAAAACAATGTACTGACATGGTTCTATGCAATTTTGTCTTCTTACTTTCTATGTATGTACATTAACCTGTAGAAATAACCAAACCCATCCGGTAAGGCATTATGCTAATAGTGTTCAATATCAACTCACTCGTATAGAATATCTGTAGGAGTCTCCAACCTCTTCTTGACCTAAAACAAGATAACAAATACTTTTATATCCTTCATTTGCTGAGACTAAATCTATAGAATAAACATGATCTAATGTCATAACCCTAACAAAATATAACTCCATGCTGCTAGGTCAACTGACTGAAACCTATCAGTGTTTCACGCTTTGAGTAGCCTGGGTTATTACAGTCTCCCTGTAGTAGCGGATGACTGATGAACAACATACTGAATGCCCATCACAAGTCATCCAGGCAATATCTTTATCAAACAAGTCCATAATGGTTAAATAGCACAGTGGACACCTGGCAGGACAGTCAGAACATAGAAAAAAGCAATTTGAAAAGTCCACCAACTGAGGATGAAGATGACCGACCTAAAACCTGTGTGACCTTTATACAGTGTGATTGACAACATACAAAACTCCTCAGGGTCTGTGTCCCAGGTGGATAAGTCGTCTCCTGACAGGAGGAAGTACTGTGACACCAGACGGCGACATATCTCCGACAATGTCCCATGGTTAAAGAATTCTGCCTTCATCTTGAATGCTTCCTGCCTCATGGGCTCCTGAGATTCTTTAAGGAAACAAAAATTAATTACTGTAAAATTGCCAAATTATACAACATTGAATTAAAAAAATCCTTTTAATAGATAGTAGTGACAAGAGAGAAAAACAGTCAACACATTTGTGATATGAGGCATTTACTTTTCCTTCTGCATGTTACAAGAAATTATTTGCAGAAGATTGATATTCACATTATTTACAAACAATCAGCCCAATGGGCCTTCAACTATCACCTGGTATATTGAATAAAGGTCAAGGTCATTTCTTTCCGCAAACTTTGTTGGCCTTCATCCTAAGAACATACCAGCCAGCTAGCATGCCTCTAGACCTCTTAGGTCATGAGGAGAAGGCATTTAAAAGGTTTAACAAGTTTGACTCCTGTGACCTTGAATATAGGTCAAGGTAATTTCTTTTTGTGCACTTTGTTGGGCTTCATTCTAGGAACATACCAGCCAAATATTAAAACATTTAGTCTATTGGTTATTGAGAAGATGTTGTTTAAAGAAAAAACTTGACAACAGACAATGCGCCACGGCATAAGCTCAATTGGCCAAACAAGTGTGTGTGTGTGTGTGTGTGTGTGTGTGTGTGTGTGCTTTTTTTCGTTTTTCTTTTTCTTGATCAAATGCAATACCAATTAATGTCATTAGTTCAAGGTGATATATATCACCAGTATTTCGTTTGAGATTAAATTCTCAATGTCTACAAACACCAACCTTCCTCATTCTTTAAAGGTCTGTACATTTCGTTCTGCAGTATTCCCTTGATCAAGTTAAAGGTGTTTACAGTGAATCGTTCAAACAACAGTCCTGACGATAAAAACATATCAGTGAAATGTCAGATTTTGTAGAAATTGTCAGTATTTAAAATTTGCATTTACATTATTCATAGCAATCAATATATTTATATAATAATTTCCATCTGTCATTATGGTCTTACTGTGAATTTTGTACAACAAGGCAATACTAAACAAGGCAATACCAAGCAGTCTTTTTAATTTCATGTCTACATACATGTATAAGCTATGCTGAAATATAGAATCCTAAATATGTCTGTCAGAGGATGCTGCTTGATTAGTGATTACTAATGGAATTATCTGTGGAAGATTATAATTGGTTAACTGATGACTTTGTGAAAATTAATCTCCTGTGGAAATCTCAAAATGAAGTAACTTAATCAATGCTTTGGCATGGAGACCTGTTGTATTGTCAAACCAAAATTACTGTAATGTCTCCACAATGGAGAGTGTGTTATATTCATCCTCTTGGTTTATTACCTTTATCATTTTCCGAGAAGTTGTAACTGACAGCAAACTCTAAAGTTGGCCTAATAAGGCTTGTGTAGGCAACAGGATGTAACTCCAGTAGGTCCAGCAGCTGAAATACACAAAACTAATCATTTGGAAGCTCATCTAGTTTTCTTAAGTAATTACTTTACAATTTCATTCTGTACACAACTCTCAACTCCCATCTACGATACTCTTTTGCCAAAATCAGCAGTAACCCAACTCCTTCCAACACTCACAGAAAATCCAAATAAAGATTTCCACTTTGATGTAGGTCAAAGGTCAAAATGTAGATCAAAAGTGATCTATTTCGATAGATAATACCTTACTGCACCTAGGTCAACTAATGACCCAAATATGAAGTTCTAGTGGCAAAATTGCAGGAAATAGATATAATCTTTTCTTTCAGTAGGTCAAAACGTAGGTCAAGGTGACCTTGGAAATTGATAAATATTTTAATACGTGTACATGATAGACTTGTTTTTAATCTATTTGCATATACAAGTACAGTTGGCAACAACATCAAACATGGTCTGTGTTATGTGGTCCATGTCTTATGAGACTAGCATTCACAAGTCATTTAGTGTAAGAGGTAGGTCCCAGACAAACCTGTTTTCTTTGATGTAGGTCAAAGTTAAAAATGTAGCTCAAAGTGACCTACCTGACATATTGCCTAGGTGAACTTATGCAGCATGGACAAGATAAATGTTGAAGGATTGGTGAACACAGAACAAACCCATAGTCCTCTGAATCCTGGAGACAGATGAATAATAAAAAAAAATCACCTGCAATGGATATCTGGCCACTTACCACTTTAGTCAGAAGGATTATCATCTTTTCACACTTCTCAAGAATAAAATGGTTCCCCCACATACTCTGTCCTACAATGTAAAACAAAAAAGTTACTGTTGTCTTAGACTTATATGGAAGTGTCACGGTGAAATTTTATGTTCCTTTAGATTGTCACCATAGATCTTCCTTATAGTTTTCTTAAATGTTCATACTCACTGCATTCAAGCATGCTCTTCATACTGGGAAATATTTGGCTTAGGAAATTACTGGCATCATTACTGCAGGTGGGATCCTTGAAACCATGGGCAATTTGTTTTCGTAAAACTGAAATATATGATATACATAATTAAAAAAGTGTATAACCTCTGTATCTTATCATCAAAATCAAAAACATGTTTAACATTGAGATCTTAAGCTTATCTGATGATTGTGGGTTCAAACAGATACCATTCTTTGGTCACAAGATATATCAATGTGTTCATAGAAACTTCTATAAGTATGCTTGGACTGTATGCATGGCAAGATGATTAAAAAATATCATTAAGTTTTCAGTATCAAACTATACCATCTTTTTGATGAAAAAATATAACTTTAAAGTTAAATGAAAATCTCAACTTGTACTTCTTGCATAAAACTAGGTAGTTGTGATATATTATACTATCATAAATCTTCATTTGTATTTTGAGAGGAATCAATGTAATTAGGAAAAACTTACTCCTGCAGGCCAGAATAGCCTTGTCCAATGAAGGACCCATTTTTTCATCATGTTTTGATGCAGCCTCAAGAAAATCTTGCAAGTGACTCTGCCACAGCCGTAGAACGAAGCCAAAAATTTCATTTGTCAACTGAAAAAATACAATATCATATGGTAATATGTTTACTAGATAAATGTCATCACAATTTTAGACTAATCCAGTGGGGTTACCATGTCACAAGTTATATAGCAGTCTCACTGTCTTTATCACTACACTGACTACTATACCACTTTGTACAGATGCCCTATGATGTCTTGAGAGTATAACAGAAAATTACTCAATCAATATCTATGCCTCTGACAGGATAACATAGCATTAGGTCTGGGAGCCATCTTCCAAAACTATTCAAAATATTCCATTCCTTTACGTCAACAGAACATTTATAGCCCTTGGTGAGACTTCACTTATCATTAGGTGGAGTCATGGAAATGATTAACCCCAAAACAAACCAACCATCCATTGATAATATTCTACGCTGTTTAACCACTCACCAGTTCAAGCTGAAATGAATATTAATTTCTTACATACAGTTTAATGCACATGTGATATTAATCTTTTTAAAACTTACATCCTCAAATAGTTTTCTGTCATGAGACAGTCTCTTCGAAGCCAGCATCTTTGTAACATGGTGCAGTGTCAACAGCCCTCTCTCTTGGATGAGATGGTCAGGACAGCGAACTGCTTGAAACAGTGTGGGCAGCAAATTAGTCCAGAACCGTGGACAATCTAATCGTGCTATCTTCCCAATCAGCACAGCTTGCTGTATAGCAATCTAAACAAATAGAAATGTTTTGCAAACTTTACTTTCCTTTCAATTATCTATCACATTACATAAGGCAAAGGGTGTGACCATTTGGAATTCAATCAATACAGACAATGGAGACTTGGGCAACGGTCGGAGAACTCAATGCAAAATTTGGGAGCTTTCTGCCCATTATATAACAGTAGACCAAATACTAAGTCTGCCTCTGTATAATAATTTTTAAAATATTGAAAAGAAAATATTTGTGAAATTTTCTTATTACATAGAAACACTCCAAACTAGAGACATTCAGCCAGTAAATTTCAGCTGACTGTCATGGCTGCACAATTGCGAAATTAGTGCAATGTTTAGGTCAGCTTCAATCTTGTGTCGTGTATGTCATTTTCAGATGCAACTTGTTCTATGGGTATCCTACCTGGGGTACAGGTTCTGTGAAATTAGACAGCAGTCTCTGTTTTATTCCTTCCTTTTCTGATTCAGCAATCGCACTGGCAAAATTTGATCATCTTGTCAATTCTCATTGAAAATACCCAAACACAAATACTTGATAGCACATCTTATTACAAAATTGTCATTCTTCAGAAATCTTAATTGAAATGGAAACATTCTTTATGTAGCTATTCACTGGACTTTCAGTTCCTTTGAAATCAAATAGAGATAGATGTATAGTATTAAAATGTCAGGCCATGCATGAAACATATGTCATAGTCCTCTACATGTATAAAGTAACGATTGTAAAGATAAGAAATAAAGCATTAAACTAGTCTTGATCATGATATTATCATCACATTTTTCCTTGTAAATTAAAATCATTAGCATACTTAGGAGCATTCTTTCTCCAATATCTCTCCACTCCATTCTTCACATACATCACAGCCAGCCATCGTACATTAATGTCTACCTCATGGTTGCGGAAAATTTCCTTAAAATATGAAATGTTTCATTAGATTAATGTGGGAGATGTCAAATTCAAAGACAGCTTCAGTTAATGAATTTATAAAGTACAATTTGTTAATAAAGATACTGCTTGTTACACAATTATCAAATAAACTTCAATAAAAACCCTGATCATTGCACAGTAACCCATGATAATTTCAATATCTGTAAGCTATCCACAGTCCAGTATTGATGAGGATATAAAACTATGTAACTAAGTCAGTGTAAAGCAAACAAAAAATACAACATCTAATTATACACTGATTGTAAGTACAGTGTGTAATACAAAAATGGAAATGTTTTCTTTAATACAATCATAATGGACCGACAAAATCGATCAGATATTATCTATGGGAGAAATCAATTTTACTCACAGATAGAATGGAATAAAATCCAGGTTGAGTCTCCCAATCGTGGAGCTGTTTTTCTGCTATTTTAAACACACATGCATTCTGATTGCTGGCATTAGCCAAAGTTTCTAACACCAGTGGTCCAGCATTACTGCTATCCATTGTCTTTGCTTAACACTTTCTATACAGACTGAAAGCTACATTTGGCAAATTGTCAAAAACCTTCTATATTATTAAAACTCTTTTACTTTTTTCCACACATCGAAAACTCGACAGCATAATGATAACAGCAGGTAAATACTCCATCAATGAATGCTACATTGTTTCCCTCTCAATTTTATAAGTATTTCAAATCTAATACGTATATTTTTCAATTCAGTCTAGCTGGTGGCGTTACGAAAAGAGGAATGAATGAAAAAAACAGCTGAATGTCAACTTTAGTTTTTATGATACAATTTCTTTCTTGTCCCCGTGAAACAATACATATGTTCTATATATGTTCTGATATGACCTCAAAAATGTCAACTACGATATAACTTTCTTCTACTAAGAGTGAAAAAAATCTTCTTTCATGCTCCGGGAAGTTAATCATGGGCGCAGCCATTACGGTTTGCATTTCCGCTACGCATGCTCTTTTATATTACACTTACATCCGGTTTGAAACGACACTTCCGTAAACTTGGCAATGTGTTTTGCTACGTTACATTGCATGGATATTGTTCTTCGTTAATGATCAGTTTGTGTAGAATTTGTACAGAAAATGTGTATTCCAGATCTGGACTGGACTTCAAAATGCAACAGGCCATAGTGAAAATACTGTTTCATCTTTTATACAACAAATGCTGTGCGACGAAAATTGGTGTTTCAAGACATTTCTTGTCCGCAGAGACTTGAGTTTGTGTGCACGACAACTATCTCTTCATTATGACGGAATCATATGGCAACATCTTGCCAAAACATGCTATTTATCCATCATCAGGGTAAAGACTATAATACGTTGCGCATTCTTGACTTCATTTGTAATGCTGAATATACAATTCCTTACCCGTTTATATAGTTTACAACAGCTGGTTAGTTACACATCATATATCGAATAAAAGATAAATAACTTTTCTACTAACTTGGATATGTGTCAAAGCAATTAAATGTTGTAAACTAAGCATTTCAAATTATTTTCCTCAACCACTTTACTTTGTAGCATATTTACAATAGCCACCACTCTGCGGAACCTTATTAGACTTGTGGCTGTTAATTAAACCTACGAAAATTAAATCAAATATCTGCTGGAATGGTGGATTTTATAACTACAAGTGTTAAGCAAGCCTTGGAGAGTTTTTGTATAGTTGCAGCAATTGTTGATATCCTGGAAAAGTAAAGTTGTTGATGAAAATGAGGGAACTACTTAGTTTACAACATTTGATTGCTTTGAGACGAGTGCATGTAAGGAGAAAAGTGTTTTAGCATTTCATTGATGTATGATGTATAACTATCACACTGTTGTAGACTATATGAAATATTGTCTGAATGCGGATCCTAGCAGGGGTTGCTAGCATTAGGCGTTTTTACAAAGGGAGGAATACTTACTATCGTCAGCGGCCAAGCTAAAAATATAAATGTAGATAAATAGTTAGAACCCTTCAGACTAGTCCCAGGGCAACAAAGGGAAGGGAAACTGACATGCATGACTGCCCCTGTAGTGTTAATCCTGTAAGATCTTAAATGTTAATTAACATAAACAAACAATAGCTGATTGGAGTAAGAGAGTTACATAGCTTTAACAGTCTGTGTATGCTCTCTCTTCAACCAATTTGTAATTTTTATTTTTCCCAATTTACATTGATATTAGTTATTATGAGCTATTATTTGTTATTGTGATAGATGATAAAGCATGTGTCAAATTAATTTGTTCCTTGAAATGTGAACTACAAAGTACACAACTAATATTAATTTTTTTTTTTTTTATAATTTTTTATTTTTCAAAGATTTTTCAAAACATAAATGTTTCACTTGCAGCCTTTCAAAGCCACACATGCCCTCACACACCAATACACAGACACGCCATACAATTTAAGGGCCTAACATCATTTTCACTCTAAATTGTACATAACATATCATTATCATTCGCAAAGAATTACATGTATCAAACAAGCACCAATCCTCATCATCATCATCAAACATCAATCATCATAATCATCATCATCAAACATCCAGACTATTAACCAACAGAAAATATAGGTGGCTACGGAATTTGGCCCAGCCCATACCTTCTATGGGATGAGTACACACACACACACTCACACACCCTCTCTCACACGTATATACACACACATCCTCACAAGATCATACACACATTACATATGACAGATGGGAAAGGGTGAGGCGGAGGGGAAGGAAAGAAGGGGCAATGGATTGAAGAGGGAGAAGAGAGAAAGAAACAAGCTGGAGGGCTTTATCAGATACTGTCTATTTTAACATTTACAGTTAATATATAGGTCAAATGAGGAAAATGAAATAATGGTTGAAATTGTGGTGATGTCAAGGTCAATGGAGAAAGTAGCTCAAGATATAATTTATAAGTCCAAAACAGGTTTCCATTTTTTCCAGTTGTTTTCAAAATTCCTTTTTATGTGACAATTTTTAGAGGAAACAATATATTTTTGTACTCGGAAGTGATCTTTTATTGTATTTATGAGACCATTTAAACTTAGAGTTTTGTGCAGACATCTTGTCTTGTATATATATTGTTTAATAATAATCAAAATTTCATTATCTACTACATTAGCCGTAGGAGAAAGAATACCAAAGAGATAAGTTTCTTTGTTCATCCAAAATGGAATAAAGAAAAGGTTGATTAACGATTCAAATCTCTCTAACAGTGTCTGCACCTCGACACACTCCCACAAACAGTGTATAATTGTCTCCCTTTCCATATTACACAAATTACACAAAGGACTAGGACTTAAATTAATTTTGAAAAGAAAAGAATTTGTGACCAATATACGATGAATAATTCTTGCTTGGAACCACTGAAGTTTTGAGTTTTTAGTGATAGTAAATGGGATTCTTAGAATATTTTTCCTCTTCTGTTCATCAAAATCAAACTCTATCCCCCATTTTTGAATTCCAGTTGGTATTGGTGGTCGTTTAATTAAACAAATATAAAAATCCTTTGAACCTTTTTTACTTTTGAAAAATATTTCATAAAAAAGTGGTATGAAAGGTTGTTGAATCTGTACAACCTGAAGTGTATTCTTCCGTAGAAATTTCTTCATAGATGTAATTAGACCAAAGTACTGCAGATAGTTGGCGTTGATTGTTGGGAAAAGATTACCAAACTCATTAAAAGAATAAAATGTCATGTCTTCATAATTCTTTACAAGGTCATTTATGGTATGTATACCTGCATTAAACCATCTTGGATAAAAAACACATTTATTCCCCACCTGAATGTCTTTATTATACCACAAAGGACTTTTTAAGACAGATGTGATATAACATTGTCTAAAAAGTTCCGAGTTAGTAAGTTTAATCATACTTTTAAATACATCTTTCCAGAATGGATTTCTACAATTTAGGCAACAAGAATTAACATATTCTATCCCACAATTTAACATTTTTTTCTCATCTATAATAGAATTCAATAATATTTTCCATTTCCCTGATGAGTGGAATATTCTTCTGATCCAGCCAAGTTTGAGAGAATCTATGAAAGCTACAATATCTATCATTTTTAATCCCCCGTCTATGTAGTTCTGAATGACCACGTCTTTTTTTATCTTGTGTTGTTTGCCATTCCAGAGGAAATCAAATAAAATAGAGCTCAATTTACCAAGAAAACTGTTGGAAGGATTTGGTAGGGTAATAAATAAATAATTGAACTGGGAAATTAATAAAGATTTTATTATACTGATTCTACCTAAAGGAGTAAGCCTTCGTCTTTCCCACACATTAATAAGAGCCTTTAATTTAACAAGTTTCTTATCGTAATTCATTCCAGGAATTTCACTAAGGTTAACACAAAAATCAATTCCCAAAAAAGTAAACTTATTCTTACCCCAAATTAACTAATATTAATGGCACTTCACAAATCATTCCAATCATATGATTTCAACTATACATATTGAATTCAAGTCAGTTGCATGAACTTAAACCTGCAAATTAAAGACAATGGTTGTTATTATGAAGAGTTTCTCCTTTTCAATGACCTTGCTGACTTGGTACATGTATTACAATGCCCAAAGAAAAAAAAATTCTTTAATTGATTCAAAAAGCTGCTAATCTGTAATTAGCAAAAACTCATTTGAACATGAAATATGTCATACTTGTTTAAATAATGCATGCTCTGTATGTATTAAAGTCTTATAACATTATTTGATTGCAGGGCAAGTCCTTATCTGATTCTTTTGGTGGTGTTCAAGTTTTTACGGGCTGTGGGCCTGTTTATGTCCTATGATTTACTCAAACTAATTCCAGTTGTTCAGTTCCTTTTTATTATAAAAGCAGGGTAAGTATTGTGTAGTATTGCAAATACAGTCTGAAGTATTAAAGATTAAAATTCATATAAAAATATTAAACACACAACTGTAGGTGACATATGCTTGAATTATTATGAACTGCATTATTTTCTTTTCCATGTAACATGCTATCATATATTGTTTTCCTTCAAGGAATGACAGTTTATCTTCAACCATTGCACTTTTAGATTTGTTGAGTCCAACTTTATCGATATCGGTTCCAAAAGGAGTTGCATCCATCGGGTTGATCAGGATATTTCTTAATCAGAGTAATATCTAGATATAATTTTCATCACAATCATTGCTTAAAACTGATTCCAGAAATAGGTTATTAATGTAGATGAGTTGAGGAGACTGTAAATGTTGTATTTATAAAACAACGTTAAATTTCAGGAGTACTATACCACTACTACTTCTCCAAAAACCATTTTCATCAGGAAAGAAACTGTCAAATAACCATGTAAGTAGCAAATTCATTACCAAACTTCTAATAAACAACAATTAAATGATAATCATACAGAGGAGGGCTTATAATTTGCATAAGTTGACACATACAGACTGCTATACAGTATGGCAACAAGGTTGCCTCCATAATCTAACCAATCAGACCCTATCTTTTTCTGTTGACCTTTCTGTTTGACAATGAATAGTTGGCACAAATTTTCAACCTCTCAGTTGATAGATTTGTGTATGGTACCATTGTTGAATTGGTTTTTCCTTTGCAAGTGAAACCCATTTTTTTTTTCAGTGGTTCCGAGTTTTAAGACATGCACTGTTTGGAGGGCTGATTAATCTGCTCTGGCTGTTTGGATTGACACTTTGTGGTCCCTTAAGGTAATATTCTGTACTTTCACATTTCTCTCTGAGGTTTGTTAAACATTTATAGACAAAGCATTTTAATATAAGGTAACTATATTGAGATAGTTTGATGAATTTCTCATTTGGAGTTAAATGTATCATTACATCAATGACCATGACATAAGCATAGGTGATGAGATGGCATAGAAGCAACACAAAGGTACACTTGTCCTTCTCCATTCAGATATGAAAATGTATGGGGTAGGCACCTGACCATAAGGATTTTACCTAGGTACTCCTCCTACAATAACTAATAAGATCACTCATGGTACTTAATCAGGGCCGTGGAGAGTGAGTTTTATAAGCTGATAGCTTGTTTCAATATTGCTGTAAAAAGGTAATGTTTCTGACAGCCATGGAGATTATCAGGGGATGTTTTCTGATAGCTAACTGGTTCTGCTTCTTTGGATTTTTCATGCTATTGTAACTAGTTTACATATAATGGAGATATATATTTGTAAAATTGTCCTTTTTTTCCAGAACAATCCTTCTTTTTGAACACAGTGATCTAGTTATAATAGCAGGAGCATGTGCTCTTTTTACAAACAATGGAGGAGGCCCCTCAAAGGTATGTGGATAAAAGCTAATTAAGTTGATTGTTAGAAGACAGATTAGCAAATATTGCATCCTAATGGAATCTAGAAGGACAGATTAGTAAAAATGACATTCACTTTGTCTCTTTGAGGACAGAATAGCAAAGACTCTCTTGAGTCTTGAAGGACAGATTAGCAACAAGGACACTGTGTTTAAAACTTGGAGGATACATTAGTAAAAATGACATCATCTTTGACTCTTGGAGAACACATTAGACAAGATGACAAACTTTTTGACTCATGGAGAACGCATTTTACAAAGGGAACATCATCTTGGACTTGCTGACAACAGAAAAATAAAAGCAAAATCCATTTTGATTGTATTTACCAGAAAAAGAGAAAGATGATACACAAGAAAATAAGTAATTGCAGTGTTCAAGATATTGTCCTTTTAAAGGGCCTTATTAATAGTTAATTCAAGTTCTTCGTCTCAAGTGACCGATCGTCTTTTGTCTTGCATCTTGTGTTGTCCGTCGCAAACAAATTACTTGTTTTTTTTTTTACTTCTCAATAACCAAAAGGCCCAGGGTCCTGATATTGGGCCAGTAGCATGTTGGAATGATGGGCTATCATACTTGTTCAAATTAGCGATCTTGACCTTGTTTCAAAGGGTCACAGAGGCCAAAAACATTTTAAGCTACAACAACAGACAGTGTTATCAGCTGTGTTTAATTGAAAATTTAGCCTTCAAACTTAAAAACAATAAAAACATTGTAAGTATGCACACAGTATATCAGTTCTGTCTGCCACAATGATGGGACTGATGCACAAAACTGTCCAAAAACCTGAAGACCTCAGGAGGCCATTAAGGCCCATTGATCTCTTGTTTATATTTGATTTGTTTTTTCTAGTCATTTAGAAATTGGGTAAGCTTTCAATATTGTATTGCTGTAAACTGTAAAGAATTTTTTGTGTTTTTCAGATGAGAGGGGCTATATTTTTCATTATAGCTGTGATCACTCTATTACTTTTTGACCATGACGAGAGATTGGATAATCTAGCTGTTCATGAATGTATCCTTGTACTCAAAACATCAGACATTTTACCTGTACTTACAGGTGTTTGATTATGACTTCCATTTTTTGCGATGTATTTTTTAATGTTTCTGAAAATCGCACTTGAAGAAAATCTTGTAGAAAAGTTTCATGAAATATGAAAATTTTTGGAATTTGTTTAGTAAGCCATTTCTTTCTTCTGTGTCTTATGAAAATTTTAGCGTAGTGTCTTTATTTGTTCAGCTTCCTTAACAAGACTTTACAGCTAATGAAATACATCAAAACATCTTCACACACTTATTCTATCCCGTTGTTAATTTCATTGGCTGGTCAGATCACAAGGTATGTATCTATTAGCAATTTTATTGGCTGGTCAGATTACAAGGTATGTATCTATTATCAATTTTATTGGCTCGTCAGATCACAAGGAAATTAACTCATGTCAGTTAAGAGCACTTAACTCACACAAATGTTTAATGAATTCAGTATAGATGAATAAATTACACTGGGTCTCTAAATTTCTTCTAAGTTATATTGTTATACTTTTTACAGGGAGGTGTAGTCCTGCTGGCGATAACCCTGTTTACACATGTAGGGTACAGCAGTGCATCAAAGAAATTGTCAGTAGACATTGGTGGCTCAAAACGACTCCATGCTCTCTCTACATTAGTGCAGGCAATATTGCTCTTTCCTTGGATGCTCTTTATGCACTTTACAAGAGAGGTGAGATATTTACAGAACCTGTTTATACCCTGATAACATCTTTTGATACATATGCATTCTCTGTTGATAAATATATTCTGATTTTAGAAGGATATGTTTTCACCTGCACAGATTTAAGAAAATTAACAGAAGCATCAAGGTGCTTACGAATTGTAAGATGATTTTATAAATTTGCTTTGAAAGATTTCAATTTATACCATGTATATTCATGAAACCATCTACCTATACAGCATTCAAATCAGTTTGCATCGTCAGTGAAATTTTATATTGTAAATATGAAGGTAACTCGGTTATTACCTCAAAATAACAAATTCCTGTTAAATGATAATTATTGTGACCTTACCTAAATAGTTTCAACTTTAATATGTTCTCTGTTTAATCAACTAACATTTAGTATTTTTCTTGTCCTGATATTCACTTCAGCATAAAAACTCATTTCTAATTTCAGAGCTACATTGAGTCATGGCTTTATCTCCTTTTTCCCTTAACACTGGTGATTCTGTTTGTATTCGTGGTAGACTTTTATATTGAGGCGGTTGTAACAAACCACCTCCAGCCTCCAAAGACATCAGTGTATGGTACATACGCGATCATACTTAGTGCTCTGTTTCTTGGCCTGACATGGAACCATCCAATGATGGCACAGATAACAACACTACACAAGTTACGGGACATCATCACAGAGGACCATGTTCTGTCAGGGGGTGTGGTCCTTAGTCTGATGACCTTCCTTCTTGGTAAGTGATATATGTCTCAGGAATGCTTTTACGAATCAGGAAACTAGGAAGACAATTTTTTTATGTTTTATGTCTTTTAATGGTTTTTTTTTTTGCCATCAGGCTAATATGTTATTTTTCCTTTTGTGCCAATATTCTCATCAATGATAAGATAAGTATTTAGCTTGTATCTAATAAAGGATAAGCACCAGGTATATTCTGTTATGAAATACAGCGACTTTCAGATATCTTGATCCTGTTTTGTTGTAAAACATTATTTTCTTTAGGTATGCTAGTACTGGCGTTAAATTCTTGATCATTTTTTTCTGAACAACTTCGAATCAATCAATGAATTTTACTTTAAGCAATATTTAGAATGTTTGTCAAGTTTTTGATGTCTTTTTGGCTCTTAGACATTTTTGGTAACTAAAATGTAACAGGGACACAAATATTCTTGCATAACGATGCAAAATTCTTCTTTACAGATATACCATATACATATAATGTACATGTATATAAATTTTGGAAAGGTAGGGGGGAGATGCTTTGATGTACGATTGTATCTTAGAGTATAAGTGATATGTTGAAGCCTTTTAAATCTTACTGTTTTCTAATTATTAAATATATATACCGGTAAATGTATATATATTCAAATCACACTTAATCTTTCTGTTGTAGCTTCCAGTATACTTGGCTTCCCTAGTAAGCCAGGTAAAGGTGGGAGTTTTGTCGGCTATTCTCCCGCTGGATTACCTCTCTATAGCTTTACAGGTGATGCTTTACATAAAACTTCACACTCAGTGCTGTCCGTCATCAAAAATGGGCTGCGTCAGATATTGGAGGATTCTAATTCACGAAAAATATTTTATTTCTTGTGTATTAATTTAGTAAGTATATAAATTGCTGGTTTATTGTCATTTAATTCAAAGTCACTTTTAAAAAAAGAATAAAGAAACTTCTGCTGTAATGAAAAGAATACAACTAAAAGATAGTGGAATGTGTAGAATATTTGGTTGTAAAAACATGAAATTGTTTGTTAAATCCAAATTTTTCATAACAAATATTTTTATTAGAAGGAAATCATTGCATATATTCGATTAAATTTTTTAATTGTGTGATATTTGTTGTAAAGGAGATGTTTTGAGAGTGTTTAAAGAGATAAACTTTTTGCTGATTAGTCAAACTATTAAAGCAAAGAAAATATGAAATGGACTTTTCTCCAAACCTTTTTTTTCAAAGTATAATTTTGTTTTAATCTTCATTACCAGATATTTACATTTGTTGAGCTGGTGTATGGGGTTTGGACCAATAGCTTAGGCCTAATATCTGATGGCTTCCACATGTTATTTGACTGTTCCGCGCTGGTCATGGGACTGTATGCAGCCATCATGAGTAGATGGAAAGCAACTCGCATATTCTCCTATGGGTTTGTACCTTAAACTTATCTGATCACCTTTTATGCTTGAATCTAGAGGGACAAGTAGTGTCATTTGGGCCCATTTCCGTTTATTAGTTTGACCAGTGGATCATTTTTTTTCTATTTATAAAATAAGGATGGACCTACTGATGTTATTTTGAGGTCTAGCAAGCTTCGACTTAGCCTTTCAAATCCTGTATCAATATGTGCATTTCCATCCCAATTTATGTTTTAAATGGTGTTAAAAGTGCCTCAGTTGTCAGTTAAGGAGCAAATACTGGATGACTGTTTCAACCTCCCGTGCTTTCATTGTTTTTAACATTATTTTTGACACCTTGGAATTAAGATTTACTGTCATGAACATCAGATTTAAATTTTATACCTTTTACCCACATTCTGAATGCATTTCTTACTTGTTTTTGATAAGTAATGTTAAGATAAGGTTTATGGGGTTTAAAACTCCATGAAAAAGATGTATGAACTGCAATTGTATTGGTACCATAACATTTTACATATCACAGTATTGGTTTTATGCTTCAGATTTTTAACACACTGTTGGTCCACTGCCATTCTTAAAAATCATTTGTGTTTGTTTAAAGGTATGATCGAGTGGAGGTACTGTCTGGGTTTATAAATGGCTTGTTCCTTGTTGTAATTGGAATATTTGTATTTACTGAGGCTATTGAGCGATTACATGAACCCCCAGTGGTCAAAACAGAAAAGCTTCTAGTAAGTATGACATAGAGTTTTCACTTCTAGACAAATCCACAATGTTGATGGTGAGGAATGTGGTAAAATGGCTGAATGATGTTGATGGTGAGGAATGTGATAAAATGTCAGAATGATGTTGATGGTGAGGAATGTGAAAAAATGGCTGAATGATGTTGATGGTGAGGAATGTGATGAAATGGCTGAATGATGTTGATGGTGAGGAATGTGATAAAATGGCTGAATGATGTTGATGGTGAGGAATGTGATAAAATGGCAGAATGATGTTGATGGTGAGGAATGTGATGAAGTGGCTGAATGATGTTGGTGGTGAGGAATGTGATAAAATGGCTGAATGATGTTGATGGTGAGGAATGTGATAAAATGGCTGAATGATGTTGATGGTGAGGAATGTGATGAAATGGCTGAATGATGTTGGTGGTGAGGAATGTGATAAAATGGCTGAATGGTGTTGATGGTGAGGAATGTGATGACATATTTTTATATCAATGATTATGATGTCTAATGATATTGATAAAATGGTGTGATATGTGGGTTCCATGATGATGATGATGATTAATGGAAATGTATTTGTGTCATCCTTAATGTGTATGTATAATATGTGAAGTTTTTAAAAAAAAAAATCATATTTTCCTCGGAGTGAAACTAAATTTTTGCCTATTTATAATTTCTCACACATTTCTGTGCCTGTTAAGACCATGATACATATGAAAATTGGGATTGAATTTTATAAATGTTTCAACATTGCAGACAGTATCTGTGATAGGATTACTAGTAAATCTAGTCGGTATAACAGCCTTCCGCAGCTCACACACTCACGGTCATGGTGGACATGGCCACAGTCACGGCGGAGGTCACAGTCACCATGGAGACCAACATGGTCACTCACATGGTGCACCTAGTCAGTCTGATCATAATATTAATATGGAGGGTAAGTAACTCGTATAATCATAGAATCCAGTGTTGGCCTATATTTCTTATTCCTCTTTTTATCACTTTATCACTGAAATGCAATGTTTCAGACTGATAGATACACAGAGGAAAAACTGAAGCTTATCTTTGTACGGTATGGGAAGGGGTTTTTTTCTGACTGCAGCAAACAAGTGAAGGTTTCATTAATTTCTCACTTAGAATACATTATCAAAGAACATATTTTTCTCTATGTATTTGAATTGGTCTAAGTATTTCAATATTTTTATTTCTTGTTATGATCAATATTTCTTTATCTTTTATGGTGCAATGTTCCTTACTTCTTCCTATGTAGATTATGATAAAATCTTGAATGATGATCTATATCCTATTTCTTCAGTACAGTATATATATTTCTAGATCTTGTCTGGTGAATTTTGCCTGTATTTCAGTCTATTGGCACCACTCACTAAGAACCTTATATCTTGGAGGATCTGGTCCAGGTATATTTTATCATTATAAGACCAGATCCCCTGCTTCTCTCTCAATTTTACAGCCTTTGCATCTAGATGGCAACATTACTGGTGTTTAATATTATCTTTTTAACACATTTCACTCACCAGTACAGAAAATAAAATCAGACTCAAAAAGGTTTATTTGTATAAATGAAGCTTGAAATGTAAACTGCTTCTATAAATCTAGCTATACCCTTTGACCTGAAATTAGACCACGATTTTACATTTCCTTTCCCCAACCTGTTTCCTCCAAAACCTCCAATGTACCACATGATGATTTTTTTCAGGATCATTAATATGTATTTGATTAATATGATGAAGCTGGCAATTGTCAGTAATATTTCTACTTATTTTACCAATATAACCTGTTAATGCTGGTAAGCACACATTTATATCCAATTGTCATACAGTTACATCAATATTATGTCAAAACGTTTACTTAAATTGTGTTTAAACACTCCTGTGGTAACGACTTTCTGAGGTGAGCTGTATCTTCCTGTTTCTCTTGTGACATAGTGTCATAGATTTCCAATAGCATTATAGTCACACAAGAAAAAAACACAGCAAATTTTACAGATGAAGTCAGCTTCAGAAAATGTCTTCTTGATTATTTTTAATAAAATTCATGTTTATTTGATGAGAAGATTCAAACTCTTGTCAATTTCATGCAAGATTTAGAAAGGTGTCTTAGAATATTTCATTTGAACTCCTTTGAGAGGGTCATTAAAATGACCATATCTTAAACTACATGTAAATGTTTCATCAAACAGACCTGATTAACAAAGTTAGATTATCGTTTACACGAAGAAATGAAGTCAAATCAGCAGCTTGCCAAGCTAGGTAGCATTTAACATTGGTTTATAGTGGAGTTATTCTTCAGGTGAGTTTTCATTATATGATCAATATTTGAACACGTAACATCAAGCAGCAGTGGAGTATGGATATTCTTGGTTCAGGAAACAGCATCTTACTTTAAGATATCATACTCATGTGTCAGTTTCGGTGATATAAAATCAACTGTTTTATTTCCATGTAGGTGTTTTCCTGCATGTGTTAGCTGACACCATGGGCAGCGTGGGTGTGATCATATCTTCTTTGTTGATTGAAAACTTTGGCTGGAACATTGCAGATCCAATTTGCTCACTTTTCATTGCTACCATGATATTGTTGAGTGTTATGCCATTACTGAAGGAGACTTCAGTGATCCTTCTCCTTAGAATGCCAGTCAAAATAGAGAGGGAACTACCTACAGTATGCAGAAAGGTAAGTCATGTCATATTTCTAAGAGATAAGACTACACTGTGGCCTCTATATCCATAAATTTACCGGTATATCAATGTATTATGAACTTATTTCAGTGACAAAGTTTTCAGTTTTTCATTTTCTGTGTACCTATACATGTATATAGATAGCAATCTTACTAGTAAATAATCTGAATTTGTAGCAATGTTATTATAATATTTAGAAATTAACCTTTCTTTTAATTGTCCTTTTCCATGGAGGTCGTTTTTTTATATGAATTGTACATTTCTTGGCTTCCTAACAGGTTTTTTTCCTGTCTGTAATTAAATATAGCTATCTTTTTCTTCAGTGCACCAAATACCACTACGATTGGTCTCTGTTTTGCCATCATAACTTTTATTTGTTTATCCAAGTCTTTTTAGTCAATTAAGTTGAAAATTTTATTTTCCCTATGGTATCGTATATTCTTTCATCTCTAATCCACAGACGGTGAACAATTTTTGATATTATGATTTTCCTGTCAGCGACCTTTGTCTCTCTTGTTCCTAACATGATTAAGTAACATGTATTTCCCATTTTGCTCTCCTCTTCACTTCATGGTGATGTCATTATTTCATTCCAAAACTGTTTGCATTACAGATATTGACAATTGAAGGTGTGGTGTCATACAGGGAACCAAAGATCTGGTCTCACACTGCTGACAAAATATTTGGTAGTATACACATACAAGCAACCCCTGATGCCAGTGAACAAAAGGTAGTAGCTCAGGTAAGTTTTTTGAGGTTAGCTTTTACAACAATATCGAAAGGTTATAACATATTTGACTGCTTGTCTGGCTCAAATAGTTGAACAGATTTTGAGAGAATGAGCATCATACCTTGAAAAAATCTCTATAGATATTTACAGCATAGTATTATAACATCAATCTCTGCACATGATGTGATCATGTGCAGAGTAGAGGCATTAATGTCCTATATACATTTTCCTGGTTAAGTGCAAAATAAATTTCAGGTCTTTGAAGTTTTTTTTATTTATAAAACATAGTCTTATTCAGTCTTTCTTTTATAAATTTTTTTTTTTTAAAATGTAAATGAAAGTTTGAAAAAATTTTACCTTTCCATCAGTCTGTCTTTACATTATGCTTGTATTCTTATTAAACAGGTAAAAAATTTTACCTTTCCATCACTCTGTCTTTACATTATGCTTGTATTCTTATTAAACAGGTGAGCAGTGTATTCAAGGAGATTGGTGTGACCAATCTGACCGTCCAGGTAGAAAAGGCAAGTTACTTTCTCCACCTGTCTGGACTTGGTGCTAATTTCAGCGACATGGCCAACATGAGCAGCAACTTTAAAGCACAGCCTGTTTCCCTGGAGGATATAAAATCTATATAAAGTATTATTTGTTGACAGGTCTCAATCAATCAATACTTAACAGTTAGACCACTACATAATACCGGTGGATACATTTATATTTTCATCAAGAACTGACTTTTTACAGAAGGTATCTGGGAAGGGAAATGTGAAAATGATCAAATTGCAAGTTGTTCATATCATCATTGTGAGGTTAAACATACCATTTTTAAATGACTGTTAAGCTGTAAGTAGGATATTAGCCAATATGAAACCAAATTCTTCCAACAGCAGCACCTTTGTAAAGACACTTAAAAGTACCCAAAAAACCAGTGAAACTTTATTCCTCATGAAAATTAATCATTTTACTGTATTAAGATGATAATCTCTTGGTATTTTTTAACAAAATTTTGACAAAATTAAATCTTAACTTTTATTTGAATTTTTCAATAATATGCTTGAAAGTCAGGAAACAGGTGATTTTATAAGGATTTCAGTAGATCTATCTATGTCCAATATCAGGTTGACCTGACAATATCAGTTGAGCTGGCAACACCGTGAATGTATTTCATGTGGTCATATCATCTTTGTTTTACAAACTACAATAATGCCTTCAAGTTCAACACAACAACTTAACATACCTCTTCAGAATCTTTGTCCCAGTTAAATGGCTACATAATGGTGGCCAGTTTTAATGAAAATATCAGAATAAATCCAGGTATTAGATTGTAAATATATCTTTGTATCATCATTAACAATGAAAATAAAAATAATGTAGAAGAAACGATATTCTTTGAAATCCTATTTTGAAAACGTAATTCCTAGTTCATTGTAGAGCTGGTAAATTGAAGGTATATTTTAGCAGGAATTAGAACTTGCAATGTTTACAATCAGGTATATTTAAATTTAAATAGATAAACAATACTGTAAGACTTATGACTGATTGATAAATATTCAGTTGTCTTATATTGAATTCAAGGAGACCAATCAAAAAAATTGCATTCTTAAATTTAGTTAAAATGATACCTAACAGACTTAAGAAAACAACTTATGGACCAAACAGTATAAAAGGAGAAAAAATTCAAACTGCACCTGAACAACAAACATATTTCTTAGCTGAATCATTCATACAGAGCATAGGTTAGAACAAACTAGCTGTATCTGATGTTTACTCTTAATGATTGGACTAATCAAGATTCAGTTTTTAACAGCTAGCGTCATCCTTGAGGCTCAATAGATTCTTTAGAATATGTGATTTTACTTTTTATTAAACCTTTTTTTCTGATATTGAGTTGTTGCATTGGATGTGATATTTTTCTGTAATCTCTTTCATTGTATTGATGAGCTGTGTTCTTGGTCATAAAACATAGACCCATACAATTTTTATGTATCAAAATGTATTGTGTAAACTCAGGCTTAGTGTTTTTCAGTTTGTGTTTCACATATTTATTCAACGTAATCATTAATATGAGTTCAAAAAAGATATCAATAATTATGTGATAAACTTGAATAAAGTTTCTATTTTCTATGATGAAATTCTTTGCAATTTGTGTATGTTACTATTAGGAGAACATACAGTATTACAAATATTGATATATAAAAATGTATTTTTGTATGTTTGGTTGTTACAAACATTTGTCTCAACAGATATTAGTAAAATGTTTTTGATCTAATTATTTCTATTTTTATGGATGAATAAATCTAAATTTCATTCTATAACCTTTTCAGGTTATTTGAGAGCTAAAAAAAGCATTATAGTATATGCAAATATCAGTGACCTTAACATGCATGTTAAAAGAATATAATGTCTGCTTTAAACTAACATTACTGATAAATCTAACACTTAAAACAGATCAGTCTCCTAAAATACAAACAATTGATGACTGGAATAAATCTCAGAGGACACTAGTTGATAATAGTGAGTTATACTGAAATAGCACAGCAATATGAAGAGCTGACATTTCAGACACTTTAGAAATACTTAACTTCGTGCAATCAAATCTTAGTGCTTTAACATTGTTTAACAAGTTCTTGCAATGATGAATTTGCACATCTGTATTAATTACTATATGAATAACATACATTAACTGCAATTAGTGTAGATAATTGAGTGCAACACTTTCAGTTTGAAGACTGCAAGATTTAATACTGTTCACAGTAAATGAAAATTAATATATGTAGATATAAAAATATCAACCATTAAAACATGTTCAGTGTTGGAAAGGCTTTAGTTTTGTAATAGATATTTGTAGGAAATTGCTATAAAAGTGATAAGGTAATATTGGTATTCAAGGGAAAGTTTGAACAATTCCAATTGTAATTGATAATCAGTCAGTTGATGTAAAATCAATCATTGACTATTGGAAATTCATTTTGTCATGTATTTACTATTTGGCATAGCAAGGAAAGACAAAGTCTAGAAGCTATTGACATATTAGTTACTCATTATTTGTAAATATGTTTTTTAATAAAAGAAAATTAAGTATTACAATGTTAATGATGGTGAAAACTTCCCATTAAAATGGTAGAAAATTTTAATATGCCACACTGACCAACTTATTCAATGATCATTTGTTATTTATATTGAACTGATAATCAGTTAAACTTTCCAATTTATTCTGAACACTAGCCATAGAAGGGGAAATGTTCATTTGAAAGCTTAGAGTATTAAATAACAATCAGTATTGATTACACTTAACACTTAGTATTACAAAGTTATGACCTTGTTCAACCTTCTTTTAGTTTTCAGTCTGAAATTAAAATAAAAAAAGAAAGAAAACCAAATCGATTATAATTTGCTCAAAACCATAATAGTTGAAGCAGTATAATTATGCAAAAAAGTATTTAAAACTCTTTTAAAGATTTTCAAAAATGCTATAGTGGGTTCTTGAATCTATACACTTACCACTTAACTAGATTTACATGTTTCCACTTAACTGGATTAACACATTGACACTTCAATTGAATAACATTATAATTGTAGTGAAAATAGTGTAAGGAAAGCATAGCATAGCATTAACAACAATTATAGATAGGAATAAAGCAATAATTCACACCAGGTCAAAGATTAATTTACGAAGTTCTGTTATCAGAAGTAAATGAAAGAGACTTAAAAAACAGTTCATTTTTCAAATTAACCTTATATTCCAAATTTTCATAAGGAAATCCAATGTTTTCAGAGACTTTTCAAAATTATTTTGCTGATCAACGGATCAGTAACTATCAACATTTTTTTTACAAATCTTTGTTTAAACCTACATTTGGATTAGCATGCAAACAAGCATTTTTATTATGGAATACTTTGTATGATAAAATATTTGATAAAAACAATTTGTGTTGTTTATATAGAATATGAATACCTATATACACAGACTCAATAGTAGGCAGACTGATAGTAATATATCACAGGCAACTAAGGCAAACTTTCAAATTGTATACAAAGTAGTTGAGTTTGTTTAAATGCATATAAACATGTTTAAAAACCAAAGGGGAGATAAAAGATAGTTGAATGACATTTGATTTTAAATGAAAGATTGTAATGTATGTATTGCGGTATATGGGTGATTGAAAGTTTCATTTGATAGCTTTGTGTTTAACAGTTATGTGTTTTCAGACATACCAGGATACAAATTACAGGACTGCGTAATATTTTCAGAAATAAATTAACTGCAGAATTTCTTTGTTTTGGTCTCATGTTTGAAGAAATAAACGCTTGCCTCCAAATATGAATCTTGTTTACATTTAGAAAACATCACCTAACAAGAAAGTCACATTTACCAAATAAGGTGCTTTGCACACAATTTCTAGAGGATAACACTGAATTTATTTTCATCCAAGTATCTGGAAACAGTATTTTTAAAATACAGCTGACCAAATTTTAAATATTTCAGTAATATAATATTCTTCAAATTGCTATCAATGTTTCATGCAGAGCAGGAAAAGAAAATGTTCATGCAGGCACATTAATTAAATTTTGATTTAAATATAAAATTACAATATGAAATTAAATATATACAATGTACAAACATAACACTATTAAATATAAATGACACTTGAAATTATACACCATAAGAAGTTTGAATAACAGCAAATTTAAACAACTGTACAATAAATATTTGAAGATGTTGCTTACAATATACATGTAGTAAAATAACTTTTGTTGCAAATATTTTGTGAAGTTTTATAGTTAAATAACATGCAAGTAATCTATTCAGTACCAAACAAAACTCCATTCTCCTGATGTTTGGAACACTTTGGTGTTAACCGCAGTTTTTTTCGTACACTTGAGTTTGTGGACATTGTAACTTTTCTTGGCTTAGTGCTATCTGCATCACCTCGACCACCAAAGGAATCCACAATATTATCTGGATGTTGATAAATAGACAGGTGGTGGTCAGTTATAAAGAAGGGCAATGAAGACTGGAGACTTTGTGTAGCATCTCCTACCTGCTGCAGCATTGTACTATACCCTGCTGATACATTAACTGGTACACAGTTAGTGACATCTCTTGCATTTTGGAAAGAAATGTTGTTATTGTTCTTTTCCTCTTTGTTGTGGTTATATGAAATTGTTGCTATGCCTTTCTGATGATCATCAACATCAGGTACTGTATTTATGTCCGATGCATGGATGGATGATGGCTTTAAATACAGATTTTGTGTTTGACCATCTGGGAGAATCATCTGCTTGGTATATGGAAAGGATGAAAGATTGTTGGTATTTGTTCCCACGAAAGTTTTTTTACCAGCAGAATGAGACATTTGGGCCATAGTGTATTGTGAAGGACTCTTGGCAAGGGCTTGACGAGATATGGATTGTTCTATCCAACTTGAAATAGTCGACACTGGCGCTGATGATTTTGGTAATGTGTACAAGTGTGGGACAGGTGCTGTATGGGAAGTTTGACTAGCAGAACAGGGTAGCTGGGCAACAGATGGTGGCTTGAGGCAACTTGCAGGGCTGTGATGGAATGTTCGACCCACTGTCATGGTAGTGAATTGCTCGAACCTTGTTGGCCATTGCATTGGATTGTAAACCGTTGGAGTGGGTCCCATCACCAGAGTCTCTGGCCTATGGATTAAATTCTGGTGAAGATTAGTATTGTTGGTGTAAGCTTTATATGGCAGAGTTATTGGTCCAAGAGGTGTTGACTCTGTTCCCTGGACCAGAGGTACTGAATTGCAGTTGCTTAATGGCCAACTTTCAAGTCCAGAGTTCATGTTTGGTTCATAAGAAGATGCTGAATATGGTGCCTGATTACTTGTGTGTGAGCCGTTTCTACTAAGGTTGTATAGAGGCATCATTCTTGAAGCACCCAGGTATGGTTGAACTGATAAGGGTAGGCCATGACAGCTATTGCCAGGCTTGATACCTGGAATCATAGAGGTCACAGTTGGCACTTCTGATAAGTTGGCTTCAGCTGTACCTGACTGAGAAATACTTTTCAATGTCAGGTGTGTTCCAATATCTGCAACGTTGCTACATGTGTGCTTATGACCTACAAGTGGAGAAAACTTTTGGCCAGGTCTACACAAGTTCTTCAAAGGAAAACCACAACTGTCATATATGGGAAAAGGTGCAGCATAACATTTGCTTTCATTATAAACAGCTGTAGTAAATACCACAGGCTTTCTGCTGCTATTTGAAAAGATTGGACTTTTACTCCGGACTCTCTCAGAATCAATGACCTCAGAACAGCATTTATATTTCATGTTTTGTGTTGTGTAAACCTCAGTTTGAAGTGATGATTGAGGTAAAACTAATTCTTTCATGGAAGGGGTAGACATTTCTGAAGTTACAGATTTGATATCTAATATTGGTGTGCCAGCTGTAATGTCGATCATCTTTTTATCAAAATGTTTTGGAGGTGTAGCCAGATCAGAAGGCATGGTCTCCAATAGCATTCCGTTGAGTAGGTTGGACTTCCTGGACTTCGGTTTATTTTTCTTTTTACCTTTAGGCCTGTTCTTTTTATGTCTGTAAACAGAAAAAAGTTTTGGTTCGTAAAGACATTACATGAATAAAGCATCTTAGCATCATATTATATACTTTACATGTGTTAGTACATTGTACTTTTTAACAATTACATCTTATTTACTACAAGATCTCCTCAGATCAGACAATATGCATGTGAAAATGAAATACATGAAAAATGTACATTTTTGTATCAAAATTCATAGAAATGTTCAAAGTACTCCGAATTTTCCTCTTAAAATGCCTCAGAGAAAGCACAACTTAATGACATGAAAAGCATTGAAAACTGGGAGGGAATTTCACAAAGAAATTTTCATATCTAAATGTCACTGGTGACAACAGAAATACAATTTCGAACTTTTCAAAATTTTTTTAATCAAAATAACATTTAGGTACTGTAAACACACTGCCATCAAATGATGATAAAGCCTGCCATAATTGATAGCCAAGTTAAAAATTAAAAGATAAGGCATCCAGACAAGAAGAAAATAGAGAAAAACATGAGGCCAAAAGGGGCTATGGTCACTGGAGTTGTTCTTGTTAAGAAAGTAAAATAACTAAATAAGGTTCCTGCAAAATTTCATCAAAGCTGGTTCAGGGGTTTTTGTGAAGAAGTTGAAAATGCTGAAAAAGGTTTATAACGCATGACACAAACAATCACAATAAATCACCATGATACATAGTCTCAGGTTACCTTACAAAAATCAAATCAAAATGGCTGTCTTGAAGAATATGCATAGAATTAAAATAGCATATTTATATTTTATATACCAAGAGAATTTATCAATATTAACAATGTATATGAGACACACTAACAGCACAAGTCTAACCTTTTATGGGTAACTGCAGGTGTATCAGTGATTGGACTTAAGCCTAGAGGGATATTCTCAGCGTTTTCCTCTCCAGGGAGGAAGGTAATTAGACTTCTGGCCAGATCCTGATGATCAGCAAGTAACAGCTGGATATAGTGCTTTGTCTGTGAATAAAAAATTCAGTTGAAGTTGCATCAGCAAGAAATCTGAAGAACTTGTTTAAGAATTAATTCCATTATAAATAAAATATCGGACTATCTAGAAAATCAAGCAATAGGTGATTTAGTAACTTAACTGGAAACTCTTCATGGAAAGTGAAAAGTATATTAAAACTAAGTCTTACAAAGGAAAATGTTAGTTGATAAAATATGAAACTTCATTTCTCAATCTATACATTAATGTGTGTATTGTAACTACTGTTGGTTTTCTCATAAACGTTATAAACACCATTCATGCAGAAAAATTCAAATCTTTTAAACATGTACTACAACTGTGATAAAACTAGACATAACTTATTTATTATAAGTGACTAAATAAAAACAAGAAATTCCAGTACGTGAACAGAATCATAATTCAAACTCAACATCAATAAGTACAAAGAGAATAAGTTCCGAATCGTAAGTGTCTTCTGAATCATCCAAGACACTGTCATGTAAATCTTGATAAATCTAAGTATAAAGAAAGTAATGTCACATTCCCAAACGAAAACAAGCCATACAACAACAGAACCAAAAGGCAAGCTAATGAGCCTCAAATATATCCAGCTTCATATTGCACAAAGAAATAGGATACTTCTCGGTGAGATCACTATGGCAACCATAAGACTTTGTCACATTTTTCATCATTCTGTATCTCTGTCAGTTGTCGAATTCTTGCATGAAAATTGTGATATTTGGAGCATGTCCTTGATTATGGAATCACCAGTGACATGTAAACACCAGAGGTTGGGGATAGAGGGGTATTGCTATCCAGAAATGAAAAATTCACAATAGAAAAATTGAAATCAACATGCTTATCATACAGCTTAATGGAAAGATGTCCATGTTGGTTTTGTTGTTGGAAAAGATCTTGATAAGCAGCTGATGTAGAAGAATTACAATGTATGTGGTCAATAAATCTCTATTCTGAGACACCATCATATACATCTGAAAGTGAGATTGAAAGGATTTTGCAAGGTCTTTGTGACCTGCTTAAATAAGCTCTTTGATGAATTCAACTTCATATAAAAACAAGTTAGTCAAGAGAGGGACACAGTTCAAAAGGTGTGCAAAGTCTGTTGGAAGAAGCTTCAGGATAGATGTACTGGTACATGTATCGCTGTTCATCTATTTTAGAAAAGGAAGCTCTCATAACAAATGCTGAGGTGTTCTTGCAGTTTAGAATGGGGTAGAGTGGTGTACAGAAGAAATGTTTTTAAAAAAACATTTTATTGCTAGCTCCTCTATCTGTTCAACCAAACTTCGTCCAAACTCTCAGCCATATTGTGATTCTGTTTACTCAAAAAGAGGAATTTATGTTATGTGGATTTTAAAAGAGTTAAAACAGCTTTTGACCAATCTTCTAAAAAAATCTACTTTGCCTGATAAAGGAATCAGACTTTTTCCAAAAGCTTGCAAAAGTTAAGATTTAGTCTTTGTTAATGCCAAAGATAGGCATCTAGTTAGATATATATCTATATCAAACTGCTGAATCTCATTCAAAACTCCATGCAAATAGTTACCTTTTCTTTAATAAGTGGATTTCTTCTATCATAATCACAAAGAACTGCAAGCAGTGCTTTGTAAACTTCTGTTTTTCCAAAGTAGTTGACCTTAATCATGTTGAGAAGAGCAACCATGGGTGAAATTTCAAACCTGCTTACTTTTTCCATCTGTAAAATAAATGATACAGTATAATACAGTACCATTCACTTTTATGAGCACATCCGGATAACTGAAAAGCCAATACTATGAGGCAGCTCACAGCTGATGATTACCACCAGGTTCATCAACATCTGGGAATATGAAATTTTGCTTTGCTTCAAGTGGTTAAAGTAAACAGTTTAAACTTTAGGCCATTTTATTTGCCTCTTTTTCTCTCCATGCATTTACTTACAGGAGTCAATGAAACCAAATTGGATGTCTAATTAATAGAATATGTACTGTCTTCATTTACATATACGGCCCATCCCCACCCCCCACCCCCAACCCAACACTGCCTTATATATTTTTCTTGTCAAAGATACATTCTTCCGTCTTCTTGAGATAGAACACAAAATGTAGTTTTTAGCTATTTTGATCTGAATACTTGTGCTATGACATTTTCAGTGGTAACATACCACCGATGTAATGGTGGATATTCACAAAACTTGGAACCTGTGTACATTCAAGATATTGTTGTAATGTCATTCTATATCCATGGCACATTAGTTTCAGAGCCCTTAAGAACCATTTCTCACTAGCTACGCTCTGTCAATGAACTGCCATCAAACAAATACATAAATGACTTGAAATGTGTTCATACTATAAGATTTATTTATAAACTGATTGGTGAAATACCAGTATTTTTCTTAAAAATATCCACAGATACAACCTCACCTGAAATGATTGACATGTGTATTAAAGATGTGATTGCATTTCCGTTTCTGATGACATCACTAAAGCACAAAGATGCTTTGGTTAGCTTAGAGTGACCCAGAAGTACACATGTATTACCGTAATTCACCGCAAATAAGCACCCTCCCGCAAATAAGCCTCCCCACCACCCCCTCTTTTTTTCGACATACAATTATCATTTGAACAGGAATAACATTTTGATGAAAATCCAAATCAAAATACATTGATGGGTGCAAAAGTGACGGATATCTGTGTTTATGTGTGCACCTTTCTAATGGATTAGATTAAGTTTTAATGGTTTCTTTTTTTCTCAAATGAGCCTTTTATTCTTTAACAAAACTATTTAAATAAAGTTGATTTTTGATCTCTTGGTCTACAATTCACTAGTTAAATAAAATCAGAAATGGGTCGTCAAAAGTCATGATTTAAACATCGTTTTTTTTTCAATATAAAACATACATATTTGGATTTCCATTGCTAAAAAATTATGAGAATAAATGCGGATTTTTATTCACATGACAGACAACAAAACACTGGCATCTGAGGATGAATTGAAAGGTGATTTCATCATATCTAGGCGGATGTTTGGCATGAAAAAATGTGTATTCATGAAAAATGCAAATTTTCCAATGAAATGAATAGATCTACTCATAATTCTATATAGTGATTGATTTAAATCACAAATTTGTATTCTTTCTGGAAGCATGACATGTTTCAACAGCCAAAATGATCCGGGTGCAAGGTCAACAGTTTATATGATACAGCTAGACAAAATGGCCATTCCGAAATACGTAACGGTCTGCAATTGATTATAAGTTCCTACTTAGTATATTTTACTATTACTATTTCAGCATAATGAAGTAAACAAACTTTCAAAGAAATGACGCTTATTTTGACAGTTGTCGCGCACAGCAGGATCAGATGCAAAGTTGTCTGCTGGATTCAGATTACCACGTTAATTATTAACAGGTAGAAGTGTAAATATACCCCATAATTATCCTGCATCATGTGCGGACAAATCGGTGGAAAGAGAACCGAAAATACAAAAAGTGTTCGAGCACCGGCCATGTTAGTCTAAGCACAGCACCTGTTTCTGTAAGCGTATCCAGCACAAGCATGTGTAAATGTTATTATTCAATTCAAGTAAGTACCGTTAGCCAAAATCGCTAGGTTCATAATAACTAACATTACCTTGTCAAAAATCGTGTTTGCCGCCCTCTGTAGTTCTGTTGCGACAAAGCTGGAAAAAACACTCTTAGACACCCATGCGATTTTTTAAATTATCATTTCATATCCAAATGACAAAGTAAAGAAATGAGTATGATAATCGTTAGCAAATATGTTATGTTCTATATCCTTGGCGAAAATTGTCAAAAAATGGTATCGTATAACCTATCGATATAGTATTATTTTCGTAAACGGTTTTATGACTCTTTCGACAGGTGGCGTCCTTTAAACGACTTCCGTAACGAATGACATCACAGGAGATTTTGTAAACACTTTCAAAAATGTGATAGATTTCAACAAGAGCTAAAACAATCTTACGTCAGCAAGGATGGCAGAAGTTGTCGACCACGAAGGAAGGGAACTTTCCTCTCTGTCAGAAAGATATGAGCTCGAAATCGACGACGAAACGGATTCGCCACGCCGGTTAAATGACAGTCTGTCACCGGAATCGGGCATTGAACTAGAAAGCCGAGGAACTGATTTGACAGTTAAGGATGACGAAAAAACGTTTATTGCTGATGAAGTATCAGAATCTTCAGCAGCTGTAAAACCAAACGAAATGTTTCAATTTGACCTTACTAATCCAGACGAAGTGATGCGAATGCTTGAATCGGTTGAACTTTCTGAAGAAGATACTGATGTACTGCTTCAAGAGGCCTACAATGTCAATAGAAAACTTCGGATGATTCTGCAGAAAAAGGACCAGGATAAAGAGTTTAATCCCGCGGAAGCATCTCTTGTCAACGGGTCGTCAGTTATAATGGTCCCTGGTAGCGCTGTTCAGTCCAGGGCGAGTTCTAATACCAGGACAATCTCAAATAGCAGGGCTAATTCCAATACAAGAACAATGTCTTCTCAGGGCAGAGTTGCATCTGGTACTTCGTCGAGAGAAAATCTTTTTGCTAAAAATGCCCCTCTTCCTCCAATAAAGGACAAAAATCCAAACGTTCTTAATCCAGCAGTTGGTAATGCAGTTGACCCACATGCCCCATCTTCAATGACTTCAGTGTACAGTGCCAGGCAGCGTCGACCTGCACCACCTTCAGCCGGTGCCACACCAACCAGGAATGCCTTATCATCACAAGGTCCAGGTCGCAGGATTGTACCTCGCCAAGGTCTTATGGTAAGAAGATTGTGCTGCACCATGTAATTATAAAATATTGACGCTCAATTATGGTACAGTATAATAGTCATCTAAAGGAAAATAAACAATAAAAGCATTACAGAATGAAACATTGGTAAAGTATTCACATATGTGATTGCAGAAAAATGATTGAAGCCAGTTACTTGTTAATAATTAGATTAGCAGGAATTTTTTCACCTTAATTTGCTCAATAATTTAAGAAGTGAACTGTCATCAATTTTTCCAGGTTTGACACGGAATAGAGTTCTTTTATATTGTAGGGCAGTCTCCTAGAATGTAGAAATGTAGGCAAAACACATTGGAAGGTACAATACAGCAGATAATTCTTATGTATTTGTTACAACTTTTTTTAAAGGTAGACAATTGTTTTCATGTTCGATTACAGCCCCAATAAAAGGTAGACATTTTACATCTCAGGACAGCTGCATTGAAAGATTTTTCACATTCCAACACAGCCTCAGAAAAAAGAAGACAACTCTTTCATTATGACAGACAAAGGACAACACTGTCACCTTCATCAGACAAATTTTCAAACATAGGATTTTGGTACAGACAAAAAAGTCATGTTGATTCTTTACCATTTCATATACTTCTTGTGTCATTGATAATATGCTTCAGGGCAGTCATTTGTCAGATGAAGAAGACTACTGTCATTGAAAAGTCACTCTTAAATTTTCTGATAGCCAAAGAAAATCCCAAAGAAAATGTTCTGAAGTATTTCAGTCATAAATTGGGACAGACCTGCGAATATTAATACAGATCACAAATCATGTAGTTGAGGCACACATGCACTACACTCATACACTAATATTAGTGTATGAGTGTATTGACAAACAAGGGCAATAACTGTAGTTGGGGGCTCTTCAAAGAGCAAAATGAAATCAATAAGTCTATCCTTATTTTATGAATGAAATTTTAACAACCCTGGTCCAACATTTCAAACCTATAACACAACCCTTCTTCACAGTAAGACATATGATGTCACAAAGAAACTATATCATGTTGTATGACATTATAATGAAGCAAATTAATTATTCTCATAACTCAAAGAAAAAAAACACTTCAGTTTTTTGGAGACTGTACAAAATTTTGAGAAAATACGACGATTAGAAAGACCCCAAAAATGTTAAGGTAATTTGATCAGCAATAATATGTTTTTCGTTATTTGATACCCAAGACAAGTTATGGTTTATCTTTGTAACAGTGTAATTATTTTACTAACTGCCATTAATTTCAGGATGAACTCTCTCTGAAAAGGAATGCATATCGGTAAACCTACAGAGTTGTTTCAATCTGCACAAATGCATCTTTCTTCAATATATCATATGTTTATCACTTAAGTATTAACGTTATAGTGAAGTTTATCTATACATCTTTTATCATATATTTCTTTTTTTAATTAAGAATGGATTACACAAAACAAGAACTGTTGACAAATCCCTCCAATCCATTTGAAATGACGCAAGTTATTGTGAACCACTAGTGTTGGTGAATTACACTATTTTTATGTCTTCTCTTTTGCCAAATTTCATTTTGTAAAAAAGTGAAGTTTAAAATAGCTATGGTTGATACTTCATTACTATTAGTGATTGGATTTGTTGAAAAGAAAAAAGATTTTGAAATATTTCATTCACACACTCTTGTTGTTCACAATAACAGCAAAGCCATGCAGTCCTTATCTTGGTACCATTCAAATATTTAACTCATTTAAACAGTTGTATTATATCAGTATGTAGTACCTGTGTTTTTGTCTCCAGATTAATTAACTGATGTCAGGAATTATGTGAATGGTTATAGATACAGCATTTTGTACTATGCTAGTGTAGAAACATGTTGGCTTATGAAGTGCATAGACACTGAGTGTCCCCCATTTATTTAGTTGCCATGTACAGTTGTATTTTAGTATAATCTTAGTTTTATTGATGCTGTCATCATATGACCTTAGTTGATACATGGACACTCATTTGACCTTATGTGTTTTGTGAACAATGTTATCACATGGTATAAATATCAATAAAGACAAGTTCATTATGACTTAACTTCGACCATTAATTTCAATCACTACATGAGTGGACACTGATAGAAATCTTAATGACTTCAAGTTGTACGACTTCTGGGTATTACAGGACTTCTAGGGGATTTATGATTTGTGGGATTGTATGACATCTAGGGGTTGTATGACATCTAGGGGTTGTATGACATCTAGGGGTTTATGATTTGTGGGATTGTATGACATCTAGGGGTTGTATGACTTCTAGGGGTTTATGATTTGTGGGGTTGTATGACATCTAGGGGTTGTATGACATCTAGGGGTTGTATGACTTCTAGGGGTTTATGATTTGTGGGGTTGTATGACATCTAGGGGTTGTAAGACATCTAGGGGTTTATGATTTGTGGGGTTGTATGACATCTAGGGGTTGTATGACTTCTAGGGGTTTATGATTTGTGGGGTTGTATGACATCTAGGGGTTGTATGACATCTAGGGGTTTATGATTTAGGGGTTGTATGACATCTAGGGGTTGTATGACTTCTAGGGGTTAATGATTTGTGGGATTGTATGACATCTAGGGATTGTATGACTTCTAGGGGTTTATGATTTGTGGGGTTGTATGACATCTAGGGGTTGTATGACATCCAGGGGTTTATGATTTGTGGGGTTGTATGACATCTAGGGGTTGTATGACTTCTAGGGGTTTATGATTTGTGGGGTTGTATGACATCTAGGGATTGTATGACTTCTAGGGGTTTATGATTTAGGGGTTGTATGACATCTAGGGGTTGTATGACTTCTAGGGGTTTATGATTTGTGGGGTTGTATGACATCTAGGGATTGTATGACTTCTAGGGGTTTATGATTTGTGGGGTTGTATGACATCTAGGGGTTGTATGACTTCTAGGGGTTTATGATTTAGGGGTTGTATGACATCTAGGGATTGTATGACTTCTAGGGGTTTATGATTTGTGGGGTTGTATGACATCTAGGGGTTGTATGACATCTAGGGATTGTATGACATCAATGGGTTATATGATTTCTAGAGTTTGCAGGACTTCTAGGAATTGGAGGTCTTATAGGGGTTGTAGACTTATAAGGATTTCTAGAGATTATATGGTTTCTAGAGTTCTAATGGTTATGCCTTCTAATAGTTGTTTGGCTTCTATGGAGTCCGACTATAGGGTTGTGTGACTACTGGGGGAGGGGGCTGTTTGACTTCTAGAGGTTTTATGATTTCTTGGGCTTGAAGGACTTCTAGGGGTTGTAGGATTTCTTTGAGTTGTAGGACTGCTAGCCAGGGGTTGCAGGAATTCAAGAGGTTGTAGAACTTTCAGGGATTGTAGGATTTTTAGGGGTTGCAGTACTTTTAGAGTTGTATGGTTACAGGAGTTGTTGCTTCTAAGGGATCAAAGAGATTGTATGGTTTCTAGAGTTTTAATGGTTTTGTCTTCTAGTAGTTGTTTGTCTTCTAGTGAGTTTGACTTTAGGGCTGTGTGACTTCTGGGGGTTATTTGACTTCTAGAGGTTTTATGGTTTCTAGGGCTTGAAGGACTTTTAGGGGTTGTAGGATTTCTAGGGGTTGCAGTACTTCTAAGGGTTTTGTCTTCTAGTTGTTGTACGACTTCTAGTGATTGTATAACTTCTAAGGTTATGAAACTCCTAAAAGTTAAGGTATTGCATCTATAAACATTGACTTTATATAAAAGAAGATATCTTGTTTTCAATGCTTTAAGATAACCTGCCTGTTACATATTCTATTCAGTGTGTATACCTATGCCAGTCAGTAACTATAGAGCATTTTTATAGTGTTGTGATTCAAATTCAATTTTTCTGCAATGTTTTAGTTGTCTTTTTTAATGGTATCTTGTAATACACCAATATTGTATCCTCCTTACACATGCTGCTTCCTTGCTTTTTATATCTATTTTTTTGTTTCTTTTTTGTAACAGCTTAAGTGTATATGCATATGTATTGTGTTAGTAGTGTAGAATTTAAGTGCTGGTAACATCACTATAGTTGTATACAAGGCTATGGTTTTGATTAATGCAGCCCTTCATTCCACAAAACTTCATGTAAGTTTTATCTAACATATAGAACTATTATATCTATAATGGATTAAATATTGTGTGTACAGGTAATCTAAGATCATAAACAATTTTCTCTGAGAAGTTTTGTGAGAGTGAGGACCACAGCTTTCACTTCTACTGCATGATTTCATATATATGTAGAAACTGTTGCTTTTCAATAGAAAAAGAAGTTTTTTAATCATCTTTGTAGCAGCTTGATCCTTGTTCCTAGTGTTAATATATCATAGCAGATATATCTATCACATAACTACCCTGTTATCAGTGTAATAAAACCTATTACATCAATTTTTCTTATTACAAAAGTATAATATGAGCTAGTTAGGACTGTGCCTGAGTGAAGGTTCCCATTGTTTCAATTGTAACATCATAATTTCATGGCGTCATATGCATTGTGTGAGTATCATCCCCAAAGAATAACACCTACATTGAAAATATTGCTACTTTAGATTCTTTTGTATCTTGTGTAATAAAATACTGTTTAAATAATTTATCTTATAGGTTAAGTTATATGGTAAATAGAATCTTTCATTCATTTCCAATTCATAACAGATCAATCAAACTTGTCACAAATTTTTCATTGTACTTCACCAGAGGTTCGATAAAATGAAAAATTCTCAAGACCTGTTACATCAATCAATCTTAAATGAATTGAAACTCATCTGATGTAAATTTCCATGTACATTAATATTGGAAGTGATGTATCCTATCTAACATTATCAAATCTTCCTTTTTATCCTCCCTAAAATTATTGTTAATATACTGTGTCATGTATTATCACTATATACTTTATCCTTCAGTCAGTCACAGGGCAATCATTTAAATTTTGATTCAGGTTATAACAGGACATAAAATACATCAAATCTTGTTTGAACAGTAAGACTGTATACATCATGTGGGTTAATGAATGCGGTACAGCCAACCATATGGTATTGTACAAATACTTGTTTCAGCAGTACATTGTACTGTAACCCTCTAACCAGCTACCTGCTCTGACAACACAACTATTATATACTTTATTGGATAAATGTAAGAATGTGATGTAATTTTATTATTTGACTTTAAAATAAGGTCAGAAAAATATCAATAGGTCTTTCCATCCTTAGGATTTGATAGATGGATTTGGACGATCTAATGATAAACACAAACAATGCATAGACTTCTGAAATGTTTACGAATATATATATAATAATTTTAAAGTACTCTGTACACAAGAATGACAGAACTATTTAAAAGTACCTTTAGGATATGACAAATTTAATGAGTATTATTTTTTAATGTGTAATATTTATATGTAAGTAAAAATATAAGTAATATCAAAATAAAGTTTAAATTTCAATAATCTACTTTATATATGTAGGACATCTATAAAATGGATAATTTTCAAAAGAGTGACTCATCCTGGTGTACATATCTTTGTATTATTTCTGATAGTGCTTTTAGAGAATTGCTAGATCATTAAATAATATACAAATATATATAATCTTCATAGAACATTTAATTTTCTACATAATTTACATTTAGTCAATAGAAAAAAACATGTATAGTGTTTTTTCCTTACAGTCAAATAAGAAACAATTATGAGAATAATTAATGATTACATTATCGTATTTATCCTTACAGCCAAACAAGAAACCAAAAAGTGCCAAGAAGCCTGAATCAGTTCCAATAACAGAGCGCCCACCATGGAACGACCGGTTCAGCCAGGACTGAAGGACAGAACAGCATAATACATTTATGTAATAGCACAGAGAGCACAGGTTTTTTTTTTTTTACAAACTCCCTCATCACACACCATATTGTCCATGATACATGTATCTAATACTATGTTTAATTCTGTTGTTTGTTTCTCATCAGTATCGATATGGACAGAATTTGAAATGTGCATTACATTCATGACTTGTGATTCTCAATTAATTCATGTAAATTACTTCAGTATTTTTCTTTTCAATCAAGTTTTGTGATTTTGTTGAAATTCAATTGAAATGAAAAGAAGAAAACATAGGTCAGTTATTAAAATATATTTACGATTAATGGTGATCTGGTTGGAAACTGGAGTACTCTTTCAACTGTTTCTCTTGATTGTCAAGCCTTTTTTTCAATGAAAATATTTGCCCAGAAAAGAGTATCCATAACATAATATCTAGTCATATTGAATTTTTGCATCCATACTGACAATAGGTACATTGCATCTCTTATCACATCCAAGTTTGTGTCCTGATATGTGTCTTAATGTTACTCGTATCAATAGCAATGATATGTTACCTTCCTGAGACTAACTGGACATTGGTTGTATGTTTACTTGGATAAATCAGTGTTAAACTGAGATCTGTGGTAATGCATGGATCTGTCCTGTTCTGCTGAACAAATTACTGACCTTGTGTTCATTTATATAACTTTCTCAACATCAGATATCTTTCCAGTAATATATGCTAATTTTGTGTTCAAAATGTATATATGACCCATTTCAACACTGTACAAACGGAACCATTAGATGAGTAAAGAATTTCCATTTTTCTATTTTTTTAAGCCAGAAATTTAACATTTATCATTAAAGAGAATAATGTTTGGCAAATTTGATTTTCAAGAAATTCAAATAATTTCATGTATGATAAAAGTGAATCAATTAAGGTTCAAACTTTAGCTAATTATAATCTGCAATACTTCATCATTTTCTCGAGTGTTTCTTGTGTTTTGTAGAGAATTATAACAAGCTCTAATAAATATGGAATTAATATGTGTATATATCTTTGTATTCTCGATCATTATGTTGTATGGTTTTACTTAGGGATGGGTAAATAATACATATATACTACCCTTATATGGCATTTTCTGTGATATTTAATCATTTTGATCCAAAGATAAATTTTGATTGTTATTTTTTAACATTTAATTGTTGTTATTTATTACAGAATACAAACCATGTTATTTTATTTATCAACATATAATATGCAATGTGTTTTTATACATCTAAGCCGTATATATTACTAGTTACATGTATGGTATGGTGTGTTTTGTCCATCGATCTGTCAGCATTCTATTGTCTGGAATAATTTTCAATCAGATTTCATGGAGGATTCTTTTGTTTTCTAGCTTGGATAAAGATATCTATTTTTACCCAACCTACCTCAGGAAAGACAACTCATGTGTGCCTTTATCCTGAACAGCATCCAATGATTAATATGGTCACATGTCATGCAGCAGATTGTGCAGTACGTAAGGGTCACAAAAACAACATAGAATAATTATCAGTTGGAAAGTGATTGAGAATCGTATTTTTTAAAAAATGCATTCGAAATTCAAATTGAGCTTTTGATTCACAAGATTATGATTCTTTTGCAAAAACACATTTTAACGATTCATTCCTTATTCATATCAATCCCCACCAGAAAACAAACAAAGGTCATGGTCACAAATAAGGTCAAAGTTCAAATTAGAATTGCAACAAAAGAAATGAAAAAGGTTTAATAGAACATTTCAGTCATTATACCAACATTTACTTGACAAACTGAGTCACAAAAAGGTCAAAGTTCAAATCAAAACTGTCAGGAAATAAATGCAAATGATCTAAGGAAATATCAAAGACACTATTCAAACATTAACTAGACTGTGTGCCATGATATGTTCCAGTTGATAAAATGTATACATCATATCTTTTAGAAAGTAAAACTCATTGAATTTTCTGATCACAAGTTTGTTGCACAAAATTTTCCAAAGTTTTGCTTCACGTTCATCATAACAATACAAGGCAACATGCCATCTATCTATCAAATGATTGTGTATTATTTAATATTTTGTATAAGATAGTGTACTATTTCATAAGTATTAGTCTAGTGACCAGTGCTACAAAATCCCACCTAATTTATGACAACTACTGGAGTACAACTCCTACTGGGTTAATGATCACCCCTAGCTCCTGGTGTCTTTGTTCCAACATTCTAGTATCAATGATAATGTGTTAGCATTATTTGGCCAGTAGAAGGTTCAGTATAACCTACAAAATTCTACATGGTTATAATTTTAACCAGTTATCTCTTCATCTGTGTGCCTTACATATTTTCTGGTTACTGTCAGTAGACGCCTCTTCACCTGTACTAAATTTATTTGGGTAGATTTTATAAATTCTGCTTAATATCCCAGCAAACAAATGTACGGAAAGCTGTCAAGAATATGAAAATGTGTATAAAGGATGACTAGTGAACATTGCATTTAGTCCAATCTCAAACCATTTTAATTCCTTCCACTTTACTACTGGGGAAGAGTCGGACCCTCCAAATACAGTATGTACCTAGAAATCAGTTGCAGTCAAATGAGAACTGTGTAGATTTTACATCTTAATTAACATGTTAAGCCTATATAAATATTATGAGAAGATAACTTGTCATGTTTAACATTTTCTGCAGATGTGTGTTATGTAGTGTCTTTGCACAAGTGTTCACAACAAAGTAAAATTTGTAATAAAGCATACCAATTTCTTTTTCTTCTTTGTTTTTTCTTGGTGTACCCCACAGAGGCTGTGATATCCCACTTGATTAAGTGCTGGACTTTGCAATCTCAATGTGCCTACATGTGATGGGGCATTTTTCTCAAGAAGCTAAAAAACAGACCTGTCTGTGCAGATGTTGTTGTGGCACAAGGAAAGACACTTTACCCTTATTGCTCTCGATGGCATGCAACAGACCTCTAGTATGTTGTTCAATACAGTAGCCACCAGTTAGTTGCTATAGGTAGATTCTATCTCAAAATGACCCAGACCGCTGGCAAATTCTGCACATATGTACATTTTGTAGAATTTGGAAAATCATGTTAGTAATCCTTAACCCGTATGGAGACTGACATTCACTGCTGCCACAGACTTATATCTATATCAAAGTCCATGATGATATAGTTCAGCTATAGAAGGAAAAAAGAAGTATTAGATTCTCAATGTTCATATCAGATTCTCTGGCAAATGTATACCATAAAACTACAACAGACAACAGGCTCAATACAAATATATACAGCTACTCATCTAAGAAAGTAATTCTATAGTGTTTATTTCCAAAACTTACACAGAATTTCCTTATTTCTTTCAGTTTAAAGTAAGTTCTTCACTTCTCAGGAATATATAAGACCTTATCCAGTGTTTTTTTTCCAATAGATATCAAAGTGAAAGTTGAAGCTGTTGAAAGAGATTGTGTAAAGTTTGGTCATCTTTGGAAAGTTAATTTTATCTTTAAACAGGGGTGGGTTTTAAAATCAGTTTGTCACCTTGGGAAGTGCTGTATCACTACCTTAAGGTTTTCTGTCGGTGTGGTGTAGCAGCTTGATCTCATGTTTATGTATAAATTGAGGGACCAGTACAAAGAATAGACTTTGTGGTAGGTTGGCACTAGTAAAACCACTCAGCCATTCCTGGTTCTCCAAGGTCACTGCCCATTTTCCTACAGGAAGTGCGTCTGGTAGTGGTACCCTCATCAATAGTCTTTGCCTGTGTAAGTCATATACACATACTGAATGTTTCTCCAGCGTCACTTGAGTAAATACCACAAACCTATCACCTATAGCCAACATGTCTTGAAAGCGGTGATTTATATCTATATGTTTGACCAATTTTAGTTTGTATTTATGATTCTCTGAGTGTTGTAATACTATATTAAAGTAAGCTATTATACAGAATTTTGTCTGATACACATCAGTAGGTTTCTGGAACACAAAAAACCCACACTTGTCATCGGAGGGTAATGGAATCCTTTTCATGTCTGTCAACACATCGTCAACATGTTGTACAGTCCACACTTCAGATCGTTCAGATTTATGTACAGTCCATACACTTAAATGAGCATTGGAATCATAAGACATGAAACTCTTTATTGATGGAGTCAAATTCTTTAAAAATTGTACATGACAGACCCAGCCAACATGGTGAAAATGAGAAGAGAAGATTATTTCTGCAGTGTAAAGATTCCACAACTTAATGGTACAATCAGCTGATCCAGTCAAAACTAATCCTCTATAAGAGTCACCATCAATGGAGAGAAGACAGCGTACATGACCTTGAAACATCTGATAAAGGTCAAATTTTTGAAGGTCGTAAACAAGGGCAATAGAATCTGATGCTATGTATAAATATTCTTTGTCCATTGCCATGGCACGTACAGCACAGTCTATTGGTACAGAAACTCCATCTTCAGGGGAATCTATCTCTCCCACGAACACTTCTGCAGCACCTTTACCTGAAACAATTACAATTTGTCTTTGCATTTCAAAAACATTTTTGTCGTTTTCTTCATTTAATAACATTGCATGAAACAATGAAGTTTTTCACAATACAGCTTCAGCAAAGTGATCCTGTCTCTAAGACCATGCAGAGAAATGAAATCATATTAATGAGATGCAGCAAAGAGCACCCATTTAATGAACAAACACAGAAACGAAACCAAAAAACCAATACTAACCAGACATCAAAGAGTCCCTGTCTGTAGGACCAAACACACAAGTGAAATCATATTTACCAGACACAGCAAATTGCCCCTGTCTATGGGCCCATAAACAGAAATGAAAACCGTTTACACTTGATACAGCAGAATGCCCCAACCTAAAGAACTGCACACGGAAACAAAACTACACTCGTCCGACACAGCAAAGTGTTCTGTCTGTGAGACCACAGCTAAGTGTCCCTGCCTTTAGGACCACATACAGAAATGAAGTTATAATCACCACACACAGCAAAGCGTCCCTGTCAAAGGGACGATACATAGAAATGAAGCCATACTCACCACTCATCACACACAGCAAAGTGTCCCTGTCAAAGGGACGATACATAGAAATGAAGCCAAACTCACCACTCACCACACACAGCAAAGCGTCCCTGTCAAAGGGACGATACATAGAAATGAAGCCAAACTCACCACTCACCACACACAGCAAAGCGTACGATACATAGAAATGAAGCCATGCTCACCACTCACTACTCACCACACAAAGCAAAGTGTCCCTGTCAAAGGGACGATACATTGTAATGAACCTATACTCACCTGTCACAACTCACCACACACAGCAAAGCGTCCCTGTCAAAGGGACGATACATAGAAATGAAGCCATACTCACCACTCACTACACACAGCAAAGCGTCCCTGTCAAAGAGACGATACATAGAAATGAAGCCATACTCACCACTCACTACACACAGCAAAGCGTCCCTGTCAAAGAGACGATACATAGAAATGAACCTATACTCACCACTCACTACTCACTACACACAGCAAAGTGTCCCTGTCAAAGGGACGATACATAGAAATGAACCTATACTCACCAGTCACTGCAAAGCGTCCTTGTCTGTAGGACCAAACACAGAAATTATCAATGTTTTGCTGGCTGTACTCTCTTGACACATATGACCCACGCTGTGAGGTAGTGAGGAAAGTCTGTCGTCTGATGAACTGATTCCTGTACACATGAGCTGGTTTGTTAAGGACTATCTGTCTCACACCACCAATCTGCCAAACAAGCTCTGTCCATACCTTCTTACAGTGGCTTACACACAAGTTCCAGGACTTGCTGACCTGTATGACATACAATACATGAACAAACATTAATCCATGTTGGTCACTGGAATAGTTATTCTGAACATGACCAGCCGCCCACCCCCCACCCCCCTTACAAAACATTTGGTCAGTACTTAGCATTATGTACAATCAATTTTTTTGAGTCTTAATATAGTAATGACCCTATTTTGGAATGCACCAGGCTGAACTTATACATAAATGTTTTGACACTGGACTTGCTGGGAAAATTAATTAACAATAAGAGCATCCAATTTTGATTTCTGGTCTGAAGTTGAGGCTACTTTCTAAATTCACTCTGAAACAGCTTTTCTTGTGACTAACAGGGAGAATGCTCCAAACAAAAAGGAGAAAGAAATGTAACAGAATTAGTGTGAGTGGTTCCGGCGTTTGTCTAAAATTTTGTGGTCCAAACCTGATTTTGCTACATTTTCTGACAAAGACTATATTTCACACTACGTGCAGGTTATATTCATCTGTCCATTTTATTAAATGAAATGAAGTATGCTAGATATATTATGGACAAGGTTATGCTGGACTAACAACTGACTAAAAGTCCAAACCTCACGATTCTCTCCTGCTGTACCATTTGGAGACTACTAATTATTTCATTAATGAAATTTTGACCAGTACCGGTTTTTTATGAGTAGTATTATCCAGGTGAGACATATGCATCCCAAATCACTGTATAATTGTTATATTTTAGCGGGTCTCAAATTTCATTAATGTTTAAAATGTTGTATTTTTAACTGTTTATCACTTTGTGTCAGCAAAAATAATCCTTTCACAAAAATAAATTGATTCAAAGCATGTGATTGTAAGGCATTCCTTACATGTTATACATACCAAACAGCAGCTGTGTACTGAGGTCGCATCAAGGTAACAAAGAATTTGATCACTGATTTCATTGGGAAGACAGGTCAGAAAATCAATTTTACAGTTCAAGGGGAGATAAGTCTGGGTCAAAAACAACAACTGTTCTGGCCCACAAAGCTGTAGTAATACTTCCATGGTCTGTGTTTTCTCTCCCTCCTTCAATGTTTTGAAATATTCTTTGGTAGAATCTAACCACTTTGTAAAATCTTGTGACTCCATTGTCTGTTACAGTTTCCAAAAAATGTCAAGAGTATATTGAGCAAAATTTCTTCTTTTCAGTGAAGATTTCAGAAATAATAACTGAAATGAAAAGATATAAAAGAGTCAAGAAAGGTAGTTATATGCATCTCACAAACATTTGTTATACAGTTCCTATATTAAACCATACCATTGATATATATATATATATATATATACACAAACATTTTTTCAAACATTTAACATTAATGTTATACTTATCAAAAGAGCCTAAATCTAAGGTGAAAACATAGTGGTTTTCTTTGTACAATTTCATCATATAAAATTCCATATATGGTTATTCTGGGGGGGGGGGGGGGGGGAATAAAAATTAGCACTGGAGGTTTCTAACATCCAGTAAAACTTACCTCAAAGTTTTAATAGAGTTTATTAATATGGTTAAACCAGGGAGTTTTAATCTTGTAATTTTTGTTTGATAGGGTTATCTACATACAAACATTTTGGGAAATAACCTATCTACAAAAGATTGAAACAGGAAGTAAATAAGTTATGATAGCACAATAAACATCACGATGTCCACTACAACAAATCTATCAAGAACCTGGGATGGAATGAACCTTAACAAGTAAGACATTTAACTAACACTTCTTTAACTGACAATAATAGCATGTCAGATGAATTACCATTTACTACAATGGTAAAATTTATCTAAATTTAAAAACATTGACAATTTGTCAATTTTTCAGAAAAGCACAGTCGGGTACATTCTGAAAATAGATTCACTAACAAGTACTTCATTTTACAGTCCGGTTCCTTTCCATTGGATCACATTCTACTGTTTTGTTGTTTTTTTTTTTTTAATTGTAAACAAATTAAGACAACAGATTTGATTTATTGTATTTAAATGAGGTTTATCACATACATGTACATTTAAGTACATATTTCAAGTCAGTTTATTGACAACATGACATTTTTTATGGTTATTTTAAGTACGTATGACTTATTTATACACCAATGTGTCTGGAGTCCAGAAAAGAACAATCTTCTGTAATGAGAGGATGTGTTGACGTTCCTGATGATCTAACTTGGTCAAAAGCAGTCTACTTTCACTTTCACAGCTGAAGCGTTTTTATTTATTTCACTTCTTTCATTGTTAGATGTCATTTTATAGTTTTTTTTCTAAATTGCAAACGAAGAAAGTATTACGTAGTCAATAGTTGTAGATGAGATATATTCATTGTAAAGAAAGTACATACCCATCGGTTCTCAAACCTTTGAATCGGGAGTTAATTCCCTTATTTCCCTTTCGAGGGCGCCACTTCCGTTGCTATTTCTGAAACATGGCTGCCGAATTATTCTTCCTGCTTGATCGTAACAAAAGTGTGACTTATTGACTGCAAAAGAAGGAAAACAGTAAGTTGAAATTCACCTGTCCACTTACATTATTATAACATGATTACAGAATGACGGTTTAATGGCAATACCTATTTCGAACGCATACTTTCTTTCAAAAGCACTTCGTGCTTGAGAACAACTTCCTTCTCCAGACCCACCTTAGTTTTTGCTGATAGAGCACTTGTCCGATATCGAATAAGTATGATTATTGTGTAATTTATTACATGTAATAATTTTGACAAAAATGAGTGCGAATAGCTGAAATCTGAATGACTAAGCAATTGGAATTGAGTATGTATGCCTTGTAGGCACTTGGTAGAGGCACAAGGTGTATTGTGCATGACCCGGCCAAGAGGTGCAGACTATAAAAGCAATATTTTATTTGACTCAGAAATGAGAACATTTGTTTATGTTTATTTACATTATATTATCATATGATTATGATTGAGCAGTGACAAGTATAGTTCTGTCACATAGTATACGGTATAGTAAACATTAAACAGGAATGGATAAAGCTCGTTTTTTACAGGGAATCAGAGATGTACATGAATTTCAACACAACCTCTGAATTTTGGTACATCTGTGTACCAGTAAGTGAGAGACTATGATAAAAGTTTTTGTTATGTTTTCATTCACTTATGTTCATTTATATAAAAGAGTTTTATATCATAGATTCTGACTTAAATGTGTCAAAGTTCACAGGATTTTTATCTGAGATCAGAAAACTTATTGGAATTAAGGCAATGTATTCTACCCGTTGTGGCATACCTGCCAATTTTCTCAATTCAGTTGTGAGTTTACTGATTTTTATTCCTCTGACCTGCCTCCAGATCATATGCATAAAAAATTGGTGTAATCTCCCGATATCAGAGATCCTAGTAGACAATTGGACTCTCAGGGCACAGGAGGGGGTCTTTGTTAAGATGAGGTCATTATACAGAACATTAAGTAGTTATTACAAAAGTACCATGTTCATACTGCCAATTCGGTCAAATAACAAATTCAACATGAAAAACACTTTGAAAAACAACCTTTATTATGTAACAATGTGCAAGCTTTCCTCATTTAATACTAATAATTAAACCAAATCAGTCCTTAAAGAACTTCAAAGTTGGGCATCCTGAGTAAGAAATCTGACCAGAGAAATATTTCACTCAACAAAAAGTTGACTAAAATTACAAGCATGTTTGATTTGTATCTGTCTACAGTTATTTAATAGATATATATTTCACAGTAAATTTATATATTCTAATATCATCGACCATTAGATCTAGATTAAAACATTTTGAATTTTATGAAAGAAGTTATTCATTGCCTCGTTCTCAAAAATTTCAATAAAATGACAGCTTAAAATTTCATATGATAATAATTATCATTTTTTCCTTATTTCAATTGAACAAATTCTTTCGGAAGCATCATATTTTGAAATACATGTCCTTACTAACAACCAAACATATACTGGAAATCATAACTCTTAATATCTGATATATTGTGTGGGTTCAATAAATACTGAAAATTTTCACTTGCAAAAAAAATCAAATATTTTTTTCATTTTTATAGTGTAGTAAAACATACACTTTGTTAATTTAAACCTATCAAAAAAGTATTGATTAACTATACATTAATGAATTTTTCCTTTGTCACAAATGATGTATCACACAAGGTTTCGTTGAGTTAAAAATGTTGTTCTCGCACATTAGAAGTTGGCAGGTATGTTGTTGTTCAATCTTGGTAAACATACCTATGTCCAATGTAAATAACTCATCTTTAGTTGCAATGTCCTCATGTGCCTGAAACGGTAAGTTTTAAACTGTATTAACACTTAAATTTACCCAGTTTCAAGTGGCTTGGTTGTATTTTGTTTTTGTCTATGGTCCCTGTTTATAGTATACATGAATGTAGCCAAAATGGTGTATGCTTTAGAGGGTTGTTGGGCACCACAGTGGTAATGTACTTCCTTTTTGCAAAAATGTTTGGGGTTAGATTCCCCAAAGGGATAAGAAAAGGTATGGAGTCACCTGTCATTGGTTTTTCAAGGGTATTCTGGTGTCCTCCATTATTGTAAGACCTTGGGAGTGTTTCCATCTGGGCCAACAAAAAGTATTAATATAAGTTTGACTCAAAAGATGTTTGACATTTTTTACATTTCATATCCACTTGTAACATTTCTCCCAATTGTCACATATCAAAAATGATAATTTGATCACATCTCCAAAAATAAAGTGACATGGACATAATTATGTCTAACAAAAAAGAACAACGAAACAGGAAATATGGAGTGTTTTTTGAGAGAACAATATATGTGAAGTAGTTCTTGTAGAATTTTTTTCCAGCGAACCTAGAGCACCATTTCACAAATTTTTATAAGTCTACTCAAAGAATAACATGTTTCATTTATACAAGATATTATACCATGAGTTAATAGGATACCTGCTTATTTGTACTCTAATGTGATAACATGAAATTCAATGAAGATGCCTCGCAGCAAACAGTGTTAGGTGAAAGGTTAATGTTTTGAAATTAGTCCAGAACAAAATATCAAATAACTCTTCATATCATCTAGTTGTATTTTGGTAATATGGGATAACATGCCCAAAATTAATTAATTATTAATTATATTTTATTAACATCAAGCACAGTGAGAGAGAGACTCTTGAATCATGTTTTGATTTGAAGTACTGTAATAATTTTGTAAATGCCTAAGTTACTGGTGTTTATTTTGTATTTCAAAAAGAACGGTGTAGTGTGGTTTTTTTCATATTTACATTTAGGTGTCAAGCAGACATTATCCAAATTTTCTTTTAAGAATTTTGATATAATTAGATACTATTTTTGGAATAGTCTAGTGTTAAACACAGAGCAGGAAATATATCAATATTTCAAATATGCTGTCAGAAAGAACTAGACAATGATTTTGTTTGATGGTGCAAATACTTGAGTCTTTTGCATTTCATACTAGCTCCTAAGTTGAATGGTGGTGGAGGGGATGGTATGTCGAAAAATGTTGATATGCAGTGAATATTTGAAGGTAAAATGGTATCTCCATCACCCCCATGAATTTCAGCATTGGTTGTAATTGCAAATAATCATAAGTATTGCCGAAGATGAATATATTGTGCAGTAGTTCTTTTTTATCCAGGTAAGCCCCTCAGCTTCACAAGTACTGTTCAAGATAGTAAATTTCCCCTTCATTTCACCAAGGCTAATTAGAAAAGCAACCATCTGAGAAATGATTATAAGTGCTGAAATAAAAATAATAAGTTGATGACCTACTAAATATGTATAATGGGAAGACAAGTGTTGTTGCATTTTAGACTTGTGAAGTGGGATAGATCTAGAGCTGGTGGGTTGGCAAGGTTTTCTGCACTGCCAGTGTGTTGAACCGGAGTGCTAGGAAGAGAGGAGGATGTTATTGTAGAGTTATATATACTGGCAGTGTTGTACTGGTCTATTACCACTAGTGATGGAAGGTTGATCAGGAAAATTTATCTTACTTCATCACTTTATCTGACAAAACATGGCAGGCAGCATTTAACCTCATTATCCCATGATAAAACAGATGGTTTGGTAGCAGCAGTGGTCCAGTTTGGATGGTTCTCCTAGAGCTTTATTAGCTGTATAGGTGCACAATTGTGGTGTGTTGTCCATGCTAGTGTGCAGTTGCTTGCAGAGGTGTTTTGGGATATAGATTTATAAATTCCAGAAATGATTTTCTCTGGAAGTGTAAGATCTCATCAATCTGCTGAAAATTACAGACAAAGGTAAGATCCCTCAGACTGATAATTGGTTTTATCAATTGATACTGTATAACTGTACTGATATACTATTTAACATCACTTATATTAATATGATATTGGCCATAATGTTGTCACTCTGAATGATGTGACATTACAAATCTGCTTTTAAATATGCAATTGATTGAGGATGAATCATTGATTACATAAAATATGAAAAATCCCCATCTGAATCATATCACTTTATTTTTCTTGTCAATTTAACCATGAAATGCACCTGTAAGCATTTGTTTTATACTCATAAAAAGTATGTTTGAAAGAACAATTTTACTCCTGTGTTATTTTGAAGAACATTTACGTCAGAGGAACTGCACTATATAATTAGCCTACTTTGCACATGACATTTGACAGTAAATGATATATAGGGTATTAGTTGGTAGTTGTTGATGTCTATATTAAGTAAGTACATCTGGCAGACTGTACTAAGTTTTTCATTTAGAATTTAGTATTTCTTTACTGGATATGAGATAAAATGCCATAACCTTTTTATGATAACTAATTATGGAGAGGGACAGAAACAATAAAGTTTACATGTGAAATTGAATTAAATGATTTATTTAATATAAAAAGATGATTAAACTGATCTATAATTTTTAAGGTGAGAACTTGCATTGATTTTTGTTTCATAACAACATTTCTAAAATTTTGATGAGACACATTACTAAGAGATATATTGGATCCTCAAAATTTGATAGAGGCCCGCAAAACAATTGTGAGTCCCGAAAATCAGCAGAGTAGTTATATCTATTTCAAAAATGTGAATTTTCATGTGAGGTATAAGAAGTGTAGGAAACAGGTAGCAAGATCATTTAATCACATGACTCTACATTAAACAGGCATTGTGTGCACAAATGTACCTGTCTCTAATCTTGCCTGCATAACTTACTGTAGATCTTGTTGAAGAATGGCAGTTAATGTGCTGTAACACATTACAAAGCATATGGCTGTGTAAATATACAAACCAGACACTAGGATAGAGTCTTCATAGGTAGATGTCTTCATACTGGTATTTACAGTCTGAGAGGGGAGATGTCTTCATACCGGTATACAAAGTCTTAGAGGGCAGATGTCTTCATACCAGTATATACAGTCTTAGAGGGCAGATGTCTTCATACCAGTATATACAGTCTTAGAGGGGAGATATCTTCATACTGGTATTTACAGTCTGAGAGGGGAGATGTCTTCATACCGGTATACAAAGTCTTAGAGGGCAGATGTCTTCATACCAGTATATACAGTCTTAGAGGGGAGATGTCTTCATACTGGTATTTACAGTCTGAGAGGGGAGATGTCTTCATACTGGTATTTACAGTCTTAGAGGGCAGATGTCTTCATATTGGTATTTACAGTCTTAGAGGGCAGATGTCTTCATATTGGTATTTACAGTCTTAGAGGGGAGATGTCTTCATACTGGTATTTACAGTCTGAGAGGGGAGATGTCTTCATACTGGTATTTACAGTCTGAGAGGGGAGATGTCTTCATACTGGTATTTACAGTCTGAGAGGGGAGATGTCTTCATACTGGTATTTACAGTCTGAGAGGGGAGATGTCTTCATACTGGTATTTACAGTCTTAGAGGGCAGATGTCTTCATATTGGTATTTACAGTCTTAGAGGGTAGATATCTTCATACTGGTATTTACAGTCTGAGAGGGGAGATGTCTTCATACCAGTATACAAAGTCTTAGAGGGCAGATGTCTTCATACCAGTATATACAGTCTTAGAGGGGAGATGTCTTCATACTGATATATACAGTCTTAGAGGGTAGATGTCTTCATACCAGTATATACAGTCTTAGAGGGCAGATGTCTTCATACCAGTATATACAGTCTTAGAGGGGAGATGTCTTTATACTGGTAAATACAGTCTTCGAGGGTAGATGTCTTCATACCGGTACATTATATATAGATTTGTAAAGATCAAGATCACATATCAGTGATATATATATCTAGAAGTTGATTTCTCCGCAACAAGGCATGGGTAGCATCAGTACACTTCTACCTGCTGATAAGAGTTTTATTAATCAAGAATTGCATCAATTTAATTCATGGATTCACTTTCTATAAGAAGCAAAACTATTACTGTATATAATTAAAATTGTCACTTATTTATACATGTATACATAGACTTTTGATCAAAGTATTATTGCAACTACTGAAAGTAGTGATTGTTAATCAAACTGAACACCTGACATGTTGGTAAGAAAAGTTGGAAACTTGTTAGGATCTTCAAAAACTGCAACAAAACTGCAGCAAATCAAACTTTTGAAATTACGACGATAAAGGGATCCAAATTTAGATGGGATGCTTGAATCAGAAAAAGGATAAGGGTACATTTTAATCTTTGCATACCTATGTTAATGAATTCATGAATAATTTGAGAAAGAAAATGAGGTTTACTGTACATAGTAACAACACCTGGCCCCATCTGGTCTATATTTAGATTTTGTAATTGGCGGCTAACTGGTGTGTTGATAATTAAGCTGGAAAACAGCAGCTCGGTGCCTCCTATCAACATTATTCAGAGGTTAAATTTTGTACAAAACAGAAACACTCTGTAGCTCTTAACCCTGACTTAAAAAAGCTTTAGTTTATAATAACGTGATACTTGGTATTTCCTGTTATAGATATATAGTAAAAATGACTGATGGGGAAATATGACATTATTTGTCTTGGTATAAAGTTGGCAAGCAACCAGAATACACATTACATGTACATGTTCAGATGCAAGAAATTTATTTTATGTCAGCAATAATACTTCCAATATTAAACTCTTCTCTAATGCATCTTTAAATTGTTAATATTTTTTGACGACCATGAGTTGTTGTAAAAAGAAAATGCCATACCGGTATGGAAAAGTAATTCCTATGAGACGTCAGATTTACTATTTATCTCCTCTTCAGAAGTATCTTTTCACCTACTAACAATAGTACTGGTACACCCTCATGTCACTGAATCGTGATTATCAACCATGACCAGTACAGATATGAAAAGTAAAATGCTGGGAACAGGCTGACTTGAACACTATCATATAGTCCACCACCATTTTCAATATGTGTTAGATCATATGTTACTTTATGATTAGTGTATAAGGTAATTACTCTGGGTAAAAGTCTCCAAAATTTTTCTCTGATGATGATGATAACCTGTACAGTATTTGTAGACTTGTTCAGGCAAGTCCAGAAAATTTCAAAATTTTGAGGAGACCCAATACTAAGAGATATAGTGGGTTCTCATAATTTGAGTGAGTCCCACCTGAGTCCAAGACTCAAATATTCAAGTCTCAAAAATAAGTTGGTAATAAATATATACATTTTGTATATGTGCTCTAAAGGTTGTCATTTTTTGGGGGATTTAAAAAAAAAAAAAAAAAAAATCAGTTTTTGAGGATAGAATAATAGTTGTGAAAATAGAAACCTTTGAAATAAAACTAATAAAAAAAGTGTAGTCTATTTAATAATTATCATAAAAATATGTCATTCTTGCTTCATACCTTGTAAAACCAAAGGGAGGTGTTATAGATGTATGCTTTGATGTTGTGTAGGCAATTGTTTAGTTGCATATTTCAGTATATTAGCTTGTAAATTGTACATTCCATGGGATTGTAGGTTCTTCTATTAGTCATTAAAAAAAATATTTATTTTTCAAGACATACAAAATGTAGCAGCAATATGAAGGCAATTAGAAAATGTTCTCATATATATTGTTTATATCAAGGTCATCTTTTGAGGAGGGTTGTAATTTTTTAATATTCATTTCTTTCTATCCTGTCGATAATTTGAAGAAAACAGCCATAATATGGCAATCAAACACAGTGTATATGTGATTATAAGACGATGAATCTCCTCTAAGATGTTACCATCTTGCCAGCATGATGAGTTGAACATATGTTAGGATGTAAGGCTTTATTTTTTATGGATAATGAAAAACATGTGTTGTGATATTTTGGTGCCAGTTGTTTTAAAGTGGAAGAATAAGAAGCATCCTGGTTATAAACTGTCAGTTCTACTTAAGGTATACCTATAGTGAATGGACACTAATGTTAGATATGAGAGCAGCCATATTGGATTTTAGTCAGTCTGGTACCAGTACAACAGATTCAACTTCACGATATTACCATGTAGATGGTATTATAATCAAATAGCTTCAGTCAATAAATAAAATTAAACCGTTGCAGATTTACGATTTTCCAGAGCCTGAATTCAGATGTGATGTGTTTTGGAAAGTTGTTAAATGTTTGTTATAGAAGTTCTTGGCTGCCTGAATTAATTAAGTGCAAAAATTGTGTCTGATGTGTTGCACTGGCCTGAGGCTCAGACTGGTTAACCTTATTGTCAGCAGAGCAGAACAGTCAGCTGCTAAATTCATCCTATTCCAAGCTCATCCTCAACTAGTAGTCCTTTGATAGTAATGAAATTATTAGATGATAAAATGTTACTTGGTTTCGGCCTAGGAATGCACTTACTTTCTAATATGAAATTGCATGTAGATTTATTTTTAGCAAAAAGAATTTGAAAATACATGTTATTTGATTTAATTTAGTTAACAAGATTGTCGTTTAAATAAAAACTCAGCAGAACAGTATCTTTCATATGTAGAGCACAGCTTACTTGAGTATCAGAGAAGTTATTTCATTCTTGTGATATAGCACAATAATTTAAGTAGACAGATATAAAGAAATAATGAACTTATACTTGACATTTTTTATTTCAGTATATGATTGAGATAATTGACAGCTTTGATAAGTCTCTATATATTGTCTTATACATGTATCCTGGGAAAAAGTTGATTGACTCTGAAGTGACTTTTGCTGTAGACTGTTGAGTGAAATCTTATTGGAGAGAGATACAAGACTTAATGTAATTGGCCATTTATCTGTTTGCCAAGTTTATTTGGCCAAGAAATGGTTTAACAGCCTTGGAATGTATACGTAGTTACTTTGTAAAGTTATCTCCCATTTCTCAGACTGGATTCTCTATACTATAACCCTCTGAAGGCTGTAGATGCCAGCTCTAACCCCATCAATTGGCCAACATGGCCATCTTGACCTCTATCTTGCATGTGCTATATTGTATATCTCTTCTGGCGTGATTCCCTGTGTAGATACTGTATATGTCCCATGTAGTAGTTCTAACATGTACTTTTATATGTACATCATGAGAACTCCAATAAGTTTGTCTGTGTTGGACCAATATATATATATATACACAAGTTCAACAGCTGTCTATAGCTACATAACAACTTTTAAATACATTCAATATTCATTCTTCCAAAGAAGTGCACTACATTTTTTTTTGTAGCCCACAAAGTCACCCCTATTTCCGAATGTGAATTCTAGGCTTTCCATACTATTGTAACATATCTGAATGGCAACACTTAAAATTGTTTTTCTAGTTGCATTTAGTGGCCCCATGACCAACTGTGAGATTTTATACATAGCTGTTGATCAGACAACTATGCATGTATCTATATCTGTTCTGTCAGTGTAGATCAATAAAGCCAATGTAACCGGTCGGAAGCTTCCTTCCCTGTATCAACAGTCAGACATTGAATTTGACTTGAAATCTTCTTTTCTCTCACGGTTCTTATAAACATGTTGCATGTGTACATGCTATTTATTCCTAAACACTAATTTTTTAGCCTTTATAACTCGGTCTTTCATTTTTTACAGTATTTTAACGACTATCTGTTGAAAATTGTGATCTCGGATCAATGTATATGTACTCTCTACGGGGATGGAATGCTGAGCTTAATTTACTACCTCATTATGATAAGTCAGGGGAATTTTACATTTCCAATTCAGATTGAATTAGTTTCTTCCCTATGTATTGTTCATGATTGAAAGCTGTTTGGACTGTAAGGAAGATAAGGTTATGTGAAGCCTATAAAACAAGGCTAAGCATGATGTCCATCAGAATGTGTCCACCCTACTACCCTGTGTCAAACATACCACTTGGATGTATCTTGTTTGGAATCTAGACCAGGTTACAACACCAGAGGATTGGTGACAGACGTCTACATCCAGTAGCTGGGTTTTACCCTTGCCACATTCTGGTATATCACTCTGGCTGTTAATTCTAAAGTTTGATAAATGTTTGTTAAAAATTGTATAATTTGTCTAAACTTTACATGCTTAATATAGATATTATTTATGTAGACTACTGTACAAGATATTTTGATTTTATGGATTATATTGTACAACTTTAAATGACGCGGGGGATGTATTGTTGTCAGTTAAATACAAATAAGTTCATTATATGGTCACATCTGTAAGAAATGTCAGTTCACACACTCTTACATACGGTCAACTATACCCTCTATGCTGTGGCACTTGACACAGGAAACTGAGGGCATGTTTTCACAGTTGTGTATGGGATTCAGTGTTACATTATTTATGTGGGTAAGATACATGTAAAGTTTCTACAGCAGTATCTAGGTAGGAAATGAGTAAATCACTTCAATATATACACAAATATCACTCATCAATGTTTTTCATGATTACAGTTATAATTCACTAGTGTTCAATATTTATTTTACATGATATATAGTGTCCTTCAGTGTGAATGAACATGGTACAATGACAGTATAGTGAAAACAAGAAACATAGTTGGGGATAACAAAATTTGTGACAACAAATATAATTTTTGTAAACTAAGATATTACATATATAAATGTTCACTACATGCATGTAGTGCTGTATTCTTTAAATGCAGTGTTTGGTAACTGTTCTTCAAGAGCTGATTTATTTTGTTTTAAGAGGCCTTTCAGACTAGCAGGTTTCCTCCTGAAACTTAGCAGATGAACTACAACATCCACACTTCATAGGACAACAGTTCTAGGAGGATCTCTCCTTTTGGAGATTTTCCTGGATCTAAATATAGTCTTTGTATACATGTAGATATATTTCAGCACCACTACATCTCAACAAATATAATATTATATTGTTATTAAGAACATTAAATTTAAGCCAAAAAGACATGTACAGGTAATGCTATTCTGCTTCAGTGATAGAGGTTGCTTTAAATAGCTGTTGTTCTATTGATTTTATTTCGTGTAGATAAAGTCATTACAAGGTCACATATATGCCTAGATACAATAACCTGGAATCTTCACGTTAAATTTACTTCCTGTTTGATGTCATGTGTTAGGAATTTTATCTCCTTATGCCTGATCATATACATGTATGTACCTTCCTGTAATACGAGTACAAAATGGGTAGATTTTGGAACATCCGGGTGTCTACAGTTACATATGTAACTGATTGTAATGGCTGTGAAATGGTAGTTTTCTGCTCTATTCTGATGTAACTGTTAAAAAGAAAACTGATTCAAAAATATGCACACAACTTGTTTCTGGTTCAGTGGTTTGTAATATATGTGTATTGTTAAACTAGGAATATTTTAATTTTTATTATCAACTAGTTTTGAATAAACATGTTCTTTTGACTCCATGTACACGAAGAAGAAAATTATTCGAGATCCAGCCACAACTGAGAAAAGATACCAGTAGCATATAGTATAACTATTTGTCTGGTGTATGCATCCTGTTAAATTTTAATACTTTGAAAAGTTAAGGCTGTGGTATATGTATGTGGGATGGGGCACTAGTTCATATCCCGGTATTATGGCAGATTTGAAACGGATCCTGTCAAAAACTGTGTTTAGCAGGAAGTTGATTTAATGTTAAAAGAAAGAACCATTGATCCATTGCAGGATATTCATTGAATAGTCTCGAGTCTTTACACTTAATGTTTGGAATAAGCACCATAAGCAAATATGTAGCGGCTTGTAAATAAGCTATGTTAAAGAATAGTCTCTGATAAATAAGCCTCTCAGCCCGCCGTCATTTTACTCGTCTGTTTCCAGACTGTCTGGCAGAGTGAATATGTTACCAGTTTCTTGTTTATCAAGTTTCTAGTTTAAAACTAAAATGGCTTCACAATAAGTTTCATAACACATATTATCTTATATATATACACATGCAACAACTCCACATTCTGATATGCATGTACTGATAAACCACTTTAACTTTACTCCTTTTACACATGATTGCTTCTGTTTACAAACACCATATTACAATGATTAGCCTTTTATAGATAAATGTGGCTACACAGAGTTTGGTGGTGCTGATGTCCGCAGTTTTTTGTTTACAATAACATGGGCACCACATCTGTGACACATCTTTAAGTTATCTAGAGTTCAATCAATGCACTGGCTGTAGCTACTCTTAGATATTGCAGTGAAGCTGGGGACATAAGAGACATACCAAGAGGTACATAGGGGTTTGTAACTGAACTGGGATGTGACTGCATTGACACATCATCATGGCATGATAATTCATTATCGGAGGTGGTTAAGACAGGTGACGTGGTGATTGGTGTCTGTGTAATACAAATTACTATCAGTCATTCGTTAGCTCATCTTTCCTGCATCAACTTTAACCACAGACACAACACAAGGTGAATTTGTTAGCATCAGCTTTTACCACAACATGCCATGGAGATAATTCATTAGCTTATCTCTGCCACATCAACTTTTACCTCAATAAACCACTGAATGAATTAATTAGCTTATCTGTTCCACATCAACTTTTTACCACAATATTCCACCGACATAATTCATTATCTCATCTGTCCCACATCAACTTTTACCACAAATGCCACCAAATATATTCATTAGCTCATCTTTCCCACATCAACTTTTACCACAAATGCCACCAAATGTATTCATTAGCTCATCTGTCCCACATCAACTTTTACCACAAATGCCACCAAATGTATTCATTAGCTCATCTGTCCCACATCAACTTTTACCATAATACACCAACAAAATAATGAATTCATTGAGCTCATCTGTCTGACATCAAATTTTACCTCCAGGTGGTTGTGTATTTGCAGCTAGCATGCTGGGATATGAATAACCTTGACCAAATTTGACTAACATGGGATCTCAATTATGATAAGACTATTAACCTTTTACTACCGATGAAGGGAAGGTGTGAACGTTTCAAGTACTGTAGTACTGAACAAAGTATTGATAGTATTGTATTGAAGTACTTCACCAATCGAATTCCTTAAATTTATGCAACAAGCTCTCTGATTGGCAGAGCCAAGTCTAGATCGATTGTGGGTGGAGCCAGGTGAAAAAATACTGTGCAGACATCGGCATTTTACAAACACTCGACTGTCGCGAGAGGTTAATTGGAAGAGTCCAAGTCACAGGTGGCTTCAGATCAGACCTAATTGGGTTGTCCCATTTGTTTCGTTCTACACCCAATGTACTTTGCTTTTCCATCGATGGTACAACGAGAAAACGAAAGTTACTCAGTACTAAACTAATTTATGTACAAAATATATATCAACAGGTTAGATCACTGGGACCGGAGAATTCATAACATCTTAACAGTGAATGTAGTCACATAGTCATTCTGTACTAGTTTTATTTATTTATTTATTTTTTTGAAAGGGGGGGGGGGGAGGGTTGGCTCAAAATATTTCGGTTTAAGCCCAAGCTCTATTATATGTAACAAAGAATTACGAATTACCTGGGACCTCCTGATATATGCCGATAATTCATACTGCATTAAAAAATAAAGGAATTCTGTGGTCCCATATATTTTTTATTTTATTTTTTATCTTTCCATCGAAAATTATACATATCCGCAACATGTGAAAAAACTTTGAAGTTGGTTGGGCGGAATATCTAGAGCATTTACTACTGCAAGTTCCAGAAATTCTGACACAAGTCGGGTATATTTGCCCGAAGCCTCTGTCTCATGACATTGAATACATATTCAGTTACGTTGTATTCCGGGGAATAAGACGGCTGAAAAACCAGGGACACGCCATATTCTTTCAGCATATTTCTTAAAATGCGCTCTCCCTGTCTATGGTGATGGAATCCACAATTATCCATCACAACCACATCGCCTTGTACAAAAACAGGATTCCCCATATCGTTCGTATCGGATATAATTTCGTCGAAGAAAATTTTGCGTACTGTTGCCGTCGTCGGACATTTTTCCAGCGATTACTTAGTACTTGTTATGTAACTGATAGTGTACATTAACTCCACCTACCGGAACAAATTGGGTGTCAGATCAACTATTCAGGTTGTCTAAACTCCGCCCCCGACCAATCACAGAGGTCGTTGTATACTTGACTCGATTATTTGAATACTTCAATACAATAGTATCAATACTTTGTTCAATACTATAGTAAGTGTGTCGTTCACACCTTCCCTTCATCGGTAGTAATTATTGATTTTGACAGATTTCTTTTGAATGATAAGTCATATATAGACCGGGTGTTACTTAATAATGGATTGTTGGTATGCATGCCGGAATGTAGAGACCAATGAAAGATCTAGAGTCATACATTTTGAAAGTCACTGATCCTGACAATGAAATGTGTTTAAAAAATCTTCTGAATGAAAAAATAGATGCCATCCAGTCTGTTAAGTGATTAAATATATACCAGGTATTGGTATTTTGGCCAATAGCACCATCAGATTTAATACATTGTATATACTTATACGCTGTGAATGTTAGCTAATTATCACCAGTTTAAATAACAAAAAAGTGGTCACCTGTGAACACTACAAAAACAGACCATTAATAATTACACCTGGCGATTAAATGTACTGCTTTGTCGTCGCACCTGTTTTGTTTTTTTTTCGGAAAAGGTGGGGGGGGGGCTTAATTGCGAATACCCCCCTATTCCTGGCAAATTTTAAAAAGTGGTGGGGGGCTTTTTTGCGGGAGGGGGCTTATTTGCGGTGAAATATGGTAGTATAATGAGGATGGGAGCCGAGGCAGTGCTAATTTAACAAGTTCTACATGTTCATTCACATCAACATGGGTATTAAATTCTAACTGCAATATACAACACTTGATAGCTTGATTGGTTGATCATCAGACTAGTTATTAAGATAAAGCAGAAGTGACAGGTTTAAATAATGACCTTATTTACAGAGACAGATTTTTAAGTTCTACTATTGTCAATTATGTGATTCACATTTCTTATTTACTCAATCTTTGCCAAATCTATTCAGAATTTATGAAGACATGAATTACATAACACAGATTACATCACACACACAAGGCATAAAACAAAGACAAAATTACAATTATATAAATAATAACTCAAACAGATCAAATTTACATCATTTTATTTTGTTTGTTAACAGTGAAATAATGAAATTGACCCTAGACTTTATCACGGAAGCATAATAAAACCTTCTATTATGTGTTCCTGTTGTAATTTCCTAAAAAAGGATAATGCTAAGGAAGTGACTACATACACAAGCTGCTTAAACTGGATGGGGGAGAAAAGAGGAAAAATAATTGCCATGTCAGAGTGGTTGTTTTTAAGTCCTACTTGAGAGCTTTCTGAATCGTGTTTAAATTTGTTCCTCCCGGAAACGAGACATCACGAACTCGCTGTAAGTACTTGTATGAGTAACCAACACTGTTAACTACATTATAATTAATGGGGAAATATATAAGCAGTACTGAACAGCAACTTAGTCTTTAAAACTAAATAATCAATTTGATATGATAAAAGTGTAAAAGATATTGTTTTATAACAAATTTGGAAGCTCTTTTACAACCAAATTTATCTGTATAACTGATGATGTGTAGCAAAAAACGTGCGGGGGGGGCATATATGATAAGATTTTTTGTCCAAAAAATGCTGGTTGTTGAATTTTATCTTGATAGTGGTAAGTATATCGGCAATTGAAAGCAGTAAATAAATTTCTATTGCAACCTTTATCATTTTATTTCACTTTCTGATGCCAATGCTAATGCTCAGAGCCATTAGTAAAATGCTGAGTGTAAATGGATCTTCCTACCTTATTTGATAATACAATATGTATTTATAAATTGCTTACTATATAACTTTCACTTCTCAGTAGGTAATCTCTTTTACACATCAACAGTAACCCCTGTGTTATTAGCCTGCAATCATCAGAGATGGTGGGCTGTTCGAATTGCCCTATGATCTGTGGTATCTCTATTTCTTGGGAATTGCAGGATGAATCTGTCTCATATTGTATCTAAAGGTTACACTAGGTCCCTAGTTGTGCTCTTTTAATTTTGGGACTGATCCGAAAAACTAACTTGCTGACAGGTGGCAATCTTGGGTTTGGACAATGAAAGGTTGTTATCTCTATTTTATTAGGAACACTGGATGGATTTTCCCCAAATTTTAATGTAGGTTCCCCAAGTCCATAAATGTATCCTTTTGATTTTGAGATGCATATTGACCGTAACCATTACAGAATGATAAATCAAACAAACAAACTCTTTATTTGATAATCTATAACAAGCTACTGTTTTCTGATCTGTTGTACATATAGCATGTCAATATGTCCTATATGACCATTTGATATTTAGAAATCATTACCTATTCATTGAACTGATTATTAGAAGTAACTTATGAAAAGGTCATACTGTTGTAGTATGTACCATAATTTGCTATATGTAAGATAAATGTGAAAATGTGGTTGTGTTGCTACATGTGCATACATAGGCCTGGGTTAGATCAGTCAAACTCTGTATATAGACTGTCCAATGGCTCAGGTTATAGATATAAGAAAGTTTGGTTTCATATCAAAAGAAACAATGGACATTGGAAGGTTTGGGTTCATAACTTTGGTTGCTATGAATATTGAAAGGTTTGGGTTCATAACTTTGGTTGCTATGAATATTGGAAGGTTTGGGTTCATAAGTTAGGTTGCTATGAATATTGGAAGGTTTGGGTTCATAACTTTGGTTGCTATGAATATTGGAAGGTTTGGGTTCATAACTTTGGTTGCTATGAATATTGGAAGGTTTGGTTACATAACTTTGGTTGTGATAGATATTGAAAGGTTTGGGTTCATAACTTTGGTTGCTATGAATATTGAAAGGTTTGCGTTTATAACTTTGGTTGCTATGAATATTGGAAGGTTTGAGTTCATAACTTTGGTTGCTATGAATATTGGAAGGTTTGAGTTCATAAGTTAGGTTGCTATGGATATTGGAAGGTTTGGGTTTTATATCTTTGGCAGGTATAGATATTTAAAGGTTTGGTTTCATAACTTTAGGTGTGCATGCATGGCAACTGATATGGGGCAGATTGAGTTCATATCTTGGGTTCATAATTTATTTTAGCCATGGTTATTTATAATTTGTGTTCATATTTTAACTAGGAGATGTTGGAAGGTATGGGGTCATGTTTAGTCAGGGATATTGGAAGTATGTGTTTGTTTTTAGCCAGGGGTATCGCAAGGTTTGGGTTCATGTTTTAGTCTGTAATGTCAGAGTATCCTTAACAGAGTTGATGAATTGGTCTGGGTTTTTAAACCTTAACTAGCTGCCATGTTCTTCTCCAGGTCTTCTTTCACATAGACATATTCTATGTATTAACGGACTGTTTGTGCCTGGAGTGACAAGATACAGATGTTCAAATGTGGCCTTGAAGCTCCTGTAAATTGTTCAGCTGGATAAATTTGAAAACTTCAACAAGGAATTTCAGCTTATTTCTATCATTGAAAAAAATTGGAAAAAAGCTCTGGAACATTTTAATTTTAATTCTTGATAAGTCATCATATAATTTCCACGATTATACCTAACCCGGGTAATTGGTGTATGATGAGTTGAATACATTGTGTTTACTCGAGTGGTTCCCCTGAATTGTAGATAAACACTAAATTGCTGTCTAGCCTTCTTATCTCCCAGATAGGGATGTTGACCAGCTGAATGATAATTGTAATTATTTGTTGTCAGGTTCCGCCCTGCCTGTGATACGGCCCAAAGAACAGATATGAAAATGGATCCTAGGTTGATAAATAAGCAGGTAAGAACACAGCACATGAATCTTGTGTATTATATTCTACAGGCTACAAGCATCCATATACTGTAAAAAAAACATCCATTTTTGTGGGAATTTTCTTTACCCACAAATTCTTGTAGCCATGAAATGATAAACAGTTGAAAATTAACATGAACTACTACTTATGTATTTCCTACATACTATATTTATTCACAAAATTAAGTGCCACCAAAAAAGTAATGGTCAGAAAAAAAAACCCACCCATGATATTTCAGTAATGGAGAATATGAGAATTCTGCAGGCTGATATTGAAAATCAGTGATTTAATCAATCACATGATATGATGGAAAGTGGCTTTATATCATTTAGTGGAACTAATAAATACATAATTTTGAAAACTTAAAAATATATACTTAATATACATATATGGAAATCCATCTACAGTATTTGAAGTCTTTACCACTTTCCTTTGCCCACATTGTTTTTTAAAGATTAAACACATGAAAAACCAATCTAATGCAAGTGGACCAGGTCCAGGACCTATTAGTAAGACTTCTTTAAGTGTTGGCAAAGTTTCTTGTTCTGTGGAAGAGCTTAACTACTTGATATCATTAGAAATTTCCTGACCAGTTCAAGTACATGTTACTGATTATCAAAGCTTTGCAATAAGGACGGAAAACTCTCACATCCTGTACTGATAATCTGTACATTGCCACATGGCAAATAATACATTGATTAGTTGTCTGTGATACTGGTTGTTTTTACAGATATGATTCTATAAGATCGTCGTGGTAACACATTCTGTATTGTATTGTCACTTAGCTAGTAAATAAATATAAATTTTAACGGTGCACAGCTAAGCTCTGAACCAGTTAATATATTTGCTCATCAAATGCAAGATACGTGTATATCAGTCAGGATTAAAAAGTATAGTAATCCAATTGCATTCATAACCTTATAAATGCAATTTGTTATGATTATTTTCATGCACACATAGTGACTCTTAGTGGAAATATACACATATTTATATGTCGATTATTTTCAGAAGAAAGATCAGTATAGTGAAAACTCGCTATTAAGACCACTTTGGGGACTGGACAAAAGTGGTCTTAATAGCGAGGTGGTCTTAATAATGAGGTGGATCAGATTGACCACAAAGAACCGTAACTCTGTTTAAAATAAAGAGTATATATATCATTAAGTAATGTACATGTATATTATTCAACAATAATAACTAATAATAATAAACTAAAATGTTGAATTTTATGAAATGCATGTAAAAAAAAAACAAAATTGCTGAATTGACAGAAGAATAATTATGTATATATTCCTTAGTTTATATCATAATATACATGTATATTTACTACTGTAAACATTGAATAAAAGGAAACAAACAATCCATTTTAAGTTCAATTGGAATTTAACGTTAATTTTGCAACTATTTCACCTAAATTTATGAACACATTTACTCAGTATTTGTAACAACTTTAATGAAGTCACTTTAAAGTCTTTCAACGCTTCATTTTTCAATTAAATTCACAAACACGTTATCTTTATCAGTGTATCACTCAGCACAACACTTAAAAAAAAAAGAGTCCAGTGCACAATATTGCGAAGAGCTACGGATCTGGACAGCCTCCTCTTTTATACATCCTTTTTAACGATCGCGATAGCTCGTTTTGTTTCTGTGGTTTCGTCATTGCTTGATTAAGTTCATCGGAGATTTGTGACAGAGAAAATGTGTCGTAAAAAAATGGAACACATACACGTTTTTTATTGTTCAAACGATATTGAGAGTATAACATTGCTACAAAAAAAGTTAAAAACCCTCAACAAAGTGTGGGCGTGGAAGCCAAGGAATATCGGCCGAAACGACTACATAATTCACTTTTGGGTATGCAGGGCTTCTAAGGTGTTTAACAGCATACCTACCGATCTATCAATATATAATTAACAAACAACAGATCACTATTAAAACGTGTCTAGCACGCGGTTTCGGATGGGTAGGCCAAGTTAATCCAATAATGATGTTTACTTCGTTTAACGCCACCTGGTGACAGGGTCGGTAACCCATGACGAAAACAATGGTCGTGAACGACACCCATGTTCGCGGTTCACTGCCCACCAGGTAAACTTTAATCACTGGTCAGACCATGGTCGTAATTGTGAGGTCAATTATCCTTAATAAGTGGTCGTTGGGACTGTAAGAAGTGGTCGTGAAACGGAATAGCAGGGTGGTCGTAATACTGAAGCAACCAATACAAAGATTTATAGTGGAAAAGAAACGAGACTGAAAAAAAGTGCCCGTAATAGCGGGGTGGTCGTAATTTTGAGGTGGTCGTTAGGTGAGGTTTCACTGTATATCCTAAATCATGTTAAGGGTATTTCATAAATGTGGTCCTTTTTCATATCAAATAGGGTTCTTCTGTATATTTTGAATGACGTTCATAAAAATAATTTGGGTCTTGTAATTTCCATATTTCAACAGGCTATGGGGAGGGCTTTGAAGCAAACTATGATATTGTCCAGTAGTAAGCTCACCCCCTTACTCAGCGGTGGTGGTTTAGTTCACTACACTTTGTGTGGGCTAATTGTGGTATTATTAAAGAGGGATTGTGTTGGTACATAAGGCTTGAATTTAACTTGTATGTATTACAGCACTGCATTCCCACAGAAGCATGGAGACCAGGACAAGAAGTAGTGGCTTCATACAACTTTCAGGGATCATCAGCCGAGGATTTGCCATTTAACAAAGGCGATGTACTTACAATAGTCCAAACAACTAGGGTAATTTGCACGAAAGTCGTAGAAACCATATATCCTGGACTGTTATATTGGAGTTTTATTATATGATGGCAGAATAATATACACACAGCTGATACAGATCAGAAGAGTCATCAGTCTAATTGTGTCGAGTCATATTCACTTTTGTCGTTTTTTAGTTCTATTCTTGTTGCTAATTTCCAGAATGGCTTTGGATTTTGTCTGGTGATAACTTTCATAGATCCCCCAATTAAATGTATCAAAAATGAATATTAATCTTAATCATAAACAAAGTCATGTAGATATTCTATCACAAATCTGCCCCTATAATATAGAGTTTTATTCTTACACATGTGAAATATGACTTAGCAGACCTGTGATTGGCTGGACGTTTTCATTGTTTCCATTGTAACGAGATAACTTTCATCATGCATTGTAGCTTGATCAAAGAAAAAGACATTTTGTGAGAACATCACCAATTTAGATTTTTAGGTCGCCTGAGCCGAAGGGGTGTAAAAGGGGCCATATGTAAAAACCTTCTTTAAATGACTTCTTCTCAAGAACCATTGGATGGATTTTGACCAAACTTGGCACAAAGCATCCCCATGGGAAGCTGCTTCAAGTTTGAAAAGAAAAAGGGTGTGGCCCTCATAGGGGCTGCAGGAGGGGGTAAAATTAGGTAAATCTTTAAAAATCTTCTTCTCATGAACCAGCTGTCAGATTAAAATCATATTTAATATTTAGGGTCCTTATGGCATGATCTACAAAATTTGCGAATAAAAAAAAAATTGGGTCAAAAACAGCCCCACTAGGGGGCACTAAAAAGGGTCAAAAATTCAACTTTGACCAATTTCAATCAAATTTGGTAGAAAGCATCCCGAAGTGAAGAACATATGAAATCATGTTGAAAAAAGTGATTATGTCCTCTTTGGGGCCCATAAGGGGTGTAAAAGGGGCCATATGTTAAAACCTTCTTTAAATGACTTCTTTTCAAGAACCATAGGATGGATTTTGACCAAACTTGGCACAAAGCATCCCCATGGGAAGCCACTTCAAGTTTACAAAGAAAAAGGGCGTGCCCCAATAGGGGCCCCAGGAGGGGGAAAAAGGGAAACTTGATACGAATGTTCTACACAAGGTCCTGGCAAGTGTTTTAACTTTTTGGGGCAATTCAAAATCCAAGATGGCCACCCTGGCCTCTGTTTGGCTAAGACATTATGGACTTCCTCTCAAGAACCATTGGGTGGGTCATGTTCAAACTTGGTAAAGATGTTTTACACATAGTCCTGCACAAGTGTTGTTACATTTTTGCAACATTTTAAAATCCCCAGATTATTGACATATATTCCTCAGGTGACTGTTAAGGCCCCTTGGGCCTTTTGTTATCTGTCTTGTAAATGCTGTTTTCATAAATGCTTGCCAAAAGGATCTAAATTATATGAAAAACAGAATCTTACATTTGTTTCCATTTCTATGAGTTTTATCAATCTTCATTTCATTTTCCTGGGCCTCAAACTTGTTTCATGAATTTCATATTAACAGATTTTCATCTGAGATCCTTTATATTATGTGTGGTATAATGTTAATGATGTGTCTCTGTTGTCTCCCCTACAGGATGCTAATTGGTATAAGGGACGTAATGGTGCTGGTCGTGAGGGGATGGTCCCTGCTACCTATGTCCAGAGACGTAGAGAGGTGCCCCTGCATGCAATGCCGTGAGTAATCAGTATCATAAACATATAGATCTATTAAACAAAACACGTCAAATATTTTTTTATAATTTTTCTTCTACGAGCTAATTGATAACTTTGTTGTATTAAAAACTCTCTGACAAATCTACATTTTAAGCACTGTATAAAGGTTATCTTTGCAGGTGTTTTGTTTTGCTGATTCCTTTCTAAATCAGGAATTTCTTTTTTAATAAATTTTTAGTTCAATTTCAATGATTCAAACTTATGAATGCCTAGATTATTGGTCGTGATGACAAGCTTCTGTAAGTAATCTTCATTTGAAAAGATAACAAACAACTAACTGTAATTACTTATCAAACAAACAACTTATGGGGCATGCATCACCAGTCATACTAGTTGTCAGACATAAAAAAATTGTTACTGGAATTAATCAGTAATTTACATAGCATTAAAGTGTGATCGCATACACAGAAGTTATAATTAAAAGTTTATATCATCAATAATAGTAACTCATGCCACATTATCATTTTTTAGCAATCATCTATTATCTTCCTGCAAAAATAACCAGCTTTACAATTGTCATCAATACAATTCAGAAAAAATATCACTCTTTGTAGATTATTGGTAGTAACACAAACAGGTGCTTTGCCTACTTTTGCTTCCTTTGCTTTAGCCTCCAACAAATGATGTGATTATCCTATTTTGATGCATGCAGGAATTCAGCTGACAGATTATCTGTCTGGGTATACCTGAATTTTGACATAGTAACTATTTGTCTTACAGATTATTCCGACTTTGTATACCAGGGTTTTAACAGGGACTAATTTTGTCTTACAGATTATCTGACTTTGTATACCAGGGTTTTAACAGGGACTAATTTTGTCTTACAAATTATCTGACTTTGTATACCAGGGTTTTAACAGGGACTAATTTTGTCCTACAGATTATTCCGACTTTGTATACCAGGGTTTTAACAGGGACTAATTTTGTCCTACAGATTATCTGACTTTGTATACCAGGGTTTTAACAGGGACTAATTTTGTCCTACAGATTATCTGACTTTGTATACCAGGGTTTTAACAGGGACTAATTTTGTCCTACAGATTATCTGACTTTGTATACCAGGGTTTTAACAGGGACTAATTTTGTCCTACAGATTATCTGACTTTGTATACCAGGGTTTTAACGGGGACTAATTTTGTCCTACAGATTATCTGACTTTGTATACCAGGGTTTTAACAGGGACTAATTTTGTCCTACAGATTATCTGACTTTGTATACCAGGGTTTTAACAGGGACTAATTTTGTCCTACAGATTATCTGACTTTGTATACCAGGGTTTTAACAGGGACTAATTTTGTCTTACAAATTATCTGACTTTGTATACCAGGGTTTTAACAGGGACTAATTTTGTCCTACAGATTATCTGACTTTGTATACCAGGGTTTTAACAGGGACTAATTTTGTCTTACAAATTATCTGACTTTGTATACCAGGGTTTTAACAGGGACTAATTTTGTCCTACAGATTATCTGACTTTGTATACCAGGGTTTTAACAGGGACTAATTTTGTCTTACAAATTATCTGACTTTGTATACCAGGGTTTTAACAGGGACTAATTTTGTCTTACAAATTATCTGACTTTGTATACCAGGGTTTTAACAGGGACTAATTTTGTCCTACAGATTATCTGACTTTGTATACCAGGGTTTTAACAGGGACTAATTTTGTCCTACAGATTATTCCGACTTTGTATACCAGGGTTTTAACAGGGACTAATTTTGTCCTACAGATTATCTGACTTTGTATACCAGGGTTTTAACAGGGACTAATTTTGTCCTACAGATTATCTGACTTTGTATACCAGGGTTTTAACAGGGACTAATTTTGTCCTACAGATTATCTGACTTTGTATACCAGGGTTTTAACAGGGACTAATTTTGTCCTACAGATTATCTGACTTTGTATACCAGGGTTTTAACAGGGACTAATTTTGTCCTACAGATTATCTTACTTTGTATACCAGGGTTTTAACAGGGACTAATTTTGTCCTACAGATTATCTGACTTTGTATACCAGGGTTTTAACAGGGACTAATTTTGTCCTACAGGTTATCTTACTTTGTATACCAGGGTTTTAACAGGGACTAATTTTGTCCTACAGATTATTCCGACTTTGTATACCAGGGTTTTAACAGGGACTAATTTTGTCCTACAGATTATCTGACTTTGTATACCAGGGTTTTAACAGGGACTAATTTTGTCCTACAGATTATTCCGACTTTGTATACCAGGGTTTTAACAGGGACTAATTTTGTCCTACAGATTATCTGACTTTGTATACCATGGTTTTAACAGGGACTAATTTTGTCCTACAGATTATTCCGACTTTGTATACCAGGGTTTTAACAGGGACTAATTTTGTCCTACAGATTATCTGACTTTGTATACCAGGGTTTTAACAGGGACTAATTTTGTCCTACAGATTATCTGACTTTGTATACCAGGGTTTTAACAGGGACTAATTTTGTCCTACAGATTATCTGACTTTGTATACCAGGGTTTTAACAGGGACTAATTTTGTCTTACAAATTATCTGACTTTGTATACCAGGGTTTTAACAGGGACTAATTTTGTCCTACAGATTATCTGACTTTGTATACCAGGGTTTTAACAGGGACTAATTTTGTCCTACAAATTATCTGACTTTGTATACCAGGGTTTTAACAGGGACTAATTTTGTCTTACAAATTATCTGACTTTGTATACCAGGGTTTTAACAGGGACTAATTTTGTCCTACAGATTATCTGACTTTGTATACCAGGGTTTTAACAGGGACTAATTTTGTCCTACTTATTATCTGACTTTGTATACCAGGGTTTTAACAGGGACTAATTTTGTCTTACAAATTATCTGACTTTGTATACCAGGGTTTTAACAGGGACTAATTTTGTCCTACAGATTATCTGACTTTGTATACCAGGGTTTTAACAGGGACTAATTTTGTCTTACAAATTATCTGACTTTGTATACCAGGGTTTTAACAGGGACTAATTTTGTCCTACAGATTATCTGACTTTGTATACCAGGGTTTTAACAGGGACTAATTTTGTCTTACAAATTATCTGACTTTGTATACCAGGGTTTTAACAGGGACTAATTTTGTCCTACAGATTATCTGACTTTGTATACCAGGGTTTTAACAGGGACTAATTTTGTCTTACAAATTATCTGACTTTGTATACCAGGGTTTTAACAGGGACTAATTTTGTCTTACAAATTATCTGACTTTGTATACCAGGGTTTTAACAGGGACTAATTTTGTCCTACAGATTATCTGACTTTGTATACCAGGGTTTTAGCAGGGACTAATTTTGTCCTACAGGTTATCTTACTTTGTATACCAGGGTTTTAACAGGGACTAATTTTGTCCTACAGATTATCTGACTTTGTATACCAGGGTTTTAACAGGGACTAATTTTGTCCTACAGGTTATCTTACTTTGTATACCAGGGTTTTAACAGGGACTAATTTTGTCCTACAGATTATCTGACTTTGTATACCAGGGTTTTAACAGGGACTAATTTTGTCCTACAGATTATCTGACTTTGTATACCAGGGTTTTAACAGGGACTAATTTTGTCCTACAGATTATCTGACTTTGTATACCAGGGTTTTAACAGGGACTAATTTTGTCCTACAGATTATCTGACTTTGTATACCAGGGTTTTAACAGGGACTAATTTTGTCTTACAAATTATCTGACTTTGTATACCAGGGTTTTAACAGGGACTAATTTTGTGCTACAGATTATTCCAACTTTGTATACCAGGGTTTTGACAGTGACTACCCTATTTTCTAGATTATAAGCCACAGCTTTTTTCCAGTGCGTCTTACATGTGGTCGAAAAAAAAATTGGCAGAATGAAATGAAAAAATAAAAAAAAAAAAAAAACATGTTGTCTCAACTTTCGTTCTGGACTGTTATGTATTATGAAACAGCCATTTTGTTGTTGTGTATCACATGCATTATTGACCTGCGTGACCTCACACCCAGATAATTTTGGTTGCTGTAAAATGTCGCGCTTCCAGAAAGACAGAAAAATAGTGATTTAAACCAAGGATACCAGTATAGCTGTACAAGACTTCCTTGTTTTGCAAGTACCTGTCTATCACATGTTTGTGTCTAAAACAGATCGTCTAGAACCGTCATTTGCAACGGTATACAGGATGATTTTAAGATTGAAATAAAAATAACATTCTCGTTGATTTAATTTATCAAAACTTTTAATATGACTCACAATAATATCTTCTGAACTTTCATGGTTGCTTCAGAAGCCATAGCAGAAGTTTACAATAGCCCCTTGCATCCTGGGATTGATAGGTCACAGGGTCAAATTCTATAATGACCACCAAACTTGTTTAGAATATGAATGGCCATGTGTAACTTACAAGAAATAATATGTCAGCATGCAAGGAACTAAACACATATGTAAAATAAAGGATTATCTATGTATGGTTCATTTTCAAACTTATATTAAATGTTTCCTCAATGAGCTTGATAAACTGACTTCCGTTGACTGTTATATCAACAAACATTTTTCACCATAACTGTTACCACATCATAAGAAAGGGTGCAGCTTAGATTCTGATGTAGCTATTATGTGTATCAGATCGAAACATCATAAAAAATTGGCTCTCCGGCAGTGCTGTTTATAACTCGGAAATTTCATGGGGTGTATATTTTCTCTGACAAATTATCTGGTTTTTCATAGTGACTGTTTTGTCAGACTGATTATCTGTCTCGGTATACCTAGGTTTTGACAGGGACTATTTTGTCCTACAGATTATCTGTCTTGGTATACCTGGGTTTTGATAGTGACTATTTTGTCAGACAGATTATCTGTGTGGGTATACCTTGGGTTGGACAAAGTGACTGTATAAATTGCTGTGTTGTGACAAGAATTTTACTGTACAAACTTGTAAAATTGATTTTAAAATTTGGATATCAGTATAAACTACATCAGTCTTTAGAATTTGTAACATTTACAATTTCAGTAATTCTGTTGTATCTCTGTCCCAGAAACACTGATGGTATTTGACTTTCTACCAGTCTATGATTTGACTATAGGCTGTGTCTTTGACTTTAATGGTCTAATATTTCTTTGACTGACAGCTTCATTGCTGTAACACTGTGGTAATGTAAATACTTTTCCAGCTGGTTCCACGGCAGTATCTCTCGAGAGCAGGCAGAGTGTCTCTTACAGGACATGGAAGATGGTGTGTTCCTTGTGCGAGACAGTGTCCATTACCGTGGCGATTTTACACTTTCAGTTTCATTTGATAACAAAGTTGATCATTACCGCATTTTGGCTCACAACAACAAACTGGAGGTGGATGGTGGGGACTGTTGTTTTGATAACTTATTTGAACTGGTTGAGGTATGTTCCAGAGCAAACCCTCCACTGGTCTCCTCCCTTCAGTGCTGCCCTCTTCTGTGATTTGTTGCATTGGTTGCTATGCCAACAACCTATAGTCACTGCTTGCTGCTGTTATGCCAACCTAGGCCTTGCATATTTTAAGGGAGGTTTTGTAAAAATAGATTATGGATGATCAATGATTTTCAGAAAAACCCTCATTAACTTTTTATTTTTGCATTTTCTTCAGATTTAAACTTTGATACAGTTTGAGGAACAGACAGCCATAACTTGCCAGTAATTTGTTGAGTTTTTGAATATTAATGTTACTGATCATTGATTTCAAATTGCTGTCTTTTTCTCACTTTCTGTTGTCATGTCTTAGATCAATTTCTTGTATCTTCTTCTGAAATTATCATTCAATTTAACTACTGTCAACATTTAAATCTTTATTAGTATTAATTTGTTTGAAAAAGAAGTAATTATAGATATACAAATCAATCACCAGTTGAAAGAAAATTAATATTGTTTTTGAAAAATGATAAGGAAAAAATGACAATCAGAGAGGAAGAAATTGATGTTGGTCTGAGAAGCCTATATACTGCTGATAAGCATAATGTAGTGTTTGGTATTGTAGTCTAGTGGTTCTATATGCTGGTTCTTATAAACTTGTGAAATATGTATGACTGTTTTCTTATCTGTATTACTGGTGCCTGAAATATCAACCAATCTGTAACAGTAACAGGAATCTACCGTAAGATTAAGGGTAGCCTGAGTTTAGTAGAAAGGGAATTAAATTGTAATGTGACTTTTAACCATTTATAACCAGTAATGAATAATTGTGAGGTGTGATAAGCAAAGCAGTCATGATATGGTTTAAGTATGGTTTAACTCTGGATTATAGTCACATGTGCATGTCATTCAAAAGGTTTTTGAATATCACACCAACATAATTATTTAAACATGATACTCTGTTCATAGGGAGTTTTACGGATAGTTTTCTTTCAGTAAGATGGAGATTTTTGATAAGGAAGATGCTGTGGAACATTTTGGGATTATAATAGGCCTGTCATATATTGACAACTTTGCCAGTGTATGTCGACATATGAAAATTTGGTTAATGGACTGGTGTACATGGAATAAGTATTATAAGTTTTGTAAAATTATCAGTACACTGGTATGAGCTAAAGTATTGTAAGGTCTTCCAAATATTTTGAGCATGCACACAACTTTTCAATGTATGCTAGCATATGGCTCGTGTTTCCTATATGCAGGCAGGAGTTGTAACTAGGCTATATGAATCGATCACACACTTAAAAGTTATGCATAAGATGACATACATCCAGATAATGTATACTGTACCCTTATTTCTAACCCATGGGTAACGAATGCATGTTGCTGGCTCATTTGATTTTGGAGACAAGGAACTCATTTGACTCTAGTGATAGGGAACTCATTTGACTCTAGTGATGGGGAACTCATTTGACCTTAGTGATAGGGAACTTATTTGATCCTAATGAGGGGGAACTCATTTGATTTTAGTGACAGGGAACTGATTATACTGACTGGGAATTCATGTTACTCTAGTGAGAGGGAACATATATGTTTCTAGTGTCAAGAATTTATTTGATATGTTTTGAGGTGTGATATCAAGTGCCTTTTGACTGACATCGCTTTATAAGTGTATGTGGTTCCTAATTAGGTAACTGCAGATATTACAACTGAATTCAGCATTCATGGTCACCATACATACACCAAAGCAAAAATGGTCATCTTTACTGACATTTGTCATTGAATTATCATAGTATACCAAGAATAATAGAATATTGATCTAAATGATCTTTTACTGTTTCCAGAACATGTTGTATTAATGAAGAAAAGACCTGTTTCTTCAGTAAATCATTACTGGTTAGTGGGTAGAAACACTACAGTCGTTACATTAACTGTAGACCTCTGTAACATGAATGCTGAACTTGGTTAAGACTACTGCTGTTGCACTGGTAATATAGATGTTCACCATATTTCTGAGTTCCAGTCACATCTACATAGCTGCTACTGTATCCATGTCTTATGTTGCATTCGTTGTAAGGAAAATGCATGTTGCATGGTACTATTTTGTTCTTTGTAGATGGTTCCATGGGAAAATAAAACGAGAAAATGCAGAAGAATTACTTGTGCCTCCAGAGGATGGACTTTTTCTTGTGCGCGAAAGCGTGAATTACCCTGGCGACTTCACACTTAGTGTGTGTCATAAGTCCAAAGTGGAACATTATCGCATAATTTACAGTCAAAACAAGATGACCATAGACGAAGAATCATATTTTGAAAATCTAACACAACTTGTTGAGGTACATATATCATGTTTATTTCTATATTCTATTACTATGTCCAGTCTTAATATTTGGTCTTTTTCATTGTTTTTGTGCTTTTTTTTTTTTGGTTCAATGGTGTAAGATTTCCCCAGAATTTGATGTTTTCTTATGTATATCTTGAAATGTTTTTGTAGTTTGAGTTTTTCTTTAAATTTGGTTGATAGTTGCACTTTGGTTTAGGTGTAATTGATGGACTAATGTAAAAGGGTAATTGACATTTTCATTACTGTATTTAATTTTACATGTTGGTTTATAACTGGTTTCAAGTTATTTTGTAGACAATGCCAATATGTAAAATATCTCTAAAAAAATACCCACAATGAAAATGTTTCTGCTGACAAATCATGAAGACAAATCTACTGTTAGTACTAAATATGGTAACCCAATTAAACATGAGTTAGATTTGTTTATGATAGTGTTTAGAAATACTAACATGTTCTGGATGCACTTGAGATGACTTCAGTTCCATATAACTTCACACCATCATAGTTAGTCAAATCTAACCAAATAATATTGGTTTCATGTGCTATAGATAGCTTTTAGTATGTCTGTCATTGTGTGTATGCCCTTAATGGCCTTTGTGTTTTGACGATATAGCACATCTGATATGTTAGCATATAGATGTATATCCCCTTAAATAGGCCAATCCACATTGATGTCCAGATATATTTAGTTTTAAATAGGACCCAGTATATTGGGGTCCAGATATGTATTTCTCCTTGAACAGACTCCTCTATTTTGGTGTCTAGATACAGGTTTCCCCTTAAACAGGCCCCCCTATATTGGTGTCCAGATATATAGTTCCTTTTGAATAGGCCCCTCTCTATTTTTGTACCCAGATACAGGTTTCCCCTTAAACAGGCCCCCCTATATTGGTGTCCAGATATATAGTTCCTTTTGAATAGGCCCCTCTCTATTTTTGTACCCAGATACAGGTTTCCCCTTAAACAGGCCCCCCTATATTGGTGTCCAGATATATAGTTCCTTTTGAATAGGCCCCTCTCTATTTTTGTATCCAGATACAGGCTTTCCCTTAAACAGACCCCCCTATATTGGTGTCCAGATATATAGTTCCTTTTGAATAGGCCCCTCTCTATTTTTGTACCCAGATACAGGTTTCCCCTTAAACAGGCCCCTCTATATTGGTGTCCAGATATATAGTTCCTTTTGAATAGGCCCCTCTCTATTTTTTTATCCAGATACAGGCTTTCCCTTAAACAGACCCCCCTATATTGGTGTCCAGATATATAGTTCCTTTTGAATAGGCCCCTCTCTATTTTTGTATCCAAAATCTTTAAAATCTTTTTATATTGTCAGAATTGTGTGCCTCTTGAAAAAAATTACCACCTCATAGTTGATAACTGAAGTAATTTACTGTCAATTACAAATCTTTTAAATGAACTCATCAGTTTTATAAGACTGATATTTTAGTAGAGAAAGTATTTAACTGTGATAAAAGTTCTTTGATATTTTCAATGTAATGATGCAAAGTTAACATCAATCTGTTTTTTTTAATCAAGACTGACTTTACTTCAAAAACATGGAAAGAAGGGTTCAGTAGATTCTGATTAATGTTACCATATGGTAAAAGCTGTGAAATTGTACTGATAGCCTATTGATGAAAGCAGCTCATGAATATTCATTATCAAACATGTTTCTGTAAAACACTAGGCACACATGAAAGGAACTTAATTTGAAAGCCAATATATAATATTAATCTGGTATAGGGGGAATATGCATGTTGTAGGCAGTGAATGTGTGGGGCCATGGTACGGGATAGTGCTTCACGTCTTTGTCAGCTACCTGTGGTCACTTTGATGCTTATAAATGTTGTTAATTTGTTGTTGTTCAAAGATCTATGCTTTCTTTTTAGTCTTTCATTAAAACTATTGTGGTTTATTTTTTATCCATTATTTTTCATATCAATAAAGTTCCATTTGTGAAATTATACAGTATGCATTGAAATGCAAAATGTTTTGAATTTTCACGGAGTAGATTTTATAAAGTCATACATGTATTATTTTTACAAGCAGCTTTACAATTTATGATATTAGAATAATAATGTCTCTCTAAATCTGATGTAGATTTTATGTTCTGACAAAACTAATTATGATGTGTGATTCTGCAGCATTACTCTAAGGATGCAGATGGTCTTTGTGTCCGACTAATACGTCCTCTTCAGAAGAAAGGCTCCAGTTTCTCCATGGTATCTGTCCAGGACTTTGAGAGTGGAGGCTGGGTGATTCACAAACAAGACTTGGAAGTGGGCGAGTCTATAGGGAAGGGAGAATTTGGAGGTAATCTTTATTTTTCCTGTATTCAAATTATTCCACTACATTGTAGGATACGGTTAAAAAGTGAGTGTCTAAGTGTGTGTATGTCTCTGTCAGAAGTAGAAATCTTGCGTACAAGATATCAAGTGCATGTTAACAGTAAATTGCTTCTTAACATAGACTACAAGAAGGGGTGAAATATACCTGAAACCTTGTCCACTGTACTAGACCACAGGGAAGTGAGAAATGTACCTAAACCTTGTCCACTGTACTAGACCACAGGGAAGTGAGAAATGTACCTGAAACCTTGTCCACTGTACTAGACCATAGGGAAGTGAGAAATGTACCTAAAACCTTGTCCACTGTACTAGACCATAGGGAAGTGAGAAATGTACCTGAAACCTTATCCACTGTACTAGACCATAGGGAAGTGAGAAATGTACCTGAAACCTTATCCACTGTACTAGACCATAGGGAGGTGAGAAATGTACCTGAAACCTTGTCCACTGTACTAGACCATAGGGAAGTGAGAAATGTACCTGAAACCTTATCCACTGTACTAGACCATAGGGAAGTGAGAAATGTACCTAAACCTTGTCCACTGTACTAGACCATAGGGAAGTGAGAAATGTACCTAAACCTTGTCCACTGTACTAGACCATAGGGAAGTGAGAAATGTACCTAAACCTTGTCCACTGTACTAGACCATAGGGAAGGGAGAAATGTACCTGAAACCTTGTCCATTGTACTAGACCACAGGGAGGGGAGAAATGTACCTGAAACCTTGTCCGTTGTACTAGACCACAGGGAAGTGAGAAATGTACCTAAAACTTTGTCCACTGTACTAGACCACAGGGAGGGGAGAAATGTACCTAAAACCTTGTCCACTGTACTAGACCACAGGGAAGTGAGAAATGTACCTGAAACCTTGTCCACTGTATTAGACCACAGGGAGGGGAGATATGTACCTGAAACCTTGTCCACTGTACTAGACCACAGGGAACTGAGAAATGTACCTGAAACCTTGTCCACTGTACTAGACCATAGGGAAGTGAGAAATGTACCTAAACCTTGTCCACTGTACTAGACCATAGGGAAGTGAGAAATGTACCTAAACCTTGTCCACTGTACTAGACCACAGGGAAGTGAGAAATGTACCTAAACCTTGTCCACTGTACTAGACCACAGGGAAGTGAGAAATGTACCTGAAACCTTGTCCACTGAACTAGACCATAGGGAAGTGAGAAATGTACCTGAAACCTTATCCACTGTACTAGACCATAGGGAAGTGAGAAATGTACCTAAACCTTGTCCACTGTACTAGACCATAGGGAAGTGAGAAATGTACCTAAACCTTGTCCACTGTACTAGACTACAGGGAAGTGAGAAATGTACCTAAACCTTGTCCACTGTACTAGACCACAGGGAAGTGAGAAATGTACCTGAAACCTTGTCCACTGTACTGGACCATAGGGAAGTGAGAAATGTACCTGAAACCTTGTCCACTGAACTAGACCATAGGGAAGTGAGAAATGTACCTAAACCTTGTCCACTGTACTAGACCATAGGGAAGTGAGAAATGTACCTAAACCTTGTCCACTGTACTAGACCACAGGGAAGTGAGAAATGTACCTAAACCTTGTCCACTGTACTAGACCACAGGGAAGTGAGAAATGTACCTGAAACCTTGTCCACTGTACTGGACCATAGGGAAGTGAGAAATGTACCTGAAACCTTATCCACTCTACTAGACCATAGGGAAGTGAGAAATGTACCTAAACCTTGTCCACTGTACTAGACCACAGGGAAGTGAGAAATGTACCTAAACCTTATCCAGTGTACTTGACCACAGGGAAGTGAGAAATGTACCTAAACCTTGTCCACTGTACTAGACCACAGGGAAGTGAGAAATGTACCTAAACCTTATCCAGTGTACTTGACCACAGGGAAGTGAGAAATGTACCTGAGATCTGTTCCTGTGTACTAGGGAATCTTGTTCCAGGAAGGCAAGATTTGAAACCTTGTAATTTAAGATTTTGTTGTTAAACTCTGTTTCGTATCAGTTGTATGTAGGGTGAAATTGTGTAAGGGTGAATATAAACACTGTTTGGTATGATTTCAGATGTGTGTAAGGGTGAATATAAACACTGTTTGGTATGATTTCAGATGTGTGTAAGGGTGAATATTAACACTGTTTGGTATGATTTCAGATGTGTGTAAGGGTAAATATAAACAATATTTGGTTTGATTTCAGATGTGTGTAAGGGTGAACGTTAACACTGTTTGGTATGATTTCAGATGTGTGTAAGGGTGAATATAAACACTGTTTGGTATGATTTCAGATGTGTGTAAGGGTGAATATAAACACTGTTTGGTATGATTTCAGATGTGTGTAAGGGTGAATATAAACACTGTTTGGTATGATTTCAGATGTGTGTAAGGGTGAATATAAACAATGTTTGGTATGATTTCAGATGTGTGTAAGGGTAAATATAAACACTGTTTGGTATGATTTCAGATGTGTGTAAGGGTAAATATAAACACTGTTTGGTATGATTTCAGATGTGTGTAAGGGTGAACATTAACACTGTTTGGTATGATTTCAGATGTGTGTAAGGGTAAATATAAACAATATTTGGTTTGATTTCAGATGTGTGTAAGGGTGAATATAAACACTGTTTGGTATGATTTCAGATGTGTGTAAGGGTAAATATAAACAATATTTGGTTTGATTTCAGATGTGTGTAAGGGTAAATATAAACAATATTTGGTTTGATTTCAGATGTGTGTAAGGGTAAATATAAACAATATTTGGTTTGATTTCAGATGTGTGTAAGGGTGAATATAAACAATATTTGGTTTGATTTCAGATGTGTGTAAGGGTGAATATAAACACTGTTTGGTATGATTTCAGATGTGTGTAAGGGTAAATATAAACACTTTTTAGTATGATTTCAGATGTGTGTAAGGGTGAATATAAACACTGTTTGGTATGATTTCAGATGTGTGTAAGGGTGAATATAAATACTGTTTGGTATGATTTCAGATGTGTGTAAGGGTGAATATAAACACTGTTTGGTATGATTTCAGATGTGTGTAAAGGTGAATATAAACACTGTTTGGTATGATTTCAGATGTGTGTAAGGGTAAATATAAACACCAACAAGTAGCAATAAAACAGCTGAAGAAACAGGACAACGCTGCTCAGGCTTTCTTAAAAGAAGCTTCTGTTATGACGTAAGTATTGTGGTTTTTTTAGATTTGTCTTAAATCTGCTTTCTGTTTTGACCTACATTAAAGAAAAAGTTTGTCCTAGCTCTATGGCCTACACTACTTGTCACTTGAACTTCATGATATGGATATTTGTTCAGCAAGGATAAGTGATGTTGGGTGTATCAAAAGTAGGTCACCCTGACATACAATTTGACCTTTGACTTACATTCAAAAAAAGTATGTCTGAGCTTGTCTCTGGAACTTCGTACTGGTTTGTAAGGGATAGATTCCTCTTGTTGGTGCAATGTGTCATGTATCAAAGTAAGTCATTCCGACGTACTTTTTAACCTTTGACCTACATTGAAAAAGTGTTTGAGCTTTAAGTCTTACACTACTTGTCTCTGGAACTTTGTACTGGTTCTTAAGGTATGGATTCTTCTTTTTGGTGCAATATGTCATGTATCAAAAGTAGGTCACTCTGACCTAAAACCAACATTTTGATCTTTGCCCTACCTTAAAGAAAAAGTTTGTTTTGCATATATAATTTCACATTTGATGTAATCGGCAGAATCTTCATGTTTTTCAGATCACTTCGACATCCAAATCTGGTCCAATTGATTGGAGTTGTTTTAGGAGACAATATTTTGATTGTAACAGAATTTATGGGGAAAGGGAATTTAGTGGAATACTTAAGGTCTCGTGGAAGGAGTGTAATTACAAAGAAAGATCAAATTGACTTTACCACGTAAGTCTGTGATGATATTAGGAACTAGCATATAACCATGGCAACAAATATTCAGAATGTTTTTGAATCAAGAAAAATTGAAAATAAGTACATGTATATAGAAAAAATATTAGACATCTTATTCCAAATATCGTCTTAAATGAATCTTTTAGAAGTTGTGGAATTTTCATGTTTGGCTGTATTTTGAATGAAATACAGTTCATGTATGTACCTAGTTCATATTGTATATCAAGTGACACGTTGTTTATTGTCTTGATACTTATGAAACAGAATGGATTGTCTCATGTATAAGGTATCATGCTCTTTAACTGTCAAGAAAAATGATGAATTTAGCTTGACAATGGTAACAAGTGTTTTATCCCTTCATTTACAGAGATACATGTTCAGCTATGCAGTATTTAGAAAGTAAGAATCTAGTACACAGAGATCTAGCAGCCAGGAATGTGTTGGTGAATGAAAGCAATACAGCCAAGGTGGGTGAAGGGTTGGTTTGATATGATTCAGAGGTGTCTAGTTGATGACAATGATGTTAACTTAGAAAAATTCAAAATATAAAAATTACATTATAGAACAAGACCAAAATATAAAAGAAAAAAAATCTGAAAGATCTTGAGTCAAAAAATAGAGTGAGAAGTTGTAAAAAACTTGCATTTAAGGTAGGATAATGAAACTTGGTGTATACATTGATAATATGAAGACAGTGTGTAGTGTACCAAAGTAAGGGCCAGCAACTGCTTAACTACAATGTTCAAATTTTATGTCTGCAGCATTACTTTGCCTCCATTTAAACTAGGATATTGAAAGGTGATACATACATCAGTCATACAAAGGCAAGGTGTAGTGTAGCAAAGTCAGGGCCCATGACCCTTCAGTATCAAGTAATTGCCTTTTGTTTAAATTTTGTGTCATGAGTATATTTGTGCTTGCATGAAAACTAGGCGCATAGAACTATGTGTATACATTTGACATACTAAGAGAATACAGTAAAACCCCACTTACTTGAACTCGCATTCCTCGAATACCCCGTATTCGTCGAACTGCCCACTCGGTCCCTACCGTTTCCTTATATATTATATGTTATAAAACCCCAGATTCCTCGAACCGCTATTTGTTGAATACCCCCTTTTTGTCGAACTCATATTTATCCCCGTTCCCTAATATTACCATAGTATATTCCCATGTTTTCATCGAACATGTAATCCACCTGTGTCACACTTGACTGCTTTAACGTGAGCTGATTGGCTCAGATCACTGTCATGTGTTTTCACAGGTGTGCGACATGACAGCAGCCAATTAAAGGATTAACGACAGGGTAACCTGCCTGTGCTGATACTTCACACCTTATGCAGTAATTTTATCATTAGCTTGACTTAAAAAATTGAATAATATTGTTACATTATACCAGAAGTTTTATTTCAGTAAACCAAATTACGAAATGACACACTAATAAAGGAACAATTTTCTACTGATGTATCGTTGTAACGACGTCGATACAAGACTCCGTCAGTATTCAATCAGAGACTTTTTACAATAGTTCTGGGTATTGATTCCGAAATGTATGAGATGTTTCGCTTCTATGAGACTTCAATCAAGTGTTATTGTTCATTAACGGATCGATGACTACTTACTATGACCAGAGACGTACCATCGAGGTACAGACTATATCTCACACACAATCTACATTTTGACCAACCTCTGATTATTCGAATACCCTGTATTCCTCGAACTATTGACACAGGCCCGAGGATTTCGACTTAGCAGGGTTTTACTGTATATAGTATACTAAATTCAGAGCTTGCAACACCTTGATTACAGAATTATTGCCCTTTGGTAAAAGTTTGTGTCCAATAAAGTCGTTTTCAGGGGGGAATTAATCAGTTTCACTTATACTCTTGTCTAAAAATTTAAATTGTTGATATTTTAATAGTTCATTGTAGAATTTACAGGCACTTATAGCTGCCGACAGTTTGTCTGGGACCTGACCATTTTTCTGATTTATTTTCACAGTATTGTATGATTTTATTACAAGGCTGTTGCATTTCTGATGTGTTATTAGGTATCTGACTTTGGTCTAGCCAAACATGGAGATTACACACAAGAGGGGGGCAAGTTCCCCATCAAGTGGACAGCTCCAGAAGCTTTGAAAGAAAATGTAAGTAAGCCTGGTCTAAATTAGTGTAGTACCTGTATGGGTTTATTAGAATTAAGATTAAGAGAGCAAGGCTAAAATTTGTTTGTTTGATTAACCAAGATATTCCTTAGTAAAGTATTTGATGGATTTATTTAAAGTGTAATATTTAGATTAATCTAAATAATTGATTTTCTAGGTTTTATTATGCCTCCCCTTTAAATAAAGGGAGGGAGACCTGTTGTTTTAGTGCTGGTTCTTCTGGTCCTTATTCTGGTTCTTCTGATACGCTCCAAGTCCAGGCAATAACTTTCGAACTGTTGAAGATATTTTGAAAGTTGCTGTACACCTCTGTTAGCTAAAACTGATGTGCAATACATTGCAGTAAGGTCACTGTGACCTAGAACTCAAGGTCAAAAGCCAGAATATTCATTCAACGAATGGTTTAACTTAGAACTGATGAACTCCAGCAGAAGTATTATAGTCAAGTTAGCGATTTCAGTAACAGTGCAATGTTCTGTAGATACATGGTTGTTGAGAGAGGATAAATCAAAACACCTGTTCATTAAATACCTACAAAATGTGATGAATATTTGATATTCTGCTTGCTTTTGTTTTAAACTCCTATTAACCACTTGTAATGAAAAACATAATGTTATTATATGTGCAAAAATTGCTATTTCTAGTATATATACTTGTGGATAACAAAGCTACCAAAACTTGCCAACATTTTAGCAGTAGCACAGCGTCAAATAAAATTAATGATTGTGAACAAAAGCAGTAAATAAACATATTTTCTGGAAAGGGGAGACGTGTTTTTCTTCATCAAAACAGATCTCTAGTTTTCATTACATTGATTTTATGTGTACTCTTAATCCCCAAATTCTGATGTCCCTAAACTGTTGAAATAGATATAGATAGGTTTATTGATCTTCATTTATCCATGAAATCATATGTCCACAACATAGTACTTTTTCCATGGAAATTGAGCTCCATGAAAATATAATTTTATACTAACTTAAACTCATTCATCACTAACTTATAGATGAAATTCTATTACATTTTAAAAATATTAGAATCAATTAACTGAAACTTTGTGAATTAACAACACCTATTTTTTTTGGAAGAAAGAGAACTGTTTAAGTTTCAATCTTCTGTTCAATTTCTATGTGAGGGTATTCACTTTGTACATGAACAGCTGGTTTTTAAGTGTTAAGCTTTGTTTTCATTTTTCTAACAGGAATTTTCCAGCAAATCTGATATGTGGAGCTTTGGTGTATTAATGTGGGAGATATATTCTTTTGGAAGAGTACCATATCCTAGAATTGTAAGTATATAAGTAAGAGGGAATTATTGGTAATATATCTCATATTTGAAAAATTTTGCATCATGGGTAATATAGCATAGTGTCATAGGCAGAAATAATGAAAAACCTGTTTTTCCCCACAGTTGTTAAACTAGTGTCCTTTCCTAATACTCTTTCACCTGAATAAAGTTCAATTCCACCTGGTCATTCATTTTATTGTTGGTATGTAGCATGTTTAAATGTATCTGTTTGTGTGTGTTACAGCCGTTAGCAGATGTTGTGACCTATGTACAGCGTGGATACAGGATGGAGGCTCCAGAAGGCTGTCCAAAAGAAATTTACCAAATTATGCTCAGCTCCTGGGAAATTGAGGCTGTCAAACGACCTTCATTCGAAGAAGTTTTAGACAAACTTAACCATTTGAGATCCACGACTGTATAGCAACGTTGCAGTATGAGTGTCATGATTCTGGGACAAGCCATGCATTGGATACTGAGAGATTTAATCCTCCATGGGGCATAACTCTGCAAGCCAAAATCAAATCTCTTGTCTGCTGGTCATGCCAGCATTGGCCAGCAGTTAGTCTATATTTGTCTCTTCATCATTAAGATACATTTTATTTTCACTATTTGCAGTGGAGAAAAGAGTACCACATTGCCTTATTATAAGTGATGTACACTGTTGTTTGTTGTAGCTGTGTCAGTGTATACCTTATGTGTGATTCTACACTAATCAGTGGCTGCATTCCACTGTTATTCAAATACTAGCGTGGACATTATTTTTGCTTCAAGTGTCTGCATCTGTAATGGGAATACTAATAAAACATCTCTGTTTTGATATTCTACATGGTTATACATTTATTGAAAATGTCAAATTCAAATGACATTTCCTAAAGTCTGAATTTTTTACCAAAATTTGCTTTAGGATTATCTGCAGGTCTGAAGCTTATATCCAAGCACAATGGAAATGTCACAATATTTCATGGCTTTATGTTATATCATTCATCAAAAACGGTCACCAGATTTTTCTCTCTATGGGGGAAAATAGTTGGTGTATAAAAATATTAATTTGATTTGCTTTCTTAAAGGGAAGAAAAGCAGCAAATAAACCAGCAAAAATTCCTTGCTGATATGACAATTGTCTTAAAAATTGTAAGCTGGAGTAATTTGGTACAGAATAATTCCATGACTTTTCTCAGACTGAAATGCCTTTTTATGTTTAAAAATATGCATTAATTCTAGAGATTCAAATAAATATAGTGCACATATTTACATATTAATAATTATGTATGAAGTTATATCAAGTTATTATATAGATATCATTGAACATTGATAATGTGGCTTTATCTCTGAAAGTTTTCCTATATGCAGAAACATTATCTTTTATCATTGAAGTTACAGTCATCTTAAATAAACATGGAAGAAAGATTACAAAATATTTGGAAAAAATAGTCAAGAAACACTTTGAATTGGAAATAACCATAATGCATAGCATAGAACTTCCTTACTCTGAAAACCATTTCCTGAAAAAGTCTTAAAACTTGATTAATGTGTAAATGCGAGAAAGAAAATACTGTTTTAATGTGACTGATGATTAGGTTCGTGCCTATAATTTTGTACCGGTTATAGAGAGAATGAAATCTGTGATTTTACAGTGTTAATAAAATACAAATTGTAGAAATGTCAGGCAAAAGTGTTTTTGCATGTCTCTTATTGTTGTCGTGTATGAAAACGGGAATGGACTGGTACCGTAATTTTTTCTTACATTTCTAATATATATATATTTTGTGAATTAGCTTACATTTAAAACATCATGTGTGTATACATTTATTGATAATCTGAAATTGGTTTCTTTATTTATATTGTCACTTGAAGCTTCAGTTTACTTCATTCTTCATAATTCAGTAGAACTCTTATTTCTGAGACTTTGAACTTTACACTCTTTTAGAGAATATTTAACTTTCAATTCTGTTGTTTTCAAGAAACTTGGTTTTCTGGTTTCAATTCTGTTGTTTTCAAGAAACTTGGTTTTCTGGTTTCCTGTGATTTAAAGCTCCATATGACAAACATCATGTTCAGAAACTGTGGCAATTTTTTAGTGGCAGTATGTATTATTTTTGACTAATTCTGAATGACAATGTATGTAGTATTTGATGTCCTACCAAATGCTTGTACAACTACCCTCTTTTATACTACATTACAGAAGATTTATATTTAGCTTATGAATCATGTTAAATTTTTGCTTTTTGAGAACGGTTTAAATGTTCAAAAATTTGATACAAGGCCAACTTCATTTGTGTATATCACCACAGCGTCCTAATGATGTAAATGAATTGTCACAGAACATAGCCATATGATAACTCAGTCATCTTGAAACGGAAAATTAAAGTTTGTTAATGGATGAGATTAGATGAGAGATTTCAAGGAACCTGATGCGTGTTAGAAGTTGGTAATCCATGGAGCCCTGAGATGTTGCCTTCAGATGGCTTTCCGGTCCCATTTTATGTATAATACACTACGTAGCTTTGTAAAAATCATGCAGTGACTTTGTAGGAGATGATAATCAATCAATGTCTCGTTGTGATATTTATGTGACTGAATACCAAGTCTAAAATAGACCAGATTTTCCTAAATTATGACAGTACACTAGATATTTGATCTATTTTTGATAGATGATGAAATGAGGGGTTTGCTTTTGGTGGTAAAGTTTAACTGTATGCATATTTTGTTTGTTTTAGATTGGTTTCTTTTATGTTTAGCTGAAGATATGGTGTAAGTCGTTTCTCCATCTCATTTTTTTTTTCATTATGTGAGTATAATATTCCACCCGACTGATCTACACCTTAATTAGGGACCATACATGCAAAACACAGAGAAAGGACCAAGCATCAATTTGGAAGTTCAGTAAGGTTAAAGCCCAAGAATTATAAACAACTCTATTGCTATCATTGATATCAATTTATTTTAGTTAATTATGATAAAATTTAGGTCATGTGACCAAGAAAAGTACATACTTTTTACATGTATAAACTGTCTGGAGGTGCTGCTAGCATCAGAAAAGCTTGATAAGTGAAGATCATACGCTATTACCGTGAATATATATGAAAAAAAGTTCTCTATATGTATCATAGAAGTGTATTAATATTGGGAAATCATATTCATACAAATACAAAAAATATTGAACATCCCATCCCCACCCTAATAAATATGGTTTACACCAGGAAAAGATTAGCCTATGTTCAGCACTGCTAGATGTAGTTAACTCTCTTATAATATTTTATCTTATTTTAACCAAGGGTATACAATGTACTGGTTTTAAGTTTTAACCAACAATAAAGGGTTTAATAAAACAATTGTTTGCTAGCTTCAGATTTCTCACCATGGTGACAGTTGCTAGCTTTGAATTTCTAACACTGATGACAGTTGCTAGCCTCCAATTTCTCACCATGATGATAGTTGCTAGCCTCCAATTTCTCACCCTGGTGACAGTTGCTAGCCTCCAATTTCTCACCATGATGATAGTTGCTAGCCTCCAATTTCTCACCATGATGACAGTTGCTAGCCTCCAATTTCTCACCATGATGATAGTTGCTAGCCTCCAATTTCTCACCCTGGTGACAGTTGCTAGCCTCCAATGTCTCACCCTGGTGATAGTTGTTAGCCTCCAATTTCTCACCCTGATGATAGTTGCTAGCCTCCAATTTCTCACCCTGATGACAGTTGCTAGCCTCCAATTTCTCACCCTGATAATGGTTGCTTCTTATTCTAATTAGTATTGCAGGAATAGAGTTCTCCCCATAGATAATATATTGTTCCTTAGTTATTGTTTGTGTACAGACTTCACAGCACCTGATATGAATTCTCAGTGTTTTTGATGACTCAATAATTTTAAACTATGGATTGGAAACTTCTGTACATTTCAGCTTGTTATAAAGACATCACAATTTTGTTTTGATATATACATTTCCGGATAAATACTCTTTGTTTTATTTTCTATAGACATTCAGTTTTCTAGACTGAACCATCAGGGTAGACATCAAATTCTGCAATACTTGGGCTTCAGTCTTGACATATGGCGATGGTGGGAATGTGAACACTTTGCTTTGATGAAATTTAATCCTTGGTTTTGATAGAATGAATACTTGACTTTTAACAGACATTAGAATCTGCAAAAAGTCATTTGGATTTTAACATTATTTCTCCAGGTATGTAACAGGTGTTTGAATTACATTAAAATCAAAGAGGGATAATTTAAAATTGGAATCCTTTGCCCACTTATTTTATCATTTTTTTTTCTTTGTAAGCTTTTCAGGTGTTTTGATCCCTTAGGAAATGCTTAGCCGTTAGCTGATGTTAGTGGTGTATCGTAGATTGGGTGGAATATGGTAAATTATCAATCTGTTATGCTGCCAAAAGTTTTTAATGTTACGTTCTGACATATCATAATGTAAACACATTAGTTGATTTTATTATTTTTTTTTATATAAAACTACATCATTCAACTGCTGATGGTTTGTAAATATCCTGTTATAATGTAACATGTGTAATACCAATAAAATACTTAATTACATTGCCTTATCTCTGGTTGTCTTGATATTAGGTATGAGATTGCAAAAAAGGTGACAGTACTAAATATATAAAAAAAATAATACCAATGACAAGGGACTGAACAAACTAGAAAATTGTTTTTGGCATGTGGTTCAGTATTTAAACAATATGCTGTGCTGAAAATGATTTAATTGCTAAATGTACCTTCTGATTTGAGTGTGGAGTCTGTTTGGAAGGTTGTATATTTCTGATCTTCTGTAACGGATAATAGTGAACTTTCCAAGTGAAAAGTTACCACAGTGTAACCAGATAAAACAGTTTTTGACACAATGCTGAATCACTTAGACCTATACAACCATCAAACTCACCTCAGGGAAGCAAAACTTGTATAATTTACATTTCAAGTTCCTCCTTTCAACAGAGGTGGTGGGATCAAAGGACTGCATCTGTATTTAGTCACTGAACCTTTGTTATAACATTCTACAGTGTTACCAGGTACGATCAGACATGGAATTAGAGGTATTTTCCAGCAACATTATTAATGTGCAAATCAGAATCACGACGAAGATGCAAGATCATTTTGAAATTTCCTTTGTCTATAAACACTTAATTTCTGTTTGGAGTCATTTGTCAGTTTGGGACATTTCTAATCATAAACTGGACGAGATTTTTACATGACCCATATTAGAATGGATAATGATAAATGTTACGACTCGTTGTCTACATGGTAGTGGTTTATAAAGCTTTCATATATTAGCACCATCTATAGCCTTGGCACCTATTGGTTGACATGGTTTACAGTAGACTTGAGTCGCACAGCAGACAGATTTACAACAAACAATTTTTCATCCTTTTTTTAAAAGCAGCAAAGAGGTCAAATGAAATTAAAGCCACGAGAAGACCAAATTACAAACTTAAAACTAATACAAATGAATTTCTATTAATTTGTTTAGCCTCGTGTTCAAATTGAACAATATCTATCCCAGAAAACAGGGTGAAATAGCATGATTGATTTTCAGAACTTAAACAGGAATTATGTGTCTTTAGTGAAAAATAATCTCCAAAGAGGATTTATACACAAACGGGAATGTAAACAAGTTGGCTGTAGAAATATATACACCAAATGGAATAGCAATTAGTAAATTTGATAAATGATGAGATAGAAAGGAAATAACTTCAAGTAAAAACACGTGATCATCCAAAAAAATGCCAGCTGGTATGTGAACGCAGCGGCTTAAAATATGAGCACGGACTCAGTGATTGCCAGACTTTGCAATAAGCCAAGAAAATGTTGAATTTATGAAGGGTTATCGGAAGGTGGTTTCATCAATTAAGATGATATTAACTGAAAAGAAAACGACACTAGAATGTCCCTGTAAAGAATACCGCATCACCCTGACATTCGGTGCAAAGATAAGGAATAGCTTGATAAGACAAACATGTGTTTGCGGTTATATGACCGTCCCAAAGTTTTTGTTACCGATCCTATTTTCAACATTTTGGCAAAAATGGGGTACTGTATAATCTCCATGTTGAGTTGTCTCCCGTGGCAAATTAACTCTTAGATATATAATTGGACGTCTAGTATGTATAGTCTATTCATAAACAGACTGATGGTGGTCACCAGACCATCAAAGGCAACTGGAACGTTGTTTCAATTTTATCATTTTGATTGGTTTTTTTTTTTTTTTAAACTTCATACATGTATTTGTGAGATTGTCAACTTCTAATATCAAATGTATATTCAGAATCTACTTCTCCGTAAGTACTTAATTTTGAAATTCAGAAAAAAATGTGGAGACCAAAACCAAGTTTGTGCATTTGTTTATAAGACTAACCTGGCCACTGTTGTAACATTTACTTTATTTTCGTTTCCATTCCAAACAAAACGAAAGCTGTAAAGCAATGTCGTGGCAAATTGAATCCAATCAGACAACTGCGAAGCCGACCGACCTCCTGCGCGCGACAACTGTCGAAATAAGCGCTGGTTCCTCATAGTGAAAAATTGCGTACTTCGATATTTTTTTCTTATTATGAAATAATCGCAGTAAAATAACGTACTTAAAAGAGAATTATTTCACCAAAAGTGGATTGACATTTTATAAATTACAGCTAAAACCAAAACATTCCGGCGCGCGGATCAGAGATTACAGGCCATCAGTGTTAAAAATTAATTAGTTCATCTAGTGTATTTCTACTACAATATCGACCTAGAAATTAGTCCTTTATGGATTTTGTGTTGAAGAGATTCTAATATTGTTGTATGACATGACACCTCAATTACAATGTAAATATTTGATATTTCAATGGGATGTTCCAGCACAGGTTCCGTTTTCTGTCGATATCCGCCATTACACTAGATGTTAAAAAACTACTGGAAATGTTCATGTCATGTCTAAAATAACACAACATTAAGTGAAGTCTGTATCGCTGTAATCACTCATTGTTGTATTATAATATGATGTAACTGTTTATGCTGATTAGCCGAAATGCTAAAGGCCAATAACACTGTTATAACTATTAAAGTCATTAACGTGTTCATATTGAAACAGCAGTGGTCAGGCGAGTCTATTGTATGGAATTCCACTGTGCCAAAACACAATGAATTGAACATCAGAAGTAGACAAGGACAACAAAAAAGGAAAATGTCAAGAATGTTACAAACAAAAAAAAAAAGGAAAACGTATTCATGTACAGCTTGTATAGAGGGCTACAAATTTTTTTATTTAGCATTATGAACTTTAAAATGAATGGATGTTTTTAACATTTATAAATTAGTGTTGTTTTGTAACATTAACTATAGTCTCCAACAGCTGTGTTAAGAGTCGCTTTCGTCATTTTATTTTCTGTAATCTTTGATCGCGATTGTAATATGTGTATATATATGCAAAAGGTGAGAATAAGTATCTGTATCTTTCATGCATTTTATGCATGAGCCTGTAGCATGCTGGGATGAAGGCTACCAAGGTTGTTAATATGAATGGCATTGTTTTACTTTCAAGGTCACAGGGGTAAAATTGTTAAAATCTTTAAACAACTTCTTCTCAATAACCAAAAATACCCAAGGCGGTGATATTAGGCACGTAGGATGATGGGATGAAGGAATACCAAGTAGTTGATATTAATTACATTGACCCGCTTTCAAGGCCAAAGTGATCAAAAATGTTTAAATCTTTAAACGATTTCTTTTCAACAAAAGGCCAAGGATGCTGATATTGGGTCTGTAGCATAAAGAGGTGAAGAGCTACTAAGTTTGTGAATAGGAATGACCTTGATCCACTTTCGAGGTCACATGAGTAAAATGTGTTGAAATATTCAAACGAGTTATTCTCAGTTATCAAAAGGTCAATGGTGCTGATATTGGGTCTGTAGCATGTTGGGATGAAGGACTACCACGTTTGTTCACCATGACCTACTGTCAAGGTCACAAGGGTCAAATGTGTTGAAATGCGTTAGCAACTTCTCAATAACCAAAAGACCAAGGGTCTTGATACTGCACCAGTAGCATGCCTTGGAACAAGTAATATGTCCGAAGTAATGGCAAAGTTGTGTAGTGCATGTATAAAGAATATGATTTCAAGTTTGCAGAAAATGTCTTTATGAACTAACCAATGTCTTTTATGTAAGCTGTAGCGTAGTAAAGCAATTTATTTTAGGCCTACTTCGCTTCTTTCATATATAGTCAGATGAACCTTAAGGCACGTGGGCCTCTTGTTTCTGAATGTGATAACTCTGCATTGCTTTGGTGGATACTGGCCACTCGTAAAAATCAGTTAAACAGCATACGTATTCTGATAGATTGTGATATTCAGCATGATAAACAAACTACACACATGCGACACTTCTACGTACCAGACACATGGATATAAACCATTTCCTTGTCAGTATTCGGTTCTTAAGAAGTCAGTACCAAAAGCAAGCAACGATTTTTTTAAATCCCTACCTACCGAGCCTGTTTTTTTAAGCAGAGACCGGAAACCTATTTTTATGGGAGCTTAAGATTGTTGCTTGTATTTACGTCTATTTTATCGATACAGACGGCTCTCCTGGACCGCACGTGCTCCCGTTACACTGGAGCAGACGACACTCCAGATTGTCCGCGACAAAACCAAAAAATGACGGTTGTCAATCCCACTTACTTACACAGTGCTTGTGGGTGACTAGTTATCGGCGTAGGACTTTTACTGCATATTGATCTGTACCAGAGAATGTCACACAACAAAGCTTGGTGAGTTTAAACGCTACAAACGCTTTTATACTGCGACATTTTCGGAATAGTGTTTTTTTGTGTATTGACATTTTGACAAGCTGCCGGTCGACACCGTGCAAAATTATTAAATAAAATACAGCATACGCCAAGACGCTGGATGATGTAGTAAACGACAGCTCAGCTAAGGTTAGCTGCTGATCCGGCTGGCAGATTAGGCACGAAACATCTCCATTTTTCGTGTTGGTAGTCTGGAAATTTATTTCAAATTTCTGTGAATTCATAGGATATCTAACACATATATACAGCTGTCATGGCAACACCAAATACCTTCAGATGGAAGCTGTCGGCTGTGACGATTGTAATTTATCATTAAGGTGAGTGTTTTCAGTTACATTTGTAAACCGAGAATAAATGTTGCTTCTGTAGACATTATTTTAAGTCAGTTCGGCGATGATGGTTTTGCACCTAACGAACTATAACTGGGCACTACCTGTTCACAATGGGGCGTTTCACGTTGCTAGATCGGCTCCAAAATACATATACACAAGTATTCTCAGATTTAACTTTTTCAAACTTCATTTTTCCGCTTATTGCACTTTCTGTTAATCGTTTTGCACTTTACGAAATCTTGTTTGACTTATTTCACTTTCCATAGCTTATTTCTTTTTCAACACTTACCATTAGTTACCATCGTGTTCCGCTTATTGTACTTTCTGTATCACATTTCCCCACTTACACTTTCTGTTTTACCTTTCCTGTTTTGTGCTTTCCATATATTTTTTTGCGCTTTTTGAGATTATTCTAATCGTACTATCTTTCACCATTCCTTTTTTTGACTTTCCATTAATCCGCTTATTGCACTTTCCAAATGATATTTCCCCTTTTTTTGCTTTTTGTACTTCATTTCCCCTTTTGCGCTTTAAATGAAACATTTCACTTATTGCGCGTTCTGGAACTTTTTCGCCCTCAATTCTGCTTATTGCACTTTCTGTAAGAACCTTCTCTTTGCACTGTCCACGATTAAACTTATTTCTTGGTTCGCCTTTTGGCCTTTTGTATTTCCAGTTATGTTTTCACTGCTTTTATCAGATGCTCATACTACAGAACAAATATTCACACTCTCCCTTTTGGACTTTTTTATGATTCGCCTTAATTATATAAAATAATGCAAATGTCAAAAATAAACATTGATTATGACTTTGACTTGAAGTCCTTTCAAATTTTTTTTTAAATCGTTGGCAAAATCAGCCTTATTTATTAATTTTTAACTTAAACAAGACATAAGGCTTGAGCACAAAACTCATGCTTGAGAATGAGAACGGTTTCATGAATACGGGCCCTGGTCTCTAGAGAAGGACTCTATGACATCCATATTTTTGTGATGTCCTTTTTTCAGAACACGATACTTCAGCAGGCCTCTACATCTACAATAGATTCAGTTTGTATTTAAATGTGATTTTTTTTTTGTAAACTATTTATTGCTGTATTCTAATACTCCGTCGTCTATTACAGACTGATAAAAATCAGCTTAAACGTTTACATACAGATATGTATTGTACAAGATAGGCCTAGAATAATCTACTCACGTCTTTGAACTTTTTCTTCATAAGCACGTGTGTATAAAGTACCCAAGCCACCTCTATACACAATCGTGAAGGGATCTTTTAATCTCCTACCTTGGCATGCTTAATTCGTGCATATATGTTTTCAACTTAACACAGATTTTTTTCTAAATTCGTAATACTTTTTACGACTATTGTTTAGAACGATCTTGATACGCGTATGTGTCGTTTAAGTAAATTAATTTCATGACACGTATATGATGCATAGTTGTAAATTTCCGTTGTGAAATTGATTATCAAGCTGACGTGTATATATAAAAAAGATATGATGACGTATTTAGTTTCATCTCCCGCGCTCGTTCCCGTTAGCTGGATACAACTTTTTCGTTTTATTTGTAATGTATGTCAATCTACCGAATAATAATTCATCCATTTAAAATTCGGCATAAATATCACAAAAAGTGTTCCCCGTGGCCAGCGTCTCCACATTAAGTACGTACTTTATAAACCCTAGCTACATCAAGTATTGTTAGTTTCAGCACTTAGCTAATATCATGTCACGATTTTAATGGTAAACTATTTCCACTTTTCTTTTCTTTTTCTTTTCTTTTTCTTGTCATATTAGAAAGATTTTATAATTGTTTAGTATATATCTCACTATTGTTGAAAATGTTTTAGAATTCTCATGTATGCATAGAAAATGAATAGGGTTTTATGAAAAAACTTGACTCGCCCGGTGCCTCTCCCCTACCTAAAGATTTAGTATTTTATATGATTTTAGTGTGATATCTAGATATCTTCATACATTTGATCTTAATGATATGAATAATACAATGCCGATTTTATAAGCACTTAATCCGAAGTGACGAGAAACTAGTCACTAAAACTAACAAAGCCGTGACTTAGACATACACAGCTGTTTTCGATTGGTAAAATTGGCTGATGTAAAGTTCTCGCGTTTTGTATAAGTACAGGTACGCATTGTTGAGATTTTACCTGAGAGGTGACAGCTACAAGAAGGTAGGGCAAGATTTTTTGTTACAAGAACATGTTTTGATTCTAGTGCACGAACTCTATAAAAAATATCATTTGGATCATATTCGATAATTTTTGATGAACTTGGAAACCCCTCAATTATTTTTCAATCGTTGTTTGTGCCTTAGATTTGTGAGAAACTCTGAAACAGGCTTCAACACCGATCGCCGCTCAACAGAAAATACAGTTGTAATATTTAATATTTGTTAACAGTCAATGTTTGGTTTGTTATCAGTCCTAGCTTAGTTCTATATCGGTCATAGCTAAGTTTGTTATCAGTCCTAGTTTGGTCTGTTATCGGTCATAATTTGGTTTGTTATCAGTCCTAGTTTGGTCTGTTATCGGTCATAATTTGGTTTGTTATCAGTCCTAGTTTGGTCTGTTATCGGTCATAATTTGGTTTGTTATCAGTCCTAGCTAGGTTTGTTATTAGTCCTAGCTAGGTTTATTATCAGTCCTAGTTTGGTTTGTTATCGGTCATAGTTTGGTTTGTTATCAGTCCTAGCTAGGTTTGTTATCAGTCCTTGTTTGGTTTGTTATCGGTCATAGCTAGGTTTGCTATCAGTCCTAGCTAGGTTTGTTATCAGTCCTAGCTAGGTTTATTATCAGTCCTAGTTTGGGTTGGTATCGGTCATAGTTTGGTTTGTTATCAGTCGTAGCTAGGTTTGTTATCAGTCCTAGTTTAGGTTGGTATCGGTCATAGTTTGGTTTGTTATCAGTCCTAGCTAGGTTTGTTATCAGTCCTAGCTAGGTTTGTTATCAGTCCTAGTTTGGGTTGGTATCGGTCATAGTTTGGTTTGTTATCAGTCCTAGCTAGGTTTGTTATCAGTCCTAGTTTGGTTTGTTATCAGTCCTAGCTAGGTTTGTTATCGGTCATAATTTAGTTTATCAGTCCTAGCTAGGTTTGTTATCGGTCATAATTTAGTTTGTTATCAGTCCTAGCTAGGTTTGTTATTAGTCCTAGCTAGGTTTGTTATCAGTCCTAGTTTGGTTTGTTATCAGTCCTAGCTAGGTTTGTTATCAGTCCTAGCTAGGTTTGTTATCAGTCCTAGCTAGGTTTGTTATCGGTCATAATTTAGTTTGTTATCAGTCCTAGCTAGGTTTGTTATTAGTCCTAGCTAGGTTTGTTATCGGTCATACTTTAGTTTGTTATCAGTCCTAGCTAGGTTTGTTATCAGTCCTAGCTAGGTTTGTTATCAGTCCTAGTTTGGTTTGTTATCAGTCCTAGCTAGGTTTGTTATCGGTCATAATTTAGTTTGTTATCAGTCCTAGCTAGGTTTGTTATCGGTCATAATTTAGTTTGTTATCAGTCCTAGCTAGGTTTGTTATTAGTCCTAGCTAGGTTTGTTATCGGTCATAATTTAGTTTGTTATCAGTCCTAGCTAGGTTTGTTTTCAGTCCTAGCTAGGTTTGTTATCGGTCATTGTTAACGTGGGACGAGCGACGGTTGGTGATCCGGGAAAAGAAAGCTGGAAGAACCGATCACAGTATAACAATGATGTTTATTTACAATGAAACAAATAAACTATATATTTAAAGATGTCACACTCGCTAACTCACACACTCATAAACCAAATAATGATAAGTGTCCCTGTAGCTTCTAGCTCACGAAACAGAACAGTGTTCCTGTCAAACCCAATAGAGTTCCATACTCTGAATCACCGTGACTCAATCCAGAGTCACCGTCCTCAAGCAGTTCCACGCTTGTATCACCATAATAGGCAACGCACTTATGTCAAAGACATGACAGCTGATTAAGTGCTGAATTCAAGTCGCCGACCCTGGCAGTGTAACTTCTAAGTATGCTCCCTCGCTGACCTTGACCCTGAATGAAAGTCGTTACTTCTGGTCGGTCCTGACGCTTGGGTCGCAATGTAAAGGAGAGGCCTGCCTGGTCCTGACTCAATCAATGTTCCAACCCGTCATGTGAAGCTATAATGATTAACACAAATAGTTATAATTTCCACTCACACTTCCATACTATACTAACAAAACACATGGTACAAAATACTTATTATTTACCATAATTATTCAACTTTAGAATGAACCATAATTAAAAAATACTGAAATACGTTCATATTAGCGTCGAAATAATGTGCGGCTCCAAATTACAAACAAAATAAAACAAAATTACGAAATACACCAACTGACACCTCAAGGCTTCCATACTTTTTCCACTCGTTCGCGTACGCACTACGCTCGGCACTAATAAATTGATCAGGGCTTCCATAGATTTTAAAATCGACCCGAAACATGACATAGACTATGCAGTTTCATGTACAACACTCCAATATGCTTATATCATGTGCATATTTAGGAAAACAAACATAATATATTCAATTATAGTACGAAAACAACAAAAATGAAAGTTATCAACATACAAACAATAAACAATGGTCACGGCTGACTGGAGCGCACAGATACTTAGATTGTTTGACCCGATATATGGACTGGTACAAAACAACAATACCAACTAATATAGAAAAGAAAAAGAGATAAAGATTACTTACCACAGTGAGTCCCCTGTGCCTGTCTCACATGACGCTAAATGCCGATAAATCCATATCGGGTGCACGGTAACAATAACACAATACCTGTCATGAGAATCTCACCCCGTGCACACCTACCCGTGATGCAATTCCGCCTAGCGGTACCCTACCATTAAGGTGACTTACCCCAAGTGTATACAAAATATACATGCTTACGTGACAGTCATAATTTGGTTTGTTATCGGTCATGATTTGGTTTGTTATCAGTCCTAGTTTGGTTTGTTATTAGTCCTAGCTTGGGTTGGTATCGGTCATAGTTTGGTTTGTTATTAGTCCTAGCTAGGTTTGTTATCGGTCATAATTTAGTTTGTTATCAGTCCTAGCTAGGTTTGTTATCAGTCCTAGCTTGGGTTGGTATCAATGATAGCTTGTTTTGTTATAAATTTATATATATGAATGTAATATGCCCTAGCTGTGTATTTAGGTTTAAAACATTTCTATGTTTTAGACTAAGAAAATGTATCATACGCATGATCAGAAGGAACTGACTAAGCATATAAAACCTTTTTGTTATGATCAGCATGATATTATTCTTAGTAATGATCTCAGAGTATAATAGTCCTTAATCACGGGTCTTTTCGGCGTAAATAACGAAATGGTGACTATCATACATCTAGATTTGCAGTTTGAGATTGAAACATCAGTATGATGTAGTTTAATTTATTGTTTGGTTGTACTTGATCATATTTTACATTTGTATTGAAAGATTCTTTTCATTTGTGTGCCATTTGTACTTTCCTTTAAATTCCAAGTGGTAGACACATTGCTGGTAAATGTTTAGTCCTCTAGGTTTGCCGTAACCGACACTTATGAAATCACCATCGGAAAGAAGAGGAGGTAACCCTTCTTGATGGACTTGTCCTATTTAGAGTTTAAAGCCAGTAAAGAAAGCGGTAGTTGAGACCACAAAATCATTGAAGTTCATGCAGTGTTATCATGCTTATTTAGTTACAGGTGACATGTTCGATCGATAACGGTTAGTTCGCTTAATGTGACTTGCTAGCAACCAACAAAACCTTCTTGATTTGGGAATATCGTTTTAGTCCCTTTGTATCACAATATGCTTGTGCAGATACGGGTTTGTATCTTAGAAATGATTTCGAGATTTATTGGTAGTTAGAACTCATGTGATCCAGGAACACTCCTCTACTTTTGTGATGCGTAAGTGTTTCCAATGTTCCATTAATTGATTTCCCATAAAGATCCGAGGGACTCCGAACAGACAGAACAGTGTTTCATTTCCGCTATGATCCCTAAGGGACCAATCTTCGACTTCGTAAGAATTCCTGTAACATAGTTTAACATGTCAACGTCTGATGAAGTGTGGCTCAGGTCAGCAACTCTTAAGAGGAAAGTAGGTCATGCCGAGTACATTCACGGTAGTTTCTTAAAGTAAATGACCGAACGGAAGTCGTTAGGAATCTTAAACGGCTGTCCTGTCTTATGGTATCAATGTTATATGTGCAATCTCACATGTCCACCAAAAAACGAGAGTGTATAGAAAATGCTATCATGTTACTGGAGTTGAGACCAGATGTTCCGGAAGGGTACACATCTTCTGCCTCTTTGACGACACTCACCACGAAAATCTAAGTAAAACCAAGTAAGCAATGACACGTTCCAAAAGGAGGACAAGGTAAGCAAAATATCACCAGACATAACAACGATCACCAACACGTCCAGCTGTATCGTGACAATAAAGCATACGTGCGTACTGCACTTTTAGGGTAAGGATAGAAAAAGTGCGAACTTGATCTTTGCATGGAAGGGAGAAAGTAGGACGATTCGTGGGGGCGGAGGACGAGGAAGCGAATTGCTGATTCATTTGAGCGCAGAGCTAATTTAATTTTGTGACTTTTGTCTTCTCTACTTAGCAGGGGTCTACAAAAAAAACCCCACTTTCTTCCGTTGGCATGGTTTCCGACACATTTCTCAAATGCTATTCATGGAACTTAACACGAACCTTCTTGTCTCAAGGGAAAGAGCTTTTTCGTTTTTAAATCAACTGCGGCCTATGCTTGGCCAAAATTTGGGTAACTTCTAGACATATATTGTTTCATATGGCGAACACAATATTGACATCTGTTTTTTGATTGGGAAAAATGACTGCCCTGGAGTGCAAATAATGCCAGGAAATTTCAATATTCCCGTTGTGCAAATTTGGTATAATGATGTTGTAGATATTAACAAGGATTACATTATCCAGTCAGACAAAATGTCCACCATTTCCTGAACTGTGATTGGTTGATATATATAGCGGCTTCTGATTGGTCTAAATTTAGATGTCTAATTTTCAAGAAATTTGGTGTGTAGGTCTTGCATCAGAAACACAATGATGGAGTCCGTTTTCTGATTTTACAAAATGGCCACCGAAAGAGCTTCTAATAGGCTGCAATTTACATGTTGTGCAATTTTGATTAAAACCGTTACATATGAGTTGTCTAACAGGATAAAGCAGACAAAACAAAGATGTCCTATATCTTATTGGACAAAATGGTTGATAAAAAGAACCGATTCTGTGGTGGAATTTGAATGATATTCCATTCTGATAGAATTTTGTTTCAATCTTAATTCATTACTATGCACAACATTTACGATTGTGAGGTATTTGGGGGATATGCATGTATATAGCGGTCCCTGTTAATACTTGTTTTTTTTATTTTCGCTTATTTTATTTATCTACTCTATCTTAAGAAAGTAAAACGATCGACTAGTTATCTGTATGCATTGACAGTATACATATGTATCAGGTAGAGAGCATCTGCTTTCCTTCTGTAAAACGCTACTTCTCGTTGAGGTATCAAAATTCTCAATTGTTTCAGTCGGAAACATCATCGCTTTTAACAAAGTTATAAGGAGGGGGTGGAGGGAGGACAACGGGGATTGCGGGATTGACACCAAACTAGATTCGTTCGCTTTTGAGACCACGTGTTGGTAATATAGATCGAGATTACGTGTATTTCTAAATTAACTCTCAGTTCTGTGCGTACAATATATTCCAGGCACATCCGGACATCCTGTGGAACCAGGAAACCCGACTCACCGCAGGTATAAAATTTTGCAATAACCTCGGTTTAATATCCGGGATGTGATATTTCCTGTGTCGATTAAATTAAAGGGAAATATATTGTATCCCTGGAGGACGCTGATGATTTGATGTGAAATCAGGGTGCTGTTATATGATTTGACTGAGACGAACTTTCTTTTACTTCATTATAAAAATAAAAGGGACATGATTCCGGAATGTTTAGATGATGACGTATGTATATAATCAGACTCTCCGTTGTTGCTCACGTGCAAATTATTGAAATGATTAGTTCTTGATTAACAGTTAACATCGCTATGAATTCATATCAGATACTCAGGGGCATGCTATAGGGACATTAACATGCTGAAATAATGGGATACCAAGTCCGTTTAGATTACCTAAACCCACGTGGGTCAAATATACTGAACCCTCACGTGAAAAGTTTTAGTTGTGACCTTTGATACACTACTTAAAGTTGTGAGTGCAAATGATAAAATGGCGCGCTTTTTGTTCACTCCCGACACATGCGCATGCGTAAAATCGTAAATTCTGCACGTGCAATCACGAATGTTGCCAATGCAGGTGAGTTTTCACCGAGACGTGTCCTTTATAAAGTGGTCCGTCCCGAAAATAATCATTCAGTGAAGGTAGCGCGAATAATGCTCATGAAACACAATGCCACGCTCAACACAATTGCAGAGAGGAATGTTTTGGGAAGTTTGCATGCAGATACCTCCGCCACTATTGTAGCCATGCACTTGGGGTGTCATTTAGCACTGTCGCCACGTTTGCTGGACGCTTCCAACATACGGATTCTGTTTCTAATCGCGCCCGAACGGGGAAACCAAGGGTAACAACTCAGGCCCAAGCTCGCTACATCCGGGTAACTCACCACCGTAACCGGACCCAACCTGTAACCAGAACATCACCTGACATCAGAGTTAGAAGATGCCTAGTGTCCGCCGAGACCGCCCGGAGTCGCCTACGTGAACATGGCTTTAACTGCCGATGTCCTTACGTAGGGCCTATTCTCACTCAGCGCCATCGACAGCAATGCCTTCAATGGACAAGGTTTCATGAACGAAGGCGACTTGTTGTCTGGTGATAGTTCTCTTCTCAGACAAGTCTCGATTTCATCTTCCAATGCTGATGGCCGATTGCGTTTGTGGCGTCGACGTAACGAACGTTAAGCCGAAGTTGTTTCCTGCAGACTAACAGATATGGTGGAAGCGTGATGGTATGGGGAGCCTTCAGTTACCACTATCGGACACGTCTTCCGTCAACGTGTAAGAGGAGTGGTGTACAGGGATGACATTCTCAGGCCTTAAGTCGTTCCCTTGTTTACTGCATAGCCGCAACTACAGTTTTACCAGCAGGGCAAAGCCCATCCCCACACTGCTCGAGTACCTATGGGTTTCCTAAAATAATGTGAATGGCCTCCCTTGACCGTCTCTTTCACCGAATATGGATGAAATTGGGAGAAGAATCCTACTGGTGGGGCTCCATTGACAATGGCACAGCAGACTCCTGCAGGAATGGAACGATTTGCCCCTGGCATTCTTCCATATTCTCAGCAATTCCATGAGACGACGTTGCACAGCCTGTATCAATGCCCAAGGCGGACACACGCATTATTGTCTGATTTGTGATTTTCCTTTTCATGGGGCTACCTTCAATTAATAGACAATAGCAATTGTACATTTTATAAAATGAAATCTAGACACATTTTGTTTAATAGCAATTTTAACAAACGATTGAATAAATCAGTAAAAATTCGGTTCCTGTTCTTCAATTCCTTACAAAACGTACCTTAACTCGGATATACGTTTTCTTTTGGGGCTCAGTATAACTTGAAATCTTTAAAAAGCTCCAATAACTAAGAGCCCAGGGTTACGATATAGGACTTCTATCACACTTTGATCAAGCAGAGATGTTTCATATACGTCTCTGGATAAAGTATCATTAGTTTCTTATCAAATCAATTACCTTGACCCCCACTTTCAAGGTCACATGGGATACATATCTTGAAAACATCAAAAATCTTTCTCTCATGTAATATCCAGGATGTATTTATTTACAGAATTTGGCAGGCAATTTGTTGGGCCGAAGAACTATCAATGCTGATTAAATGAATGACACATACAAACTGTCAAGATTATTTTGATCAAGTATAATAAATAAAAAACAGCACTTCCTACTGTGAACTTGTGCATGCCAGTGCTTTCTGCATCTCCTTTTTGTCTGAAGAAATAAAAAAATCTGGAATAACGTTTCTGATGTTTTCTCTTGACATAGACGACACCGTGTATCATAGCTACCACCAACGTGATGAGACACACGACGAAAACATCGAAAAATGAAAGTCCTATAATAACTTGTCAAGGAGCTATCCCTCATCAATACCTTATACAACCATGTCTCAAAGCTTCATAAACCGTATGGACAGAGCATGTCGGCAGATATAAACGTTCTAACATTGGCAGTGTCATTGATACTTGTAAACATGTCGGCAGATATAAACGTTCTAACATTGGCAGTGTCATTGATACTTGTAAACATGTCGGCAGATATAAACGTTCTAACATTGGCAGTGTCATTGATACTTGTAAACATGTCGGCAGATATAAACGTTCTAACATTGGCAGTGTCATTGATACTTGTAAACATGTCGGCAGATATAAACGTTCTAACATTGGCAGTGTCATTGATACTTGTAAACATGTCGGCAGATATAAACGTTCTAACATTGGCAGTGTCATTGATACTTGTAAACATGTCGGCAGATATAAACGTTCTAACATTGGCAGTGTCATTGATACTTGTAAACATGTCGGCAGATATAAACGTTCTAACATTGGCAGTGTCATTGATACTTGTAAACATGTCGGCAGATATAAACGTTCTAACATTGGCAGTGTCATTGATACTTGTAAACATGTCGGCAGATATAAACGTTCTAACATTGGCAGTGTCATTGATACTTGTAAACATGTCGGCAGATATAAACGTTCTAACATTGGCAGTGTCATTGATACTTGTAAACATGTCGGCAGATATATACGTTCTAACATTGGCAGTGTCATTGATACTTGTAAACATGTCGGCAGATATAAACGTTCTAACATTGGCAGTGTCACTGATACTTGTCATCATGTTGGCAGATATAACGTTCTCACATCGGCAGTGTCACCGATATTAGGAACGCCATTGTTATTTCTGGAAAACACACACGACGTTCTCCAGATATATATATGAAGGATTCTTTGAAAATATTACAGGTTTAGTGCGATAACTGCGATGGTGCTACAGGAAACTGATAATTTTGAATAAAAACAATGCGTCTGCTCGCGACCACACCTAGATATAGACAGCGTGGTCGGATCGCTGAAATGGGGTACTAAGGTATAGCTTTTATTTTCGTCTTCGATCACTGTTCAGAGGTAACAAGCACGTGTTTCATGATACTACCAGTGTATAGAACATCTATATTTACACCTGCTATTTCCGTAGTATCTGTGAACTTATTAGTCACGATTGTACACGGTTTAGATTACCATAACAACCTTGACCTTTATCCATTTTTTTTTATCTTATTCAAATGACGTCATATTAGATTTCAACAATGTCTTATAGATTTACACCACAGATAATTTAACACTTACTGGATAAACTATTTGGTCTCGATCATTGACCTATGACAATGACAAATGCTCATAACTCCTCGTTTTATTTAAATTGACCTTGATCCTTAATAATATAACAGAAATTTGACCATTAAAGAGTTAAGAATATACTCTGACCTTTGACCTTGTAGTAGTTGAAATGGGTATTTGATCATGCACTTCACGTTGAATATCGATTCAGTTTTTTTATTATGTCTTAGAAAATATTAAGATGTAAAAATAGTTTAAATTGGGTGCAAATTATAGACCTTTGGTTATAAAACTTGTTTAATTTTGAGCTAAGTAACAGAGACCTTCTGATGAAGTTACCTAATATATCAAATTGACATTCATGAAAGCTGCATGTGGCTGTTATATACATGTTATCAAAAGTTAATTTGCACTTTGACCCCGTATGTAAAAACTACAGTGATTTGCAAACAACTGGTGATAACGAAACTGCACTTAAAGTGCCGTAAGATATTTATAAGAACTTAAAAGTAAAAATCAGGACAACTTTATGCTAAAAGATGTCAGTCGTTTGACCATTGACCTTGATGACAAGGTATGGATGTAATTTTAGTATTGTTGATTTATAACATTGAAAGAAAAGAAATGATCTTACATATTGTTTGCTGTAAAGATGACTTTGATTTGCCTCGTGTTATTTGAAACACGTAAAATGGTAATGATCTGACTCAGAAATATTTTACTTGTTCTAGAAATGCAGATATTATTTCTATATATCGTCCTGACATTTGAAACGAAAATAAATACTGAAGTTATAAACAGAAATTATGTTTACAAGGACGTAAGCATCCCGTATTTATATTTAGGATAAAACGTGATAACAACGTGCATCACAAAGATTAGCTCTCGCCCCCTACCGCCCTCGATCCGCCCCCTTACTTGTCCCTCAGGGGAAAGAGTATATCTTAGATCACACACTAAACGGTCTGCGTTTAAACAAATACAGATCGATCAATAAGCTTGTCATCCGGGCCAACGCATTAGCACGCGACGTATTCATGGACGTTGTGAGCCACATCTCAAAAGGCACTTAGTCTTATATGTGCGTTTCCTTTGGTGGCCACAATGTTAAAACAGGTTTAGTCTAGTCACTCCACATTGTCTGGTGGCATTTACTGGTGGCAATTACTTCACATGTACCTAAACTGAATGTCGCGCTTCACTGAACATCTAATGTGGTATGACCCTTAATTCGTCGTCAGTTTTAAAATTCAACTTTGATTATTTTACAACAGTTACTTAACAAATTGTTATAGCTAAAATGAATCAGTTTGACCCGGGATAAGGCGTGCGAAGGGTTTTACTGCGGGAGTAAACTGGAATGGCAGAGAAGAGCCGGCGTGGTCGGGCAAGCAACCCCATAACTTTTCACAGTCGTTTCATTAATCGAACCTCGGACACTTAGGTTAAAGGCGAGTGTGTCAACAGTCACTTTTGAATTTTGTGTAGATTTGCCCACGACGCTTTTACGATTGCGGTCTCTTCATTAATTACCTACTCTCAAACTATATTTACTTTCTTACTTAATAATCAGATATGCGCGAGTGTATTTAATTTGACTGGGTATTGCCCCCACTAATTGTCAATAAAGAAGCGTAGAATAAGCATGTCATATTTGAGTTGATGAGGCATGATCGTGTCCCCAAAAGCCACCAATTGTTAAGACATCAAAACCAACAACAGTGTAGCAGCTGTTACCCAAAAGACATTCTTTGAGAAGCAGCCATTTTGTGTGAACAAGCACTTGTCTCTATTTCTATGTTACACTGTTCTAATCGGCGATGAATATAAAACTGTAACAAATTTCGGATGTTCCGTCATGAACTATTTTTGATAAAGACGGATATTGTCTTATCATCGTTTGACAATAACAATACAATTAAAAGAACTTCGGAATGCCAAATAAAGACATCATTAGCTCACTTGCTCACTTGCATACTGTGGCACAGCGTCCGTCGTCCGACAGTAGGTCAGTTGTCCAGCATCAAACGGTATTTTTTTTATACCTATGATATCTAAAGCAAGTAACTTGTCATAAGGGGCTAAAAGGGTTGCTAAAATCTACCAACTTTAATATAACAGGGACCAAATAAGTTGAAATCGAGTTCTATCACTATCAAATTAAAAATGTTCAAAGGAATGACCTTGACCCACTTTCTGGGATTTACATGAAAGTTCCCAAAAAACTTCCAATAATGTATTTTTTTTTTAAATTTTGGAACATCTAAGCGATAAAGGTCAACTAAGCCCCTGGTATGCTTCAACGTTACGCTGACAATCTTGTTAACATGTAATTACAATCTTAATGTTATATCAACAGTTCTGTATTAAAGATAGATATAGGTATAAACATAACAATTATCTCGAGCTCAAGGTCATACCGACAATATAATACTTCAAACAGTTGTATATCTCAAGTTCATATCGACAGTCCAATATAACGGTCATCGACCAGCTCAGGGTCATACCAACGGTCCAATGTAACAGTTATCAACAATCCCAAGGTCACCAACGGTCCAATGTAACAGTTATCAACAATCCCAAGGTCACGTCAATAGTCCAATATAACGGTCATCGACCAGCTCAGGGTCATACCAACGGTCCAATGTAACAGTTATCAACAATCCCAAGGTCACCAACGGTCCAATGTAACAGTTATCAACAATCCCAAGGTCACGTCAATAGTCCAATATAACAGTCATCGACCAGCTCAGGGTCATACCAACGGTCCAATGTAACAGTTATCAACAATCCCAAGGTCACCAACGGTCCAATGTAACAGTTATCAACAATCCCAAGGTCACGTCAATAGTCCAATATAACGGTCATCGACCAGCTCAGGGTCATACCAACGGTCCAATGTAACAGTTATCAGCAATCCCAAGGTCACGTCAATAGTTCAATATAACAGTTATCAGTAATCCCAAGGTCATACCGACTTTCCAAAATTCAGTTGAAAACTCTTGGCCTCTTGAGTATGTTTAGCCTTGTACTGATTGTACAAAAAACATCAAGTAGGTTAATTTTATTTACTGTGAACTTACCGTATCAATGAATGGTTGATGTGTGTCAAAGTTCTAAATCTGTCGCATCGCTAATAGGATTAGGCACCAGACTAGAGAAACACAAGGGCGATTTTAGTGCAACAAGGGCAGTTTCACGAGTCCTAAGAGTGTAATAATTCGCTACGGAAGTTACATTTGTATCTTACCCGCTATCGTTATAGAAATATACTGAAGTATTCTGCCGGAAAAAATATGCAAATGTGGTCTATCAGTAAACATCTGACATATAGAATATCCTTAAGGAAAGCATAATTGAATGATTAGAATTATATATTTTCCTGATTTCAAGTTACGTGCTGTGGAAATGTATAAGAAATATAACGACTATGCACGACACATTTTCCTACTGATGGGTCGATATTTAAACCTGGAATCGTATATATTTCCTCAGTTTCGCCACCACATCCCACCTCAGTCTTCGCCACCAGATCCACCTCAGTCTTCGCCATCACATCCCACCTCAATCTTCGCCACCACATCCAACCTCAGTCTTCGCCGCATCCTTAACATATTGATAATTCCTTGCGTAATGAAAAATAATTCCTACATGTGTTTTTTTTTCAATAGATGTAAAATCATTTTACCTTTTTTCACCCAAATTGAAAGATATCCTACTCAACATCACTACCTCATCGCTAAAGAAAAATAAAAAGGATGTCACACTGGATATGTTGCTTCCTTACAGAAAGATTTCTAGGTATTGTTTTTTCATATTTGAAGGTCAAAGATCAAAGGTCAGAGTAAATATGATTAAAAAAGTTGGTTTGCGATGACAAGGAGAGTTCATTGACCAATGAAACTCAAACTTCATACTATGTTCCTTACTTGTGCTTGTTTTCAGTTTAGAAATCAGAATGCAAAGGTTAACAGAAAAATATTTCCTGGGCAGATAAAGTTAACTTTATATACAGTGTTTCTGTAACGACTGTCAAAGATTCAGGTCACTGTTGCTATAAATATAACATCCATATCCGCACAAAATGTATGAATGACATTGCATTGCGGCCATGATAAGAAAAAAGACACAATACAACGGTTACAAGGATAGCATTAGCAACATGATATTGGTCACACATTGTCCTATATAACGTATAGGATAACGGTCACACAATGTATTTACGTCATGCGTGTCAATTTTCATAGGAGTGATTTACGAAGTAACAGTCCCGTAAAGTGAATACAGAATCAGGAGGGGTTTTACCACTTCTACAAGGTGATTTACTCAACCGGAACGGTCCTAGGGAGTGATTTACGAAGTACCAGTCCCGTAAAGTGAATACAGAATCAGGAGGAGTTTTACCACTTCTACAAGGTGATTAACTCAACCGGAACTGTCCAAGGGAGTGATTTACGGAGTCGACAGTGATACAGCGTCTATTTTCATAAAGTGAATTTCTGAGCTGGAGTGGACTAATGGAGTAATTTACAGAATCAACAGTGCTACTGGTCTTAAGGGGTGATCACTCACGATGGAGTAACTTGCACAATAGACGGTCATACATGTTGCTCAGAGAATTGTTGTTGATGCAGTCCTCTGGCATGGCGACAGTGTCAGCAGTCAGGTAAGCTTATGAAGTGGTTTTCAGGGTCGGTGGTGACATCTTCTGAAGGAGAATTTGTTCTAGTCCTGATGTGTAACGATGTCGGCAGTGCGGGTCCTGTGGAGGCGGCAGAAGTATCGATCCTATGGAGTGATTTACCGGTCCTATAGAGTGATTTACTGGTCCTATAGAGTGATGTAACTGTCAACAACAGTCCGATATCATGATCTGGTCCTGCAGAGTGATTTAACTGTCAACAACAGTCCGATATCATGATCTGGTCCTACAGAGTGATTTAACTGTCAACAACAGTCCGATAAAATGATCTGGTCCTATAGAGTGATTTACTGGTCCTACAGAGTGATTTAACTGTCAACAACAGTCCGATATAATGATCTGGTCCTATAGAGTGATTTAACTGTCAACAACAGTCCGATATAATGATCTGGTCCTACAGAGTGATTTACTGGTCCTATAGAGTGATTTACAGAATCAGCAGTTGTACCTTTCATATGAAGAAGTTTTTAGGTTCAATAAAGGTACTGGACCTATGGAGTGTATGACTTTAGGGAAGGTCCTATGGAGTGATTTATTGGCCCCGTGGTGTTATATGGAGTAAGCAAAAGTACCTGCAGTATGGGGTGTTTTCTTAATAGGCATTTATACCGGTCCTATGAAGTGATTAACAGAGTCCTCATTCGGTCCCATGTATTCGCACCAGTCCTATCATTGAGTCAACAAAATGTACCGATCCTATGGAGTGATTTACGGAGTCCTACCGGTTCTACGGAGTAATCAGTAGTACCTGTCCCGTTGAGTGGTTTACAGACCGAACAGCTGTTTGCGTTTCTGTTGTATATACAAACAGTATGTAGTTCGTACGTCAGCCTCAATGGAGGATCAAGGAATTATAAATAAGGATGTTTAAATAGAAATGTTCCTTTAGAAAAGCTTCTTTGTGGAAAGTGGATTCCACTTAGATCGAGTTATTTAAGAAACTTTTGGACATGTACAACTGGAAATATCAATTCTTACTAATAAACAGAAGGGTTTCATTATAAGGTAAGTCAATGGATGTTACTGTATTTGAGTTTTAAAAAATATATGGTTATCAACGCGTCATATTTTCAAAATAGCGACATATCAGAATGAAATTATTTAATTTATTTGTTGAAATAATTTGTTTTTGATGATTCAACAGTTGTCAAAAGTTAAATCGATCAAATGTTTATGACAAAGAAAACAAGATTTTATGATACTATGTAAACTCCCAGTAAGATGTCCAACAGGGACCTGTAGTCATGTAATGTAAATCTAATATAAATACATATATATATTTATATATGATCTATAGCTGTTTGGTGGAAATGTTGTACTTGGTATGTATTGGTGTAGCTTAACGAAAGCCTTAGGGTCGCCCTATTTATCATCAAGTTGTATGTAAAGTTGATATGGATAGCGATATTAGTAACTCTACCCTTGAACTAACGTCCCACGAGACGTAAACGGTTACAATCTCCAAGTGTATCTTTTTACTGTAAGGCTTTACTGATACTCCTGATACCGTCTTCTCTTTTAATTCTCATTGACGTCATTAAAATCATGCCGCAATGTGCCTGTAGCTAGTTTAAAAATCTACGAACATTGCAAATCAAGTTCAGTGTGTTTTTTAGAGCGTGGTATACACAACAAACATCAGCTTCGCCGACAAGTTACATTCAAAATTTAGCTTATAATACGTTCAAATATAATATCCAACTCGTCAACTCGTCCATTACAACTATAGTTAACAGATTTATCATTATTATCATTTAGGGGGAGGGAGATGTGTGTGTGTGTGTGGGGGGGGGGGGGTGTTAACTTGGGTAAAACCCAGCTCCGGAGCTAATCGTTGACCTCTGTATCAACCAGATCGCGATTCACAGCAAAAAGATTTGTTAGTTTAACAAGTCAATAATAAACCGTTAAAATGGCACTGTCATTGGCTTGTGATCCACACAAATGAATAGTGCTTTATCAAATTATTTTTTTCAACTTCTAACATGCACTACCTCCCTTACCTGTTGAGGATGAGTCGCGACAATGCAACACGTGCTTATGGGCTCAAGTTTTTTTCTATTGAGTCTTCCTCATTCCTGAAATGTTCTGTGATCACTGTTAGTGGTGAAATACCTCTGTTTGACGGTCGTTTTTTTCTGTTGGTAGTTAAATACAATGTATCTTACAGCAACGACGGGATGGTCTACGATTAATCCTTACACTTTGACTTTCAAAAAATATGTTTCGTGTTATTCGAGACAAAAAAGTTCGACGTTCATGCAGGTATGACCTAAACCTTTTTTATGCACCCGGATTGAAAGATTGGGGACATGCTGTTTGTTTGTCTGTTGTCAACTACCGTAGGAGGTAGTATGGTTTCCATATTTGGCATGTGTGTTCCTTGTGACAAGACCTTTCCGATGGTACCGAAATGTTTGACCATGTGACCTTGACCGTGACCATTGACCTACATTTGAAAAATTGTGCAAGCAATTAGCACATGCTTAACGCAGAACAGTTTTAATGTCCAACTTCAGAATTTAGTTGCAACCAGTGGCATAGTGTTTCATAAACACATCTTGTTTTTTTTTTATTTTAGTTGTAGTCTTTTTCTATAACATTAACATTCGCCCCTTTGCCAAAGAATGCATTTTTGTATTCTTAAAGAGCGGACTCATTGATTTCTAATGCTTATTTTGAAGAATAAAAATAGCTCCTTGAAACGTAAGGTACGTGATGTTATAGTTGGTAAGCTTGTAACTAATGTTTTACTCATATAATTTACGTTCCTGTAAGATACACCTCAATACAAGCTTAATAGGTAAGCAAGACTAAAATAGGGATGATACCCTGCCCCGCAACAATATTTTTGGCAGTCTCATCCCGATTGCATTGCTCTACCGTGTATTGTGACTAAGGATCGACAACTTTGGTAGAGATAGTTTTTTCTAGGGGAGGGTCTTCTGTAGTATTTTTTGAAATAACATATTACATAAGCAAGCAATATACAAAAGCGGAGGGATGGGAAGGGCTAATTAAATGGCGGTTTCGATGTTTGTTGGAGATTGTTATCTATTTAAGAACTCACGGAGCTGTCTCCAACATACTTTTTGAGCCACCGATAGTTTACCAACATAATGTTTTCATGATTGACTACAATGCTGTACCCAGAGTTCGTTCCTAACACGATAATTCGGACCGCCTCACCAATGAATGTTACGTGTTATCTAACTGGCCCGGAATACTTGTAGATAACATTAAACTTCATTCATCTTTATTAATCGTTTTTTCTCTTTTCCCTCTGTCTTTGGTTCCCAGCAAGGGAAGTAATGCCAGTACATTGCAATACATATGAACGATGAGGTTCATGGGTTGTCCCCCTTCGACAACCCATTTTATCCGTGTGTGTGTGTGTGTGTGTAGATTGTGAAATATGCGTTTAATTTGGAATAGGAGAATGCAAGAATTACCTGTATCATGAATTGAGATTTGTAAACGTTTGCTAAAGATGGATCATTTACTGGAAGGAAGCTTTGAAATCACAAGTCATTTTGGCTAAAAAAAGATGAAAGTCATTTTGGCTAAAAAAGATGTAAGTCATCTTGGCTAAAAAAAGATGTAAGTCATTTTGGCTAAAAAAGATGTAAGTCATTTTGGCTAAAAAAGATGTAAGTCATTTTGGCTAAAAAAGATGTAAGTCATTTTGGCTAAAAAAGATGTAAGTCATTTTGGCTAAAAAAGATGTAAGTCATTTTGGCTAAAAAAAGATGTAAGTCATCTTGGCTAAAAAAAGATGTAAGTCATTTTGGCTAAAAAAGATGTAAGTCATTTTGGCTAAAAAAGATGTAAGTCATTTTGGCTAAAAAAGATGTAAGTCATCTTGGCTAAAAAAAGATGTAAGTCATTTTGGCTAAAAAAGATGTAAGTCATTTTGGCTAAAAAAGATGTAAGTCATTTTGGCTAAAAAAGATGTAAGTCATCTTGGCTAAAAAAAGATGTAAGTCATTTTGGCTAAAAAAAGATGTAAGTCATTTTGGCTAAAAAAGATGTAAGTCATCTTGGCTAAAAAAAAGATGTAAGTCATTTTGGCTAAAAAAAGATGTAAGTCATTTTGGCTAAAAAAAAGATGTAAGTCATTTTGGCTAAAAAGCGAGCGCGTTCGAAAAAAATTCTGTATCGCCATAACAGGACATAAACTTAAGTGTTTCCATATAAAACCTACATCAATCGTCTTCTAGAACCTGATGTGCGGATCAGATCCCGGAGACGTCTTCGTTGATTCCTCTAGATTGAATTGTAAAACCGGTAAATTGTCGAATTTTACTTCGGAAACAAATCCGTAGGGTCGTCAAGTCGACTATGACGTCATTTCAGAGTTCACAATGTCGGTTAACTACTCTCGTGGGAACGAGACTTGATAGGATTTGCTGAAGCTAGCGGGTTTTGCAGCATACTGAAATAGATTTGTCGAATGCTGACAGTTGTACAGATGCTGATCTGATTGTTGTTTGCATGGGGATTTTCACGTACGCTTTGACTTCTACAGACAGTAGATTTGATACCGACATTGTAATTTGTACCCACTAACGACGGGAGTGGGTCAGTGTGTCAGTTACTGCGAATGCAGCACTATATTCAGGTCTCAAATGACATGATGTCATGACGTCAAGCTTAACATCCGGGTGGTTTTTCAACACACAGTTCGTTGCTTATAAACAATATACTACGATATTTCAGTTACATGCATTTTTATCCAGTCACCAGATGATATTATGGGGTTTTCAATTCACGTCTGATCCGCCACTTCATCCATGAACATTTTTACATGCATAAAGTCAGTATCGGTGCAAGATGTACACTCGTCATTTTTTGCATGATTGTATTGGTTTTCAAAATGGCCCGAAGTCATTGTCTTGTATTTTGAGGATTTGTTTTCACTAAATTTGTGACCGCCTAGTCTTTTTAACTACAGTAGGAAACTTTGGGGACTTGTTACGTACAATATTTATTTTGCTTGCAGCCTACTTTACATTGTAAACATTAAACAATATTCAAAATGGCTGCCTGCAACAATTTTGACTTTGGATACTTGAAGTTTGTGACCACTGTTTCGGCAAAAAAAAGTTTGGTATTACATAAAATTAGAAGTGTATCTATGCCTCATTTTTAGAAGCCATTCTCCAGAACCATGGTATTTCTCACATAGAACTGGAGAGATCTTTCTCGCATTCATTTCGGAACAAAATGTAGTTTCGATGTTGAAATTTCAAACATTTTCATCAATACAACAAGAAGAGAAGGAAAACAGAAGCACCATATGATTAGTATCATACTATGGTGAACGCCAAGATCCATGTCGATTTTCAGCATTAAAACTTTTAAAGGGATGTGAAGGGATTAAAATTGATCATCAGGCACTGCAAATATTGTGCTTTTCAATGTTTGGCGGGTTTTCCAAAAGCTGAAGCCCAATGGGTGTATTGGTCGATAGTTTTCTCTACTAATTAAAATTCTCTGTGTACAAACATACCAGGTTTTCGAAAGTTATAGAAAATAACAGTCCATTGAAAAAAAAAACACACTTTAAAGGCTCAGGCATACTTGTACGAGAACTTTGTTAACCAGACCACAAGGAGAGGCCTTTATATATGAACGGGATCTATGTTAATCCGAACACATGGACAGGTCAAAATAGTCGAGGTATACATAAGTTTGTCAATGCGTGCATCTGGAAAGACCGAGATGTACTGGTGATAAATTGATTGAGGCTTAATACTTTGTCTATTCCATTTAATGGTGCTGACTCTAGATTTTCTCTTCCTATTGTGATTATTTTTGGGGTTAATCCTGTGTCTGATCCATTTTTGTCTTCGTTATCTGTCCAGCCCCTGTGATGATGACGGTATGTCATCTGTCTTGTCTTAGCGATCATTTTGTCTTCGTTATCTGTCCAGCCCCTGTGATAATGATGGTATGTCATCTGTCTAGTCTTAGTGATCATATTGTCTTCGTTATCTGCCCAGTCCCTGTAACGATCCTATATTGTCCTTATCTCGACCTTTTACACATCAAGATGATAGCGAATTGCGTCAATCTCTACCAGAGCTGTATTTTCAGGCATATTATAAGATATTACGTATAAAAATTACGTAAAAATTGAGCTATATGACGAGTGGATCGCCCTCTTTATCGCAGTTTTGACATTTCTTTCTATCAGTTTGTTTCATTTTTTCTCATCAGCCTCCTAGAATTAAAAAATACGTCCCGCAGCATCACTGACGAGTCCAGTAAAAGGACGAACCAGCTGTATAATGCAGCTTAATTCATTGTTTGGGTTCTACTGTATGTAATTCCCAAGTGTTTCTTCTGTGAAATATTCACATGGCAATTAAATCATGCGAAAAGTATCAAATTAAGCAAATTAACACAACAAACACATTATTAATTTGAAACTGAACCTCCAGTCGCCTCTATGGCTAGTTGTTTTAAATAATGTGCACTAATCGTAAATTACAAAAAATGTTTAAATCACAAATCAACTATTTTGTCCGTCATGTAACCAGCAGTGTTGTTTCGCGTCATCAAGCTGCGATCAGCTCTGAACCACGGCAGTTTTTCCCCGTTATATGGAAGTTACGATAATTGATAGACAACCTACGATAATGTTTTTCCGTTCCCCTACCACTTCTACTTATAGATATTTATAGTCAGATCGCTATTAAGGCCGATAGGTCTGTTGTCACTAATACCGTGCATGTGCTGCCTTCATATAGTATTTTATGAAACGAGAACAAATATCAGTCTCGTCTGTAAATACATTTTATATATAACAAGTCAAACATTTATATTTTTGAAAGCTTAAGCGAGCAAAAATTAAAACTGACAGCTTCCTGATATGTGAAAGGAAACGAAAACAAATTTAAGATACTTTTAATCGCATAACTCGGAAAAGTACATTTAGACAGCTTTAAAGGAATTGCGAAAGACAAATTCAAATGCAGTCCTTTGGTTGCGCGATTTCCAGTTCGTGAAGTCCATATTATGACATCACAATCGATATCTGAGTGGCACAGCCAATGAAAACGCTGTGGGGGTATGTTACACTAGTGACACACGCAAAAATATATATAGAAAAAATCACTGCATAATCCTACAATTCAAGGTTCGATTATACTACTACAACTCTCCAATCTAATGATCTTGACCTTTCCAACTTAGTTGATGATGGAACTCAACTACTTCGTAATATATTTGGGCCAAATCAGTATTTTGATTTCTTCGATACCAGCATTATTACGCTAAAAAAAATCAGTGACCCATAATGTCAAAACCACCACTGAAGTTGGACATTCCACTAACTATGATTTTTGTAATAGGATTCACAAGGGATACAACTCTTGTATTTTAAACAAACTTCCTTAAAAACTATTGACATTTTGATTGCGCAACCATACAATATAGACACCGGGTTTCCCAGACTTTACATAGTGAGATCGAAAGTCACCCGACATAACACAGGTTTGATCAGAGATCATATTGGAAATACACCGTGCAGATTACTGGTGACATGGTTCAGGTAAATAGACTTGATATAACGTTAATTGGGAATGATCTGTTGTACCAGAAATAGAAAAAAAATGTTTATAAATGGAAATATAGAAATACGATGGAATTTGAAACCCAGCGGACCGAGCAACAGGGTATTCAGCCGAAAGTATTTTGTGTATCATGTAAACATTCTCACAAGTGTCTCGACAGCCCCAGTGTAGATCGCGGGCATGATCGATTCATGTACCCGAAGGGTGTGCTCGATTTAAAAGTTCTCTTACATGTATTTCAAATATGTAGTTTTTGAGTTAAATTTTAACATATAATGGCGGACTTTTCAAATCAGTTATTGTCAGCAGTCCTTCCGTCCATCCTTAATCAGTTGTAGAAGTTGAGATTACAGGTCGCCTTACCTAACCTCGACTAGCGAGCATTTCCCTTTAGTTGAGCGGTAGCGTGTCCGACTAGAGACCGAGGGTCGCTAGCTCGAACCCAAGCGATGACAGGGTGTCTCATTACTCCTTGGTGCCGTTGATCACTCCAAGGCTATGAGCTATAGCAGATTGAGATTCTTCCTTGAAGATATCGACCCTGTGTTTGTTGTTGTCTCCTTCCTATAACACAGTTAGCGATCTTTCCATCTCTAAACAGTTCGTGGTTCTTGCTATCACTATTTCTTAAGAACTGTTGAAACATGTTATGTTGATGTAACTTCTGAGAGATGTTCACGATATACTAACATATACTAGACCACTGAACTTTATCTAATACGAAAATAGAGCCAGCTGAAGTGTTCAGTGTTGGTAACCGTGCCGTCCGTTGCAATATTTTGAGATATTCCGGAAGAATCCCCAATGAGTTTACGATTTTTTAGAGATAGATCTTGTTTAGTTTAAGGACATAACAAGTATATGTTTTATTAGTGCAAGTTATTTAAGCTTGATTGAGCATTCGGGATTACTGCAACCACAAAGAAGCAATATATATATATATTACAAACCTTAGACAACAGTACAATCTGGACATTTAGTTCACTTTAAGGTTTATCAAATATGTTTTTCTTTGAATATCAAGTTTATTAACTATATGTGAATAGCAACTTCATTGCACAATCTTCTCATGCAGATAAATAACAGGGACAATTAAGAAATATGCAATTACTACTAATTATTAATTAAGTGCGGGGATTTAAATTTCTCAATTGAGTATTTTCCATTTCTCGATAGCAGTTACTCGCTTTCCAAAGCTACAAAGGTTAGTAGGATTGGTGTCACATTTTATTCGGTATTTAATGCTTGTCACCATTATCACAATTTACATAACTGACGAAATCTCGAAAGATAAAGTTCGACGGAGACCGATAAAAGTCGCCTGAACGGAGTAGTCAAACATGAAGCTGGAAGCAATTTAATACTCGTTATCATGTCTGCTTATTTCTTTGTCATCGATTCATTTTCACTTTGAGAATAAGACATGTAAATTGAGGTTTTTGCTGACAATGTCTTCGTCGTGTATGATGGTAAGATGTCTCAACAGACTGCTGACGTACCTACGGGAACCTGTTCTGTTGTTGTCTGTCTTGTTTTCCTTTTCATATTTATTGATGACGTATTGTCTTTAATTAACAAGAAATTTATTTGCCACGTACATCGTAAACACCCACAAGAATGAGAAATCAAGAACATGACAGACTTCTTTTCCTAAGACGTGATGATTTCAATTTCCCGATTGTGAGATTTTTATTTCTGGATAGCAAGATCCCTGTATCCCCATCATATGGCGTTAACATATTGCAGTTAACTCGATATTCAATGGTCTGTTCCTAATTTCACAATTCCACAGGATGTCAAAAAATAACAGTTAAACAAATGACACAGAATGGAATGCAGGTTGATGAAAATGATGGGGACGTTTTAAAGTCGTGATGGCGACCGAATTAAGAAAAAGCAGAATTTGTTTGATACTCGTAAGTTTGTTTGTTAGTTCCGTTGTTGTATACCTTGTCTTCATTTGGGAACGTGACGTTTCTTTAATTGGATTGACCAATATTCACATGGCGGGTATCGTTCTAGGATGCCCTAGTCGCTAAAGCCTATTCGGCATAGGTCGAACACGAGTAAGTATAACGACCTAGTCGCTCAGGCCTGGGACGAGAAGGACGTTCTCGTCGTTTAAGCCTATTCGGCATAGGTCGAACACGAGTAAGTATAACGAACAAATCGCTTAGGCCTGGGACGAGATGGACGCCCTCGTCGCCTAAGCCTATTCGACCTTGTCGCAAGGGATTAACGCGTGTAGGACGGCCTAGTGACCTAGGTCATGCACGAGTAGAACGACCTAGTCGTTAGCGTTTTGCACGAGCAGGACGAATAGGACTGCCTAGTCGCTAGGGTCTGGTACGAATAGGACTGCTTAGTCGCTAATGTCTGGTACGAGTAGGACTGCCTAGTCGCTAAGGTCTGACATGAGTAGGACTCCCTAGTCGCTAATGTCTGATATGAGTAGGACTGCCTAGTCGCTAATGTCTGGTACGAGAAGGACTGCCTAGTCGCTAAAGTCTGACATGAGTAGGACTGCCTAGTCGCTAATGTCTGGTACGAATAGGACTGCCTAGTCGCTAAGGTCTGGTACGAGAAGGACTGCCTAGTCGCTAGGGTCTGGTACGAGTAGGACTGCCTAGTCGCTAGGGTCTGGTACGAATAGGACTGCCTTGTCGCTAATGTCTGATGTGAGTAGGACTGCCTTGTCGCTAATGTCTGATATGAGTAGGACCTACTAGTCGCAAAAGTCTGCTACGAGAAGGACTGCGTAGTTGCTAAGGTCAGATATGAGTAGGACTGCCTTGTCGTTAATGTCTGATATGAGTAGGACTGCCTAGTCGCTAATGTCTGTTACGAAAAGGACTGCCTAGTCGCTAAAGTCTGACATTAGTAGGACTGCCTAGTCGCTAATGTCTGTTACGAAAAGGACTGCCTAGTCGCTAAAGTCTGACATCAGTAGGACTGCCTAGTCGCTAATGTCTGTTACGAAAAGGACTGCCTAGTCGCTAAAGTCTGACATGAGTAGAACTGCCTAGTCGCTAAGGTCTTATATGAGTAGGACTTCCTAGTCGCTAGGGTCTGACATGGGCAAGACTGCCTAGTCGCAAAGTCTGGCACAGGTAGTACGGCCTAGTCCTACTAGTACAAAACCGAAGTTGTTGATTAGAGTAATATCCTTTTACAATAAGCAACGATACGGCCCTGTATTATGGCGTGATAAGCTTGCTATTACAATCAAAATTTCATCATATGCATTTGTTTCAAGATGGACTTGTGTATCCACAATTACTCTTAAGTTAAAATGGTAGATGGTTGGATGGGGGCTACCTGTAAGAAACTCTTTTGAAATTACGTAATTTTATACGACAAATTGGATTTACCACAAACAATGGTAAATATTAGCATATAGGCGGTGTTTTTCAAGTTCAAACATGCAATTTGGTATAAATGATGTAAATTTTCAACATCAACAACCTTATGATAGAAATCGATATTTTATAGTGATAATTTTCGGAAATTGATATCTGAACCCGTAGGCAGTATCATTTACACTTAAATATTCCAGTAATAAAAAAAATAATTGGACGGTGCTATTAACTGTAAACATCCTGTAAACATACGTTTTTATGGGATATGGACTTAAAAGATAGAGTATATAATTATGTAAGCCCTATCCCAATACATTACATTACGTCAGAAGGATTGGAAAGCTTTAACAATTAATACTGACATTCATGTATATTTTATCATTCGGCCAGCTCTACGTTTTATTCTGGGCGTCGAAATGCACACAACAGCAACACAAAATTGCCATAAAATTCCGAAAATATCTTAACTACTGGCATGAATGTCTTGTCCCAAGAGTTATGAGTTTAATCAGGATTAGTCATTATAAGATTAATTAGGAAATCTATATTTTGTAACTGTCCCTATCTGGAATTTTACTTGTCCTAACTTGAGACTGACTTTTTTTAATTGGACGTTTACTGTTGCTATCTGGATGTTTACTGTTGCTATCTGGAGGTTTACTGTTGCTATCTGGAGGTTTACTGTTGCTATCTGGAGGTTTAGTGTTGCTATCTGTAAGTTTACTGTTACTATCTGGATATTGACTGTTACTATCTAGAGATTAACTGTTTTCGTTTATGTTCCTGTCTGGAGATTGACTGTCCATACCTTGGTACCAACTGTTCTTATAGATGTTCCTATCTGGAGGTATACTGTTCCTATCTGAAATTTTACTGTTCCTATCTGAAATTTTACTGTTACTATCTGAAATTTTACTGTTACTATCTGGAGGTTTACTGTTCATATATATCCAGAACTAGATATTGACATTGGCGGTGTCCGGTTAAGCTGACAAATATCTCCAGAACTAGGTATTGACATTTGCGGTGTCCGGTTAAGCTGACAAATATCTCCAGAACTAGGTATTGACATTTTATGCTGACGACATTGTGCTGATGACGTAATAAGAGAGATCCCTACAAACTCTTCTGAACATTGTATCAACTTGGTGCTTAAGCTTGGCAACCATTAGTAAACACTGGGAAGACCAAAACTGTGCATTTGAGTCACAATAGTACTTACACTACTACACAATATATATTCGATTGCAGTGGACATTCTCTAGGAGGTACAGACCGTTGTAAATATTTAGCTCTCTGGCAACCAACATATTCAGTTTTAATTATGCGAGACAGCGTTTTTATGTGATGTAGAAGGAGGATTGTTGTTATGTTCTGTAGAAGGAGGACTGTTGTTATGTGATGTAGAAGGAGGATTGTTGTTATGTGATGTAGAAGGAGGATTGTTGTTATGTTAAGTAGAAGGAGGATTGTTGTTATGTTCTGTAGAAGGAGGATTGTTGTTATGTTAAGTAGAAGGAGGATTGTTGTTATGTTATGTAGAAGGAGGATTGTTGTTATGTTAAGTAGAAGGAGGATTGTTGTTATGTTAAGTAGAAGGAGGATTGTTGTTATGTTAAGTAGACTGAGGATTGTTGTTATGTTAAGTAGAAGGAGGATTGTTGTTATGTTAAGTAGAAGGAGGATTGTTGTTATGTTAAGTAGAAGGAGGATTGTTGTTATGTGATGTAGAAGGAGGATTGTTGTTATGTTAAGTAGAAGGAGGATTGTTGTTATGTTAAGTAAAAGGAGGATTGTTGTTATGTTAAGTAGAAGGAGGATTGTTGTTATGTGATATAGAAGGAGGATTGTTGTTATGTTAAGTAGAAGGAGGATTGTTGTTATGTTAAGTAGAAGGAGGATTGTTGTTATGTTGTTATGTAGAAGGAGGTTGTTATTGTTGTTATGTTATAGTAGAAGGAGGATTGTTGTTATGTTAAGTAGAAGGTTATGTTAAGATTGTTGTTGTTGTTATGTTAAGTAGAAGGAGGGTTGTTGTTATGTTATGTACAAGGAGGACTGTTATGTGATGTAGAAGGAGGATTGTTGTTATGTGATGTAGAAGGAGGATTGTTGTTATGTGATGTAGAAGGAGGATTGTTGTTATGTTAAGTAGAAGGAGGATTGTTGTTATGTTATGAGGAGGATTGTTGTTATGTTAGAAAGGAGGATTGTTGTTATGTTGTAGAAGGAGGATTGTTGTTATGTAAGGATTGTTGTTAGTAGAAGGAGGATTGTTGTTATGTTAGTAGAAGGAAGATTGTTTTATGTTAAGTAGAAGGAGGACTGTTGTTATGTTATGTAGAAGGAGGATTGTTGTTATGTGATGTAGAAGGAGGATTGTTGTTATGTGATGTAGAAGAAGGATTGTTGTTATGTAATGTAGAAGGAGGATTGTTGTTATGTTAAGTAGAAGGAGGATTGTTGTTATGTGATGTAGAAGGAGGATTGTTGTTATGTTATGTAGAAGGAGGATTGTTGTTATGTGATGTAGAAGGAGGATTGTTGTTATGTTAAGTAGAAGGAGGATTGTTGTTATGTTAAGTAGAAGGAGGATTGTTGTTATGTTAAGTAGAAGGAGGATTGTTGTTATGTGATGTAGAAGGAGGATTGTTGTTATGTGATGTAGAAGGAGGATTGTTGTTATGTTAAGTAGAAGGAGGATTGTTGTTATGTTCTGTAGAAGGAGGACTGTTGTTATGTGATGTAGAAGGAGGATTGTTGTTATGTGATGTAGAAGGAGGATTGTTGTTATGTGATGTAGAAGGAGGATTGTTGTTATGTTAAGTAGAAGGAGGATTGTTGTTATGTTATGTAGAAGGAGGATTGTTGTTATGTGATGTAGAAGGAGGATTGTTGTTATGTGATGTAGAAGGAGGATTGTTGTTATGTTAAGTAGAAGGAGGATTGTTGTTATGTGATGTAGAAGGAGGATTGTTGTTATGTTAAGTAGAAGGAGGACTGTTTTATGTGATGTAGAAGGAGGATTGTTGTTATGTTCTGTAGAAGGAGGACTGTTGTTATGTGATGTAGAAGGAGGATTGTTGTTATGTGATGTAGAAGGAGGATTGTTGTTATGTTATGAAGGAGGATTGTTGTTATGTTCTGGATTGTTGTTATGTTATGTAGAAGGAGGATTGTTGTTATGTTAATGTTAAGTAGAAGGAGGATTGTTGTTATGTTATTTAGAAGGAGGATTGTTGTTATGTGATGTAGAAGGAGGATTGTTGTTATGTTAAGTAGAAGGAGGATTGTTGTTATGTTAAGTAGAAGGAGGATTGTTGTTATGTTAAGTAGAAGGAGGATTGTTGTTATGTGTGTAGAAGGAGGATTGTTGTTATGTTCTGTAGAAGGAAGATTGTTTTATGTTAAGTAGAAGGAGGACTGTTGTTATGTTATGTAGAAGGAGGATTGTTGTTATGTGATGTAGAAGGAGGATTGTTGTTATGTTAAGTAGAAGGAGGATTGTTGTTATGTTATGTTGTTATGTTAAGTAGAAGGAGGATTGTTGTTATGTGATGTAGAAGGAGGATTGTTGTTATGTTAAGTAGAAGGAGGATTGTTGTTATGTGATATAGAAGGAGGATTGTTGTTATGTTAAGTAGAAGGAGGATTGTTGTTATATTAAGTAGAATGAGGATTGTTTTATATTAAGTAGAAGGAGGATTGTTGTTATGTGATGTAGAAGGAGGATTGTTGTTATGTTCTGTAGAAGGAGGATTGTTGTTATGTGATGTAGAAGGAGGATTGTTGTTATGTTAAGTAGAAGGAGGATTGTTGTTATGTGATGTAGAAGGAGGATTGTTGTTATGTGATGTAGAAGGAGGATTGTTGTTATGTTAAGTAGAAGGAGGATTGTTGTTATGTTAAGTAGAAGGAGGATTGTTGTTATGTTATAGAGAAGGAGGATTGTTGTTATGTTATTGTTGTTGTTATGTTATGTATGTTGTTGTTATAGTTAAGTAGAAGGAGGATTGTTGTTATGTGATGTAGAAGGAGGATTGTTGTTATGTTAAGTAGAAGGAGGATTGTTGTTATGTTAAGTAGAAGGAGGATTGTTGTTATGTTAAGTAGAAGGAGGATTGTTGTTATGTGATGTAGAAGGAGGATTGTTGTTATGTTAAGTAGAAGGAGGATTGTTGTTATGTTAAGTAGAAGGAGGATTGTTGTTATGTTAAGTAGAAGGAGGATTGTTGTTATGTGATATAGAAGGAGGATTGTTGTTATGTTAAGTATGTTAAGTAGAAGGAGGATTGTTGTTATGTTATGTTAAGTAGTAGAAGGAGGATATGTGAAGGAGGATTGTTGTTATGTGATATAGAAGGAGGATTGTTGTTATGTTAAGTAGAATAGGAGGATTGTTGTTAAGTAGAATTGTTGTTATGTGATGTATTGTTGTTATGTTATGTAGAAGGAGGATTGTTGTTATGTTAAGTAGAAGGAGGATTGTTGTTATGTTAAGTAGAAGGAGGATTGTTGTTATGTTAAGTAGAAGGAGGATTGTTGTTATGTGATATAGAAGGAGGATTGTTGTTATGTTAAGTAGAAGGAGGATTGTTGTTATGTTAAGTAGAAGGAGGATTGTTGTTATGTTAAGTAGAAGGAGGATTGTTGTTATGTTAAGTAGAAGGAGGATTGTTGTTATGTTAAGTAGAAGGAGGATTGTTGTTATGTTAAGTAGAAGGAGGATGTTTGTATCTAATAAAATAACGTCGTTTCATTGTCTTTTATTACATTGTTCCTTTATTATATTTATCATATTATAGTTTATATGTAATTATTATTGAAATTCTTTTACGATTTAGAGTGTCTCATAAGTCATTAGTGGCTGGATGTATACACTGTGTAGTTATGCTTATCCTCAGATCCCTGTTGTATTTACATGTGACGATTGATTGATTGATTGATTAATTGATTGATTATAAACTTAACTTTGTGACCCAGTTACCTTAACCGATTCCTCAACAGCCGGGAACTGTCTCTACGTGTTGGGAGATTGTATAGGTTTTCAGATAGTTTTTTCAAAGATTTTTCAGAAACATTAAACAGCGAATATATCAAACGATCTCCATGGATATAAAATCGCAACTTCCTGTAAATAATATTTATCAATTCGAATATAAATATCACAGGGAAAATACAAGTGAAGATTCGACTGGTATTCCATATAAATTTATTATCGGAGCACATAAACGAGACACTTTGCAAGGAAGTATTGAAAAAAACACCCACAAATCAACACAAAGTCCGTCATTAACTGTACGTACCTTCCGTGATTATGTAACAGTCGGGTTCAATTGAGACTTATGGCGGTGACATTACATAGAGGAAAGTCACTGCCACTGCGAATGTTTAACGATCGACTGCGACGTGTGCGGCATTCACTTACTTTTAATATTCTATACGCCTACATCTTCACGCTTTCTTACTAACTCCTTCACTAATTTACATATAACTCGTAAACAAGACAAATGCGGGCAGTCACCTGGACACACTTACAGAACACGTGTGAAACACAGACAGAACTATAAATAGCATTAAGGTGTTTTCCACCATACACGTGACAAATACAGACGTATGATATACATCACAAGGAACATTACTAATAATCTAATTAATATGTACCTGTGACATACACAACCTGTCGGGAAACTGTCGTCCCTGACATTTAATTCCAGTATTGATGAAACCATTTTTTATTAATGCCGGAGAATATCCATCATAATTACAGCAATCATTTATAAACATGGTTGATCAAATGTCTGAAATAAAAGAAAAAATGTCTGAAATAAAAGAAAAACCTGTTAGACACCTGAAACACAAAAACATCATTTAAACCGACAACCAGTCATCTTCCACAATCTGTTCCATAATATAGTTAATGCTCTAATTGTCGTCTAGACCTTGTCGATCGCCGTCTAGACCTTGTCGATTGCCGTCTGGACCTTGTCGATCGCCTTGGTCGTAGAGCTTCTACCACAGGGAAAAGCCCCTCTACCTTGCCTTGTCTTGCCTCGCTCTGGTAAGATTACTTAGAGCCTATTTCCCTCTACTCAGACTCCTTAGTTACAGAAATTATCCTTCTGACAAATTAACAGGGGTAATATCAACCTCAAAGGAATGTGTAGGATTAAAATCCTCAGCTCTAGTATAGTCCTATTTTGGGACCCAATACAGTAGGTACTATATCTGTATCACAATCTTCAGGGCTAGAATCTGAATCTATATGAACAAGAACGCTGACCGTGGGACTTTTGACCTTGGATCTGACCTTGGCCTCAACATGCAGTTCCATAGTATCATCAGTCCGACCTGATTAGGGTAAAAATATATCCTTATGTAGCGATCGTACTCGGTCCTGGCCATGTTCTAATTTTACTTTATACATCGGGGTGTTGAGTCAGGTTTTGACAAAACTTTGCGGACTTGCGCAGGATTCAGTTCCTTTTAATATTCCATACACTTACATCTTCACACTCTCTTACAAACTCGCTCACTAATTTACATATAACTCGTAAACAAGACCAAATACCGACATGTGCCGACAATCACGTGGACGTTGTTTCGCAACATGTACACAGTACTATAAATAGCAACCAGGTGTTTCAACACTACACTGAAAAATACAGACGTACAATATACATCGCAAGGGGCATAACTAATGATACAATGGACATAACTAATGATACAATGGACATAACTAATCATACAATGGACAAACAATGGACATAACTGATGATACAATGGACATAACTAATGATACAATGGACATAACTAATGATACAAAGGACATAACTAATCATACAATGGACAAACAATGGACATAACTAATGATATAATGGACTTAACTGATGATACAATGGACATAACAAATGATACAATGGACATAACTAATGATACAATGGACATAACTAATGATACAATGGACATAACTAATGATACAATGGACATAACTAATGATACAATGATAACTAATGATACATTAGAAATAAATAATGATACAATGGACATAAATAATGATACAATGGACATAACTAATCATACAATGGACATAACTAATCATATAATGGACATAACTAATCATACAATTGACATAACTAATGATACAATGGACATAACTAATCATACAATGGACATAACTAATGATACAATGGACATAACTTATCATACAATGGACATAACTAATCATACAATGATAAATAATGATACAATGGACATAACTAATGATACAATGGACATAACTAATGATACAAAGGACATAACTAATCATGCAATGGACATAACTAATCATACAATGGACATAACTAATCATACAAAGGACATAAATAATGATACAATGGACATAACTAATCATACAATGGACATAACTAATCATGCAATGGACATAACTAATCATACAATGGACATAACTAATCATACAATGGACATAACTAATCATACAAAGGACATAACTAATCATACAAAGGACATAAATAATCATACAATGGACATAACTAATCATACAATGGACATAACTAATCATACAATGGACATAACTAATCATGCAATGGACATAACTAATCATACAATGGACATAACTAATCATACAATGGACATAACTAATCATACAAAGGACATAAATAATGATACAATGGACATAACTAATCATACAAAGGACATAACTAATCATACAAAGGACATACCTAATCATACAATGGACATAACTAATCATACAAAGGACATAACTAATCATACAATGGACATAACTAATGATACAATGGACATAACTAATGATACAATGGACATAACTAATGATACAATGATAATTAATGATACATTAGACATAACTAATGATACAAAGGACATAACTAATGATACAATGGACATAACTAATGATACAATGGACATAACTAATGATAAAATGATAATTAATGATACATTAGACATAACTAATGATACAATGGACATAACTAATCATACAATGATAACTAATGATACATTAGACATAAATAATGATGCAATGGACATAACTAATTATACAATGGACATAACTAATCATACAATGGACATAACTAATCATACAATGGACATAACTAATCATACAATGGACATAACTAATTATACAATGGACATAACTAATCATACAATGGACATAACTAATGATACATTAGACATAAATAATGAATACAATGGACATAAATAATGATACAATGGACATAACTAATGATACAAAGGACATAACTAATCATACAATGGACATAACTAATGATACAATGGACATAACTCATCATACAATGGACATAAATAATGATACAATGGACATAACTAATGATACAAAGGACATAACTAATGATACAATGATAACTAATGATATAATTGACATAACTAATATTATAATCTAATTAATATGTATCTGTGACATAAGATTTACAATCTCAATTTCAACAAACAAACAAAAAAGAAAATAATAATAAAACAGAAAAAAAGAAAAAAAAACAACACCACAACCACTTTTTATATTGCATTATATACTGATATCCAAGTCTCAGAACAGAAACCTTATATATTATATGTGAACTTGCATTAGTATTATTCGTATGTGGGCCCAGAAAACTCATAAATCATCATTTTTTAGAAGATTGTTAATTATTCTTGTTTTTTCACAGATGTAGAGGAAACTGAGAAAAAATCTATAAAACGCGATGACTGATTAACAACCTGTTACATTCAGACCTGCGAACGTTATGTAAAAATGAATACTGTGAAACTCACAAAATATAGGAAACTGAAGAAGAATCACATCTTGGCTTTTTTTGTTTCAATTCAGATCACGTGGGCACTGACATCTTTTTACACTGGTTTTAATTTTTTACTGTTGAGGGGAATTTCATAGTATGATGTGCGAAGTCTCTCAAATGTATTATTCAAAAGATGTATATAAATTGTGAAGTAATATGTGACACTTGAATAAATATTTTATTGTTATTAGTAGTAATCGATATCTCATTTCGTCTAGTATAAACATTGACAGAATTACTCACTGGTGTTCACGAGATGATTGGCGTCGGTAATGAACTACAGATTAAATATATTGTGATGTTAACGCCATTCATTTGTCCATTACAGTGATAATAGTCCTCAATGAACACCTCCGAAAGTGAGGCTGTCACCGACACCACCGATTGTCCAGCTTGTAAGCGCAGGTAAGTACTAATTAAATCAGATGTGCATAATGTTTTTATATGTAACCCAAACTTATGCTCAAAGATTCCACAAAAGGTTTCAACTAATTTTTAATACAGCACATTTAAGCCGTGGCTCATATGACAGTTTTCTTTAGTTACCAAGGAAACGTTCAGGTGATAATACGCAAATGTACATTTGAACGTTTGGTCGTACTTATAGTTTGCCAAGAATGACGACCAGTATAGAGAAAATAGACTGAAATTATTCTGAAAAATATCATGGGCTTATTTCTTGTGTTTAGCGGCTCAAAGCGGTCGGAGTACCGATCCTTACGACACCGCAACTCCCTAAAAGGACCAAGAGTCGGTAAGTAAATATTTCAATTACTATATACCTACCACAAATTATAAATATAGGTGGTTGTATCTGTCGCGACAACCTCCTGGCCTTTCGACGACAACGGGAAAAAGGGGCGGGGGCATTTATTGTGCCTCAAACAAACTAACAAAACCTTACATGTACTTTCCGGACTAATAAGGTAGTTTGATTGGAACTGACACCGTTATAAGATCCGAAACAACATGGCTGCGGTATCGATACCACCAAAGCTCAGCTTTCTGGATTAGCTCGATCCCATTATCAGGAATAGCGTGGTTTGATAAACTGAAACAGCAAGACTATAATATCGACACTAACAATGATATAAAAACCGGACTCACAAGTAACATACCATCTAGAATGTGTGGCCTTACACTTACTGGGTCCGCATGTACACTGTTGAAAATCTTGTATTATTCTTAGTTACAATATCCAGACTACCGATAATGTATTTATTGATTTGTTTTGTTTATTTTTTATAGTTGAAGAACACTGGACTAAAGTCTTGCAAGCTAACGAGTGTGTCTACAGCCGTCAGTGTAGCTGTCGACATGCCGAGCGATGCAGATCCTTCAAACGGCGAGGATCTCGACGAAATACACAAAATGTCGATACAGCTGTCTCGTCAATCTTCCAGAGATTTCGGATATGGTTGAATTCAAAATGGAAAGTTCATGAAACATTTGATGGTCCTTTCCGTACCGGGTCGTTGAGGAAATCCAAACGTATTATCAGCGATGCTACCACCGATTCGGGACTGTCTGAATATGATTCTGACTCTAATATCTCGCTTCAGAACAGAATTGGACTGTACAGAACTGGAGGGGGAAATGCCGTTATATCGGATACGGACGATCCTAATTACGTTTATATTAGGAACAAAACACCTTTATGTGAAGATCAAAAAGATGCCAGCGATTCAAAAGCTAATTTTGTTACAAAACATACATTGCACGTGCCTTCTTCAGCGACTTCCGGAAGTCCCAATCAGAATGACAAACGCTATTGTAAACACAAACAATTCCTCCAGGTGACTGAACCGGAAGAAAAGAGGCAGCCATTGACAATCACAACTAGCTTTCCGGGTAAATCTCAGAGTACATCTCGTCACACGGAGTCTCAGAACGAGAACCCGATCGCGGATTTCTTTGGGACATGGCCTATGTCAAGAAAGCGCCATCAGATGACGGAAGGTAATTATCAGGTTTTTACAATTAACACTGAAGAAACTGGTAACGATATACCGAATGTACGGCATCCGAAAATCTTGCCTTCAAGGCGCAATTCATATTGACAAACAATGCCATAAGTCGACTCTTTTATTCTTTCTATATTGAGTGTTTTTTAACAAATACAAATTTCCGATATTTTGTTATTCTGAAATGCAGCAAGGTAGCCCAAATATTATATTATGGAAACCATGAAACTTTTTTTGTGCCATTTGATTTTAACATATTAGTTATTCAAGACCTTACAAAGCAATGACCATCTAGTAATACTTTTATCAAATTTCTACTGGATAAGCTTAATGACAAAGTAATAGCGTATTGCCCATGCTAAAGGTCGAATAGAACTGATAGGAAAAATAGCTGCGAACTTTCCTTCTCTAGGTTAATCATTATGGCAGTTCTGTTTGTCAATATTTTAGCGTTTTGCAGCGGACAGTGACTTTTCAAGGATTTTGCACTTTCGGTTTTATTTCAAATCGTAAATTTAAAAGGATATGCAAACCATATTGTCATCATGAAATTAAACCGCAATGCCATCACAAAAAATGTCATTGTGAAATACACCACGATGTCATCACAAAAATGTCATTGTGAAATACACCACGATGTCATCACAAATCAGACACCAATGTCATCACAGAAACACAATGTCATCACAAAAAATGTCATTGTGAAATACACCACAATGTCATCACAAAAAATATCATTGTGAAATACACCACAATGTCATCATAAAAAATATGTAATAATAACAATTGTAATATCCATTTTTTTATTGGAAAGAATGGAATTTACTGGTCGTAAAATTTACGTGAGAGACATCCCAGTCGTAGCGTCATCTCAATATCTTGTCTTGAATTAGCTCTTTTTTCGGTAAAGTGAAAGGCATTTTCCGATTTCCTGCTGAAGTATACGTTACAGATTTAATGTTGTATCTGTCTCATTAAGTACGGACAACCTACTGAAGAAGTTTCTGAATCGATAAAGATAAATTTCATGAATTTCGTGAAGTGCAATGAACAGCGTTAATTAGAATTTGACCCCACAATTCGAGACTATTCGGAAATATCAATATTAGTGAATGTTTTCCTTATCAATTTCCAATCATTTATGTTTCCCGTAAATCTAGTTTCAGTCTTATGCTGTGTTTTAGCAGACTTTGAGTCTAGGTAAACACTAACAATACAAACACAGATTACATTTAGAAAACCCATGGCACAATTAAGTATGTAATTGCCTTGTCATTGTTTCCTAAAACAACACCATCCTATTGTTACAAATGTAGGCACTTGGAGTGCGCCTTCAATTAAGGTTAGATAGTGAAGTAAGGAGAGGCGGAAAGTAGTGTTCCATATATTTTGTATAAAAAGGATTCACAAGAATATATTATCAAGAATATATGATAGCTGCCAAGAATCCCACTGCCCCTAATACGTTCTCGTAATAAGGGTAGGAGACTATTGTTAAAAATGACTTCCTAATGTAGAATTATACTTTCTCGTCACTTTTTAGAATACATTTTCGAATTTTTCATTGCTAAAGACGTTTTTAGAATTCAGAACCGAGATATAGCATCGTCCTCTTAATAACACAAACCAAATTATATTGTTTTACCTACAGGAGATCTAGATTCCGTATTCGAAGACGACGGACGTTTAGCACCAAGGTAAGCATAAACGTAAAATGTAAAAAAAGAAAACGCCGGAAAACGATTATCCGGATTTTTTCTGTATCCATCAACTGCACCTAATTATGAACACCATACTTAGTATATAGAAATTACAGAAAATCACGTAAAGTACATATAATTCTTTAATTAGATGGATTTTTATAGTTATGGTCAAATCACATATCTTCATTGCTAATAAGGAACTTCGTCTGATGATATTGTATTTTTTAATGAGCATTAATTAATTATGATTAGTAATTTGTCAGTTATCTTTCTGAGATATAAGTTTTTTTAGGTTTAAACATATTTATTGTCAAATACAGACAGTGGATTAGGCACAAGTTATTATAACTTATCAACGCCTTCTCCAAAAATACATTACATATGAGAATAAAAAACAATATGACAATATAGTACAATACTGACAATACAATACAATACTGATAATACAAATGTTGATATACATTAACTCAAAATCTGTTGAGTTAATATATATCAATAAGTACGTTATTTGTCATATACCAAATCTGTGTGATTGTGACCAGATTTATCGTTTGAGCCGCAGCATCCGGATGGCTTTTACTGGAGGTAAATCAATGTATTGTATTACATTTTAGGTTGTCCTGCTCAGAGAGTCTCGATGGTAACGCGGGCGAATTCCTCATCCCATATAAAGATTTAGAACACGAAGAATTGCTCAAATCCGGACGCACGTGCTCTATATACCGGTAAATATTGTCAATGACACCATCAAGTGGCACTTCTTGTGCTACGACATTGCTGTACCGACGCATTATATATATATGAAATTCTAATTATTTAAAAATCAAAGATTCTGAGAAATTTGTTAATTGAATTAACTTTAAAGACGAGTCGTTTATAAGCGTTACTAAAACAATTGTGTTTGTGTTCGCACAGCTTTTCTGCAGTAGTAATTAATTGTTGGTAGTTGCAGCAAGGAAACAATTGACTGACATTGGTCGCAGACTACGGGTACGGTTGTCTTAAGATAAGGCTAACGCAATATCATATTATTGTTAACAGTGGTCGTTGGCATGGGAACGTGAACATACATCATTATGGTCCGCTGAAGAAGGAGGAATCACGGGATTTCTGGAGCATGGTCACGAAATTACACAGAGTGCGACATGAAAATATTGCACTTTTCATGGGGGCATGTGTGGATCCCAACCATTTTGCAGTAGTGCTAAGGTATGGAAACCTCACTTTCTGTATAGGACTTTTTATTACACGATTTAGTCAACGAGAAGAGATGCTTGACTTTCATACCTTCAATAGAAAAGAGTTTCAGAGTGGATAACATTGCTGTAATGTATTAATCCGTCTGATATTACGTCTGTTCGCTCAAACATACCCTAGATACAGAACTGTCTTCTTTCTTTTTAAAAAAAGGAATTCTGAATTTCCAGGGCCATTATGTAAAAGCCATTAACACTTCAGTACAAAATCAGTTTTTGTGTGGAATGTGTCATCACGGTTCACAGTTTATGCGATGTCACCAAAGCTAGTTACAACCTTCACCAGGCGATGGACCTTATTGATTAACAGAGTAAAGGTCGAAGGTCATTTGATGTCATATTACAAAATTGTTTTTTATATGCCATGCAGTGGAGGATACCCAAGCATTGCGTTCTCTTACCCGGTTTTATGAGTTATGAGATTGAACCCGGTGTATGGAGACGTCTTGTGTCAGATGTGAACGTCATATCTACTAAAGATAATCAAACTTAACTTAATTAAGATATATAGATTTACTTGAATGCAAACAACGATGACCTTATATGGAATAGTCCCAAGGTGTCACGTGTAACAGGGAGGGATGGAAATAATTATTAATCCCTGCAGGTCATCAGGATTTTAGAAATTAAAAAAAAATAAATTGTTGGGGGGTTGCTGGTGATTGAAAATATAAAATCTTATAAAATATGTAAATATATTTATAAATCTTTCTTTTCAGTGTTCAAGATGGAGTTTCGCTGTACGACCATATACATAGACGTAAAGATAAAATGAATTTACAGAATAAGATCCAGTGCCTCCGACAGGTGGCGCATGGTGTAGGTTACCTTCATGCTAAGGGTATCGTCATCCGGTGTCTCAGCACGCGCAATGTCTTCATGTGTCCTAAGGCACGGGTCAGCGTGATGGACTATGGGATAGCCGATAAGTATTCAGACAGGTAGGTAATTCCTGCAGTATTCTCTAATAGACCATTTTCTTTTTTTACATAATATTTTGTAGTTCCGAATTATTTCGTTTTGGTCAGAATAAAAAAATCACAAGTTGTGAAGTTTGTTACATAACCTTTGTTTATCATTACATGTGTATGTTTTTTTCTCTCAAAATCTATTTCTTGTCTTTTTCATTGTTTAATTAGATCACAGTATGCCTGCGTTCCACGTGGACAATTGACCTACATTGCACCGGAAGTGTTATCCAGTATGAAAGTGATGCCACCCAAGCTTGTAGCGACAGTTAGCTATAGTGTTCGTACAGATGTGTACGCATTCGGGTAAGTAAAGAAGTAGACTTCAGTAACGTTACAAATTCTGCGGGGAATTTGGGGATGAAGAGAGGAGTATACACAGACTCAATCCTTCTTAATGTCATGAAAAGGCGATGAAAAAGGTCACAATGGAATTCTAACATGGATGTTTTCAGCACCAATTTATTCCATATTTGGTATGTTAGGCAGTGCATTGAAAGCGCGGAGCTGACAAGAGGAGTATCAAGAAAACAAGAAAATAAAACACTAGTAATTTTTGGTTAATTAGTCGGTGCTTCAGCGAGTGGTCGATCCCGCAGTTATTGTAACGTAGACGTTTTGTGTGCTTGTGTAGATGTTGTGACTTTATAATAATGGTTGGCATTATATGCCGAGTAATTTGAGAAAGAAAAAGATTTCAATTCTTGCCATTTTTTTTTATGTAAAATCATCTTTATTTTTAGCAATGATTAAAAGTAAATCAAACAAATTCAGGAACGTGAAAACGTTGTCATAGTATTTTTGATTATCGTTAGCAACGGGTGAAGTGCAGAGCATCTATGCTCCATGTCTTTCACTTCCGGATGCTCCCAATCTCTGCAAGTGTTGTCGCTCCTTAACAGTCTCAATACACCTCTGTAAACGATTCACTGTCTACCAATAGTTGACCTCGCGGTTCGGGCCAAAGTTTGACGTCGGACAAAACTATGGATGCATTCCTGACAACACCAACAAAGAACTGTTTTGTATGCCATCGAACAGCGTGAAAAACTGCGTTTTTTGAGACGCTGCGTGCCAATATCATAGCCAAATACCATCATTTCTCACTAATATAACACTTTATCAACATGCACCTCAAAATACTAAATGTAAACACGACAGTTGGTGACTGTTTACTCAATATTAATCTTCCGCGATATAATCCATAACGTTTATAATCAAGTAAACTAATGTAGTTATTATCCAGATGAACAAACATCTATTTTCAAAATAATGATATAAATAACAAAAAAAAAAAAATTCAATACTTTATCATTTGACACAAATACGTTTTTTTCGAGAATCTAGAAATGACGTGATCCGTTTACAGAGATGTTAATGAGGTACATGTTACCGGTATAGAGCCTCGTTCTCATCACTGAAAATGAACTGAACTATGCAGTAGTAATATTTTTCTTCCACTGTAATTCTCTTTTTTAGGACTCTGATGTACGAAATTATGTCTGGGCAGTACCCATATTACGGTCTCCAGCCAGAAACAATTATTTGGAAGACATGTGCTAACCAAAAACAACCGCTCGGCAAGATCAACGCTACCCGAGTTTTAACGGTAAGGTTAAGGATCAAAACTAACTTACTAATGCAATAAGCAATGCATAATTCTGTTTGGTTTGAATTTAACGGCTCAAAGTCATAAACATAGAGAGCAAATGATAAGCTGAATAGATCAAGGTTACAACTACCTAGGCCGTGTCCTTACATCAAGGAATACACATACGGATGTCCAGCTAAAATATCACATATTTATGTCTGAAGCTAATGGACTGTTTTTATTGGAATTGTTGCTAACGAGTTTTTAAATGATCTTACCAAATAGAAAGAAATAGTCATTTAGGTCAGTTAATTATGTGGTCCCTAAACACATATCATGAAGTCATCATGTTTTTTGTCATTCTGGTGTCAAAAAGAGCCGTTGTTTTTTTCTTTCTTTCTCTTTTTTAATTATTTACTCATCTTTGAGGATGTATCTTGAACTTAATTGGTAAGAGAGCCGATAGTAAACATTATTGTTTTAAATTTGAAGTAACGTCTAGCGACAGACTAACAAACATTGAACAAATTATGTCGTCGAGTCTAATACTGTTAATTTGTTAATGAACATTGGTTTTACTGATTCATGCTAATTTTTGATTTTAGAACTTGATCGATTTATGTTGGTCTCATGATCCAAAGAAAAGGCCAACGTTCGGAGAAATTAGCCGAGAGCTTCATCGAAATGTAAGTTAAGATTCTACTGTGTCAACTAAGATGCGGATTTATGTCCGATCTTTATGAACCTTTCTTGTCTTTTTCCCGCTGTTGGTAAAATAGTTTAAACAGACGTGGAACGCCAATGAACGGCACATTTATATATCAATGCTTGTAAGGACAGCAGCTGGTTTTACGGATTAAACATAGATGTTTATATACATGTTTTTTCTGAAACAGTACCATCTTTGCTTGTTTACACAGTTGTAGGAGGCCGGAAGAGAAAGTGAAACGAGACAAAACTATTGAAAGGAATTTATTAACTTACTATCCGTTTATTTTATAATTTTTTCGATAAGATATATAGAAAACAACATAAAATGCTATTGTAGATATTAATTTATATTATATCATAATAAATATTATTATCATGGATCTATATGGTATTTCCAGAACTTTTTACCTGTGTAATATTATACATGCATAATATTACCCCATGGTAATATGTTTTTCTTTTCCAGAGAACAAAGTTCGGTAAAATAATGATAATTTTTAGTCAAATCTGTCATTGACAACGAATATATCTCCAAAAGATATATTCATGATATCCAAAACAATGCCTTGAAATAGATTTATTTTTCTGAAACAGTCTTTTTATCGGCTATTTTCTCTTTCAGGTATCTCTGCATAAACAACACAGTATTTCTAATCCGGAAAATTTGAACAGACTATGCTTTGTGTAGGACGATAATCCAGAACAAAGAACATCCGGGTCATTGAGAAATACGTCATTACAGAACGGACCAGAGGATAACCACCATGTTAGGACATCATCTTTATAACAATGCGCACAATCAGTTATAACGCCTATCAGTAGCGGAGTGGACATGTGTGGCTATTTCCCCGATACCTTTCAGAAAGATCTCCAGACACTAATTAAGATCTCGTATTTGATGCCTGTTTTGTGATATGTTGTTACAAGTGACATATGTTGTAGTATTGTTATTTTTCTTATTAAGACTTTGTAGTCTATCACTGTTGATCCCTTTTTCCCCAAATATCTCACTTTCTATAGTGTATGCTTAGCCAAAATATCCGGAGTAACGAATTTTTAATTGATTATTCCGGATTTCAAGAATAAAAACCTTTGGAGAGGCCTTTCAATGGGCATAATTTTGTATCGACTATTTACAATTTTCATATAGGAATTGAGAAAGTTTTAATTTATCCCGCATAGGGAGGAGGGTGTGTGAAGAATGACTGTTCATACTTTTGATGAAATTTTGTTGAGTGAAGCCGCTTGAAATGATGTTTGAAGTAAAAGGCTGTTTGATTTCAAACAATGCTTATGTATGCTGCTGTAGTAATAAGACAGTGGACTCCACACTTTCCCAGTTCTTAACAGTTTTTCTAGTGTTGGTCAGTCATTATATTTCACTTGTGCAGGTACGCTTCCATATTTGGTCAATATCTACTAACTTAAAACTTGGGGACTTATGTGGAGTCAGAGCGCATCCTACATGAAAACGACAAGGGATGGTATATTGATGGCAGAAATACGAAACTAGGGCTATACTAAGGATGATGGGAGTGTAGATAGTTTCTGGTCATATGTTGTTGTTATATCGGGGGTATTAATTGGTCTAATGACCCACAGTGCTAATTATAATTGGTCGTTCTTTCTTCTTCCTGTCAGGCCAGTTATATGATGTTTAGAACTTACTGGTTTACATGTATATAGGTCATATAATGAGTCTTCTACAAGAAATCAAAATACTCAAACATTTTTTTTACAATAAGGAGACCAGCTTAGCTTTACATTATTTCGACAGTATTCGTTCTCCGGAGTCTCTCTCACATTCTGATTCAAACCGGTTGGTAACGAAACCAACTCCCAATAACTATCATTTCCAAATTGTTAACGTTTAGGCTCATCGCTAGTCAGAGCGCACTCCACGGTGATAAAAATAGATTGAAACCGTCGGGAAAGCTAAAATAAAAACTACTTGACATTGATATATATATACCTTATGGTTTATGGATATTAGGATTTATTTCAATATCCTGTCTAACGGGATAAAAATTTTATTTCAGTATTTTAATAAAAAAAACAAAAAACCCAATAGCTCCGAAAGAATAGTGTTAGACATAAGACATTGAAATCCAGAGCCTGAAATTGACACCATTGGAACATATGCTTTATGATATTCCACTAAATATTGCTTATATTTGAGTTTGTAAATCAACACACATTGAACAGTGTTTAACACCACATCCTCATGTTGTTATATTGTTGTTCAGTAAACATTCTATCATTATATTTATATGAATGTCTTTTTTAATTGACATACGTTAATTCGAAGCGCTCTTATGAAACGTCGCATTTAAGTAAGGGGCAGTAACTCTCATTAGAAAATCCAGATGAGTTTTCTTGAAATTGTCGATTAGCGAGAAATGAATAATTTAATCAGTAAGTTGCAGTGCAAAGTTATGATATAATTAGAGGAGAAGGAGTGGAAGATCACTACATTTGGGCGTTGTTTGTTTTAATTTATATTTCGTTTTAAAATGTTTGTGTATGATGGTGTATACCTTACGTTAAGACTGTGATATGAGCATGGATTTTGTGATTTTGAAAGTTCACTTTGTTCACAATACGTGATGCTAAACAATTAAAAAGTAATGCAAAATGTCATTGTTCATGGTCGCTCTTTTATTTAGACTTGGTGAGTTCGGTCTTACACTGTCACACTCTGAGTTGTGTATGAAAAATGCTCATACATCAAATCTAATGCTGCTGACGGTGCAGATAATATCATAAAAGTATAATTCTATCAGGATTTCATTTTATTTCAGTCCTGGAGTTGGATTCCATATATACCATCATCATTTAGATAACTTATTTTACAAACTCTTAGCGGTAGTTCCTGATATCTTCCACACTTAAACATTGTTGTCGAGTTGTGGCAAGTTTAGATTTATTCCGAGAAAATCGAACATCCGCGAGTTTCTAAAACTTTTTTTAAATGCACGTCCCTGTGGTGAAATGGATAAACTTGCCAAACATCCGTCCAGCAACAAGGATTTGTTAGAAATCTGTGCGAATCTGACGATCACGAGACCATCGTCACTTCCGTTCATTCGACGACTATAAATACACTTCCGGGGAAAAATCACGAGTTAACCTATTTTTTATAACCTAATTACAAAATAAAGATTCCAGAATAAAGCAGCTTCGCTATTGATATGGACTGCTTATGATAATCATTTGATAAGTAAAAACAGAGACGTATATAACACAAAGATGAAAAACTCCTTATTGAGCTTACAATGGGTCACACATGGTATCTAAGAGTAACTGCGAGGAAATGCCGATGCAAATCCTTGAGAAAACGACATTCCACAGCATGAACCTAGTTTCTAAAAGAGTACATCTCCAAATCCGGATTTTTGCACTTGTTTTAAAAACTCATTTTCTGCAGTAGCTTAAAACCAGGTCCATAGTATCACTGAATAGTCTTAGAAGGACGAAACAGTTGTATTACAGTTCTAACTCTAAATTATATTGAGAAGTGTTATTCAACGTTGTTTTTCTTTTACTATCTTCGAGGCTGAAGGAGGTAGACACTGCTGGAGGATTGTGTAGTCTTCGAGATTTGCCGCAACATGCATGTTATGTTTTAATTCATTTAAATAGTGATACGACCAAGAAAATACACACATGTACTTGACGTTCCACTGAAGTGATCAGATATATTAAAATTATAAAATTATGGGGCCAGTGCACCTCCTCATCCGGATGTTGACATTTCTTTCCATCATGTATTCTTTTCTCATAAGCTTCGTAGGTTTCATAATCTAGATCCTTAGCATCACTGGTGAGTCCTGGGACAACACAGCTGTATAATGTAGTTAAATCATTTGATTCTTAATTCTTATTGAAAGGTGCTAATCACGTTTTTTTTTTTTTTTTTTTAATATTATGTTATGTGTCCCAATTACTTATTCACTCTAAAGTCACATCGTTTGACATTTGTAAAACGACTCAAAATGCCTACAAAATGACCTATCTTTTGTGAAATTAGGTCAGTTCGTGTTCTATTAGTTCTATCTGAAATTAATCCGGAAACAAGGGTCGTCTTGTGTAGCTTTGGAAATCAACTTAAAATGAAATAAAGACTCGTCATCGTCCCGCGAAAGAGTAAAAAATCAGAGGAGACCGTTATAACTTTGATTACGATGGGTTTGGAATTTCATATGATTAAGTTTGTCATCAGCAAGACTCATTTTAGGCCAAATTAATTGAAGATCCCGAAAGCTATGTAAGAAATCGTTATCGGAGACGTTCTGAATGTTAAAACAAAAGGATTACATTAACATACAGAAATAGCCAAACGTTAAAAACATTATACGATTTCATTTAGTCCGTCTGCTGTTCGGATTAACTAGCCACTCTACCCTGAGTTACTGACCGACCTACTGACCTGCCAGTAAACACATCTAACGACTCATTTTTTCCGACCAGCACGTGCACGTGTCCTTCACAGCGTGATCAGGTAGACTTGGCTTATAAGTGGATCATTTCTCCGGTTCTGTAACGGTCGTCATCGTGATACCATTGGGAAATGTAGTTTTTAAAAAGTCCTTATGTGATATGAAATTGGACGTGTTTGATACTCGTCAGTCTGGTCCTTTGTTTTCCCATTCCAACTGTTAACCCCATCAGACAGGGATTCCGTTGAATGGGATTGGGGATTCCACTTCCGGTTGTTAAAACTCTTCACTTTGTCTTAAATAATGTCAAATGTGTTCGTGTTGACGGGTTGGTCGAACCTATTTTGTCATGTTTCAACAAGTTAGGTAATCGCTTATAGACACGTGATATTTCTAAATTGTCGACCACATGAATGTATATAGACTTCTCGCCATTGTAACTTATCTACACATTGAACGTGCATTTCACAAACAGGTATTTTTCTCAATAATACATTGTAATTTTACGTCGCATGGATTTCTGGTTTAAATATGAATGCATATTAGAATGCATTTGATTATCACACATGAACAAAAACTATTGGAACAAAATTTTACTAACCTAAAAATTAAAGAAAATCTACAGCTATATTGTTAACCATACAGGTTGAAGAATCAGTGCAATATATCATGGATTATCTATAAGCCTATACTAGTCAGTAACCTCTGATGAAATGGTCCCTAATTTCTAGTTTATTTATCGTTTTTAGCTGTAAACTCGGGGGTTGAACTGTGTGAAACGCTGATACATTAACAGGTAAATAACGTTTCCTAAACTTTGTATAGCTACCTCCCTTAAAATATGAGTGTCGTTTAAAAAAACAAAACAAAACAAAAAACAAAAGAAAACAGATGCAAAAATGACACTCCAGATGTATCGGATTTGTGATATATATAATACAGCATATGTACGGTGTGTGTATTACAGAAACTTTATCTACTCCATGCTATACTTATTGTTTTGACTGTCTGTATACCTTAAATGTATTCGATTTTTAGAGAAAGGTCTAGCATACATGTAATTAGCCAAAACTTAATTTGCAAGCCATGTTTCAATTCTTACTTTGTAAAATGACATCTTGCTTCACCCTACACCCGTGACTGAGCGAAATGAATGAATCTGAGTCTGAATTACAACTAATTAAGGCATTAGAACAAAGGAAACCAATTCTAAATGATGAAAGAGAATTAACATTTATCTGTATACACTTTTAAAAGCTTTCTACAGAGTGTTTAACGTCCTTACAACAGCTACAGTCATTTAAGTACTCCTAGTGCATGCAAGATGAGTGTACGTGCTGAGAGTACCTAACAGGTAAATACATAGATTGAAGTTATATATGATAAATAACCACACGTTTCGATAAATGAGACTTGTTCACTCTAGCAGGATATCACAAGTGGCGGTGTTCAGGGGTCAGTGCTCGAACCTATGTTATTTGTTATTCACGCTAGCAGGATATCACAAGTGGCGGTGTTCAGGGGTCAGTGCTCAAACCTATGTTATTTCTTATTCACGCTAGCAGGATATCACATGTAGCAGTGTTCAGGAGTCGGTGCTCGAATCTATGCTATTTGCTGTATTCGATAATGACTTCGTCAATATTAAATCGGACGTGCTTATGCTCGTGAACACGAAACCAGACAAGAGTTCTGAAGATGGCGATGAGGACTTGTCGACAATCCATGATGACATGGATACTTTTCTTGAGTGGAGTACAGATTGGCAATTACGTTTCTATCCAGATGTACATCAGATTGAGGACAAAAGAACACGGGGTATCAATGTAAGAGACACGAAGAGTAGACCCGGAGACTGTGAAAGACATAGATGTTACAACTGACAACCACTTAAACTTCGATAACTATATCCGAGGTCGCGTAAACAGTGCCTATCAGATCGGTGGGACTCAAACATAGAATATTTAAGTTAAAAAAATAAAGACACTTGCAACCAGGTTAGATGGAGCCGTGAAGTTCTCAATCTGGAGGTTTGGTATATAGAGCGCAAAACTTACAGAGGCATCCCGAGTGCAATGTGGTGTGAACGACAGGAGAGTAGCTGAAGTAATATTCACACTGAATGTTGTAACAGCAAGATATCGTTCCCTAAATATACGTGGATCATCTTAGGATAACTTATACACAACAGATAGTTGACATATGGATCTGCTTGCCGGAGTATGTCACCTCTTCAACAAATGTGGATATGTTCAAAAAGTAGGCTAGAAAGACATCATGAGAACTAACCCATGATATAAACAAAAGCTAACATATTTACCGACGATCCAACACGACAAAGGTAGATTTGAATTCAGAGACATAACAGAGACAGCGATCAGAATACAGTAACATACGTATAATGGTGATTCCAGGTGTGAACTTGGACCAAACTCGACAAACACCAAATAATTCACTGGACCGTTAGAAGGTAGCATTCCTATTATGATAGAAGTCAAGATTTTGATGACAGACCCTCAATTTAAAGAGAAGCATCGTTTTCTACACGAGGATTCGCTAATAAAGGGAGTTCAGTAACTTTCTCCTCGAAGATTTCAATGTCTCTTGCTATACAAGCATGTCTTTCTTCATATCATATTGTTGATTCTCTGAACAAAGCCAAGACCAAGTCAGGTTCTAAAGAGAATTATAGAACAATTGTTTCCTTATTTAGGCAGGGTTCCAGATTAATAAAGGGAAACCTGTGTAAATTGCTTTGAAAACTTAAGTTCACCTTGGTTATAAATCCTCAACTCCATAGCCTTTGGAGGGCGTCACCATCTGTCCTTGACAGAATTGAGGTATGTGCGACCTCATTGGACTGTTCAAGTCTTCCATGTGAGTTTTTATGGATTTATCAAAGGGAGAAAAACAGTTTTTTTGCCGATAGGACATACAAGAGTGACTTATCATTTGGTTAATGGGGAAATTATTTGGTGGAGGAAAAAATGTTACAACCATGAATGGGGATTAACATTAGATGAATGCTCCCACAGTTTTCATTGTGTCTTGTTGAACAGACACTTCTTTCCTCCTGAAGAAAGGCAAATTAAGTGACCTAATTAATGCTGGTTTATTATGGTGCTTTTGAAATAAAATGTTTCTGATTCACGAGAAACACTTTTTCATGCATCTGTATTATTTTATTGATAAAAAGTTTTCGTGTGGGATTTATTTTCAATTATTTTGTAGCATTCTTAATCCACAAATTATTATAAGTAGAATTATTGAGTTGATTATTTATCCACGAAATCAAGCACCAACAAATACTATATATTGTTTAAGTCATCTGAGACAAAGTCAAATTGGGTCAAATTGATTGAAATTTCATAGATGTTCTTAGCTGTTACTGGATAGTAGATTTTATATAGGAAAATTCAAAACTGGAGTGAAATTTCTTTTATTTCAAACTTGGTTAGAAGCCTTAGCATAGGACAGCAGTTAATGTAGACACAATTTACATTTGTATCATGTGTACAATATAGTTAAATCTTAAAACACTGTTTTATAACAAAATCATTACTGTGACATGTTACAAGAAGCATTGTGACCTTGAGGCCATTGGGCATCTTGTTTATTGTTTTAAAAGCAAAAGATCAACAGATTCTCACTCAATGGAAAATAGTTGCTTACATTACATGTACATTTGTTAAATGATCTGTTTGTACATGTACTTTGGTGATTACAATTAACATGCAAAAACAAATTTTGTATCAACGTTTCGTCAGGGGCGTATTTATGATAGCACATGATTTACACATCCTTTCCTAGCCAATCACCATTACCACATTTGTGTACTTCATGCTATGCTTGTCTGTTGTCTTGTGTCACCTGCCATGGGATTTCTGTGGTCAAACTGGTCTTGAATGATCCTGAGATGGTAATGTTCAATCATCATTCTGGTAGGACCAAAATCAAAAATGGTCACCATAGCAACACCTCCAAAAATGTGTTTTTAACTTCTCTGTACTACTGCTGCCATTGGGCTGAAAATGGGTATGGACAATATTATAAGTAAAATCTTAATTCATGCCTGTCTCAATAAAACTTACAGGAGAAGAATACATAGATATTGTATCCAGTTTTTGTTTACCTATCCCAAAAGGCCATGTGAGCTCATGTCATCATCTTTTCTCCTTCATATCAGTTTTTCTTTTCTAAATTTGGTCTGAAGAAGCTTTCTTCCTCCATTTGGAATTTTCTGAAGCATCCTCGTGTAAAATTCCTGGAAATTTAAGTCGTTTTTTGTTCCAGAGCAATGCCACTAATGGTCATGTTGTACGGCTTCTGATTTGAGACAGTTGTGCTCACATTTTCGATACGGTCACCATTTTTATAGTCAGGTATCACATGGACAGACATGTGGATGTCAGGTATCACATGGACAGACATGTGGATGTCGGGTGTCACATGGAAAGACATGTGGATGTTGGGTGTCACATGGACAGACATGTGGATGTCGTGTATCACATGGACAGACATGTGGATGTCGTGTATCACATGGACAGACATGTGGATGTTGGGTATCACATGGACAGACATGTGGATGTCGGGTATCACATGGACAGACATGTGGATGTTGGGTATCACATGGACAGACATGTGGATGTTGGGTATCACATGGACAGACATGTGGATGTCGGGTGTCACATGGACAGACATGTGGATGTCAGGTATCACATGGACAGACATGTGGATGTCGGGTATCACATGGACAGACATGTGGATGTCGGGTGTCACATGGACAGACATGTGGATGTCGGGTATCACAAGGACAGACATGTGGATGTTGGGTGTCACATGGACAGACATGTGGATGTCGTGTATCACATGGACAGACATGTGGATGTCGGGTGTCACATGGACAGACATGTGGATGTCAGATATCACATGGACAGACATGTGGATGTCGGGTATCACATGGACAGACATGTGGATGTTGGGTGTCACAAGGACAGACATGTGGATGTCGGGTGTCACATGGACAGACATATGGATGTCTGGTATCACATGGACAGATTTGTGACATGTGGATGTTGGTTCTGTTACATGGACAGACATGTGGATGTCGTGTATCACATGGACAGACATGTGGATGTCGGGTGTCACATGGACAGACATGTGGATGTCAGGTATCACATGGACAGACATGTGGATGTCGGGTGTCACATGGAAAGACATGTGGATGTCGGGTATCACATGGACAGACATGTGGATGTTGGGTATCACATGGACAGACATGTGGATGTCGGGTATCACATGGACAGACATGTGGATGTCGGGTGTCACATGGACAGACATGTGGATGTCGGGTATCACAAGGACAGACATGTGGATGTTGGGTGTCACATGGACAGACATGTGGATGTCGTGTATCACATGGACAGACATGTGGATGTCAGGTGTCACATGGACAGACATGTGGATGTCAGATATCACATGGACAGACATGTGGATGTCAGAATCACATGGACAGATTTGTGACATGTGGATGTCGGTTCTGTCACATGGACAGACATGTGGATGTCGGGTATCACATGGACAGACATGTGGATGTTGTGTATCACATGGACAGACATGTGGATGTCAGATATCACATGGACAGACATGTGGATCTCAGGTATCACATGGACAGACATGTGGATCTCAGGTATCACATGAACAGACATGTGGATCTTGGGTATCACATGGACAGACATGTGGATGTCGTGTATCACATGGACAGACATGGTGACGTCGAGTATCACATGGACAGACATGTGGATGTCGGGTGTCACATGGACAGAGATGTGGATGTCGGGTATCACATGGACAGACATGTGGATGTCAGGTATCACAAGGACAGACATGTGGATGTCAGATATCACATGGACAGACATGTGGATGTCAGATATCACATGGACAGACATGTGGATGTCGGGTATCACATGGACAGACATGTGGATGTCAGGTATCACAAGGACAGACATGTGGATGTCAGATATCACATGGACAGACATGTGGATGTCGGGTATCACATGGACAGACATGTGGATGTCGGGTATCACATAGGCAGCCATGTGGATGTCTAATACTACACAAACTCTAAGGTGTTTGAACAACAGGGGGTCAGCCAGTGTAAATATATGCATATCATCAAAACTGTCATTCTTTCCTAATAATTCTTACAAATCTGTATCATATCTTGGTGTAGATTTCAAAAATAATATGTCAATGTATTTGGCCCTGCCTATAAGCCCTCGGGGGTCAGTCTGGATCAATATGTGCATACTATCAAGGTGTCATCCTATACTACTAATTTTATCCAAGCTTGAAATGTTTCCAATGGAAATCAAATTATGCTCAAAAATGTACTTTTCCTATATTAACTAAGTAAACTTTACCACCTCCCTCTGGGTAGGAGGGGGGATGGGGGAATGCGAGACCCTGGGGTTATAGTAAAGCACCTTAAGATGCTTCAATCCATGAAAAGCCCTTGATTCTACCATAACTGTGTGTTAAGAAGATTTTTGAGTCCCTTTCAGCCCGCCCTTCAGCATCTGGGGGTCAGCCAGGATCAGTAAGTGCATATCAAGCCATCATCCTTTTCTCACCAAATTTGAAGTATTGCCATTGGAAACTGAACAAATTATTCTCAAAACTGTATGAACTATAGTTAATTTCAAACCCTCCCCAGAGATAAACTTTTGAAATTTGAGTCAATCTGATTGCTTTTGGCCCCACCCCTCAGGCCCCTATTCAGTGGGAACTGTATTTTTCCCTATTTTGGTTCATCTTTGACCAGAGAAGGTTTCTGCCAAATTTTCCTGAAAAAGTTCATGGATTTTTGAGAAGCTGAAAAATGTTCACAGATGTACAAATGGCGATCACAACTGGTCACCACAAGACTTTATCTCGGTTAACCTAAAAATAAGGAAAAACTGCATAATTAACATTGATAATTTATTTCACAATCCATTATTTATTTAATAACTATATACATAATAAATTAATTTAAAATCTATTTCAAAGTCCTCATTGAAGTAATCAGATTGTACTCCCTGTTGAATAAGAGGTACAATTTGTGTGATATTGATGCAGTGTCTTCTCTCAATATATCAAGTATAACATATCACTGTTGAAGGATTGTTCATAAAAGTAAAACTGATTTGTTCAATTGTAACAATAAGTTGATGTTTTCATTTTAAGCTTTAATCTATGCCTTCCTGAACTACATAATTAAAATCCAAACTTGTAACAAATTTTACAGGTGTCCAAACTATCCTGGACATCATGATTAATATTCTGGTAGGTAAATGCTTCTACTCAGTAATAGAAATATGTATTATTTATAGAACAAGACACTGTTATACTGACTTCAATAATCAATCTGGGTAAACATAATCATCAGATATTGTAGTCTGAATCATTCCTTTATTTCAATCAGCCTAGAGTCGATTAAAAACCAATATAAAAAGTTGATGGAACATCAGAATAATTCAGACATTCCTGATATAACCAAGCATGATCAATGATGATAAGTAAAATGTTTGTCTCACATTTTATGTAGTTTACTTATTCTATTGTCTGAAATCCCTACTACGGGAAATAAAATTTCATCAGTTATCAAACTCTGAACTCTTTAACATACAACAAATTCACAATCATGTCAATAACCAATACACTTAATCTTCTATTTAAACCTGAAATATCACACATTTCAAACAATATTGCAGAGACATGAACATACAGACAAGACTGTATGTCTTTGAAATGAAAGACAGGAGTATACTTATAGTGAAAAAACAGGCATTATCACTACATACAATGTAACTTCTAATGATGATGCTCTCTCTTGTACTTCACAGAACTAAAAATAGCTAACCCTTTCATGTAAATGTTGAACATCAATAAACAAGAACGTAACACTTGTGGACATCATTTTTCTTTCGTCATATTTCAACAAAAAAAATAATAGATGGACAAAACATACCATGCTACAACAGATCCTGTCAAATATGATGATTAATGCATGTATATATACAGTGGAGGACAAACTTTAACACAATTCACTATTGAATATAAAACACACATAATTACTTGGATTCATACCTTCAAATACTTGTAAAATCATTCTTTGTTTTTATGAGCAAAGACTGTACCTGATTAGCAGAATAAATGTATCAGAGTTAGGTAGCACTTTGTAAAATCTTGTTTCAACCATGATCTTTACACAGACATATCATATGATGTTTCAATTTCTCATCAAGACTAATAGAATCTGTTACTTGTAGGTGTTGATATTGATTTATCTTGGTCCAGGGTTGATACTCTGTAATGAAATCTAATTTAGGGTAGTCGGGTGGCGCAGTGGTAATGTACTCGCCTTTCACCTAGCCGATCGGGGTTTGATTCCCGGAATGGACATGAAAAGGTAAGGGGTCACCTGCTCGACCATGTGGGTTTTCCTCGGGTACTCTGGTTTCCTCCCACAATAAGACCCCTCGCGCGTTTACATCCGGGCCAACAAGAGTGATCAGTATAAGTTGACATAACTTGTTTTGCAATTGTTGTAAAATACATAAAGTTTATAGTAACGAAATCTAATTGGAAGCCAGCAAGGAATGAGATGATATAGAACCTCAGTCAGAGACTAGAAGTCATTGTAGAAATCCCTCAAGGTATTAATGAGAATATATATGTTTATAAATAAATGGCATGGTTCATTTGCTACAGCATTGTGTAATTGGGAATAATATATATTTTTGTTGATGTTTATTTCACCTGCACACCCTCACACACTTGAACAACTATTTGTAGTGTAAATATAACAGTTCTGTAATGAACAGTGTTCAGTCATTTTGAAGCAGAAATTCCTTCTAGTTACTGAACATTACTGAACATTATGCTACAATCATTTCAAGAAAAATTAAGGTAAGGTGTCTTAGTCCAGAACATAACAACAACATCACTGGACAGTTTGTGACAAACACCGCTCAGAGATTTAGCTATCCCTCCCTACCTCCCGAAAAAAATAAAGAAAGAAGAAGTGGTGATCTAGAGTGCATGCCATTTTGCTACAACGGCCAAAGTCAACGGTGATAAAAAAAAGAACTCTAGTTCTGTTCCTCTAGTAGTGTTAAACATAAGGATTCTCAATAGAATGTTAATATCCCCACTGAAGCAAAATCATTACTCAAACTTTTCTAAATAGAGTTTTGCCCAGTTTTGTCTCCATAACATGTTTGTAAGTGAATCTGCAGATTTTGGTGAGAAATGTTGCCTTTTAATTGTTACTGTCAAAATGTCTTTGTCAGCATGAGTGTTCATTTTGCCAATCCCTTAGTCTATACAGAGACAATGCAAGGCATTACGGTTCAACTTGTAAAAGAATTCAAAACTATAAATGATTTGTCCTTTTTAGTCAAAAGCTTCCTCATCACTTGAGTCAGAATCAGGTGTGTCTTCCCGAGTCAGATGGTTGATGCGACTCAGACTTTCCTGGAGAAGTCGTATATGTCTGTCACTTGGTGTGTCCAGTTTGTCCGTTTTTGGTGGACGCTTGTCATCCGACACTGGCCGTAACTTTACACCAAGTTTAATCATTCCAAAGATCTGTGACATCGGTGTCCCTCCATCTGTAAAATTATTTATTGTAACAATATTTGATTTTTGTTTTCAATTTTCAGAGTAGCAAGCAAAGGATGTGATATCACCTTTTATTGTATGACTTGAAAATACTTGTCAAACAAGAATAAATATGAAGCATTGCAGAGAGTTGTTTAATAATTAATGTTGACCTTGTTTCAATCATCTTCTTCAGTAAGATACAAAACATTTACTACAATAGATATATTACTTTATGTAAATCCTATTTCTATTTTTAACATGTTTTTATTCCAAGCAAGTTCTATCTTTGATCTTAATTTGACTGAAGCAGTTAAACTCATAATAAACTGACAGCCAATGTTGACCAAATATTCCTTTTTATTTTCAATTTCTAATTATGTAATAATCAATAGTTTAAGAGTAAACATATCAAAAGTTATCTTGAGTGAAGGCTATTGTGATGTATGTCACACGACAGCTATATTTTAAAAACAAGTATTTTGATTGTTTGGCCTGAAATACTTGAGGCTACCAGCTGGTACACAGATGTATGTATTGTAATTACCATGAACTTACCAGTTTTAGCTTTGGGTGTATATTTTCTCTCAGATGATGGTTTTAGTCGTTCAAGGCCTCCAACAATATCATTTAAATCAAGAGGTGCCCCAGAATCTCCTGATTTCTTGTCTTTGGGTTTAGTTGGCGAACTCTTTTTGAAAGAAAGAGGTAAAGCTGTTGGAGGGGGTGGACAGGGAGGTGGTGGGGGAGGTGGTGGTGGAGGAGGGGGTGGGGGTGGAGCGCCACCTGGTGGTGGTGGAGGTGGTGGTGCAGTGTTTGTTGGTGGGTGCTGTGGAATCCTAGTAGGATAATTGTCATCATCTGCCTCACCCGATACATAAATATGTACAGGGATATCCCCATCCACACAATCACCTCTGTTTTGTGATAATGATCGACGAGGCTGTGGTTTAGGACGATTGGACCAAGTTTTCTTCGGTGGCTGTTGACTTGGGGATGGAAGTTTGATAGTCTTTTGAGAATTTGTTAGTGGCTTTTCTTTCACTTTCACAAATGTCTTATTGGCATTAATGTTTGATGACTGTTTCTCCTCATCAGGTTTTAGACTTCCAGCGGCTGCTCGTTTACTAGGGGGCTGGTAACGTGGAGGTTTAATTGTCTCTGGTGTTGGGTATTTCTGTAAAATTGCAAGTAAATTAAGTGTAAATAAGTATACCTGTTACACAAGTTCCCTAAACTACCTCTTCAGTTGTGAATGATGCTTATGAAAGTACTTCAACATTTGGAATAACAGTCTGCAAAACAGGCTGGTGTACCTCTTAGAAAATTTCAAACTTGACTTGCAGGGAACCCTGACATACACCAATAAAAATGAATTTTTTGAATATGTCCCTGGTCAACCATTTTGTCTTATGAAAAAACAGAAGTCACCATTGTTTTTCAGATATCATACTTAACAACATGCCAAATTTCACTAAAATCAGACAATATCTCAACTTCAACCTATCAGAAGCCTCTATTTAATGGACCATGTCATTTTTTGCTACACTATCGTAGAGAATGTGCTATCCTTATTATTTCCAACAATTCTCATCTTAATATGCAAAATAAAACAAAAGTGATGAGTGAAAAGGTATAAGGAAATCAGGGACCAGAAAATGGTGACTATCTTGCCAAATCATAAAACTGCAATTACTTGTGCAATTAGTGAACATCAGTGATAAATCCTCAACGTAGTGCAAAGATCTAACTTAAAGTTTTGGAGAAAAGTGGTAGAAAGCAGCAGAAGAAAGAATAATAATGAGAAGAATCCTGGTACAAATGATTTGTCCACATACTGTTTTATGGAATGAATTACAAGCAAGGAAGCCTCATGTAAGCTTTTTATAAAATTCTAATAATTTTCAATCTTCTTGACAGTTACAATGTACATACACAAACTTTACATTCTTAACATACTGACAATTACATGTATGCACTTACAAATTTGTGATTTTTAATCCTATCTATTGCTTTCCTCCTCTGCTCCTGCACAAAGTCTTGTTTTTTATTCTCCACTTCTTTCTTTTGATCTCTTTTCTGAAAGTACAATTAACAACATTTCATTTAATCTGTTTTCCTTACTTTTACAAATATCTTGTTATCCATTGCAAATATTTCTCACAAATCCATTCTTGAATGTGAAATCATTTTTGAGCCAAATTGCAACAATAATTATAAGAAGGAGCCTTGATTCACCCAAAACACTACCCATTATCAACTGTTTTAATAAATGAAAAAAAAAACGATAATAAACCAACTCATGAACTTAAGTTCCAATGTTACCCAACAGTTTATGAGAAAAAAAGAAGACAAACACCAACACAAATGATTAAGAGAGCTTGACTTACCAGTTGTATTGCATGATGTTGTTGAAATGTGTCAATCTCCTCCATTCTTTTCTGATCTTTGTCCTTCTTTTTTGATTCAAGATTTGTCTGTTGAGAAAAAACACATCTTTTGTATTATACTATCTATGGGTGCAAGATTCAGCTACACTGACATAACAGGAATCACCTCCATACAAACACTATTTGTAAATACGGCCAATTTCATAAGGTTAGCTACTTTTATACCTCGGTTGTTCAATAGTGAAATAAGATTGGACATGTTGAAATAATTTTATTTTCTGAAAGGCTTATACAAAGCAATTCAGGTTGTGCGGATTTGTCTTCATTTTTGCCTTTAATGAAACATATCAAATGTGTGCTGATCTGTTTTTTTCTGCATTGCAAAAGTTGGCTATAAAAAAAACAATGAAAAGGGGGGACAATTTGATGCTTTAGAATAATCTTCAATGGTCTAAAAAAAACGATGAAGTATGTTTTAGGCTGAATTATTATGTCAACAATTTAGAACATAAAGGAATGAATACATTACACTACAATAAACAAAAAACATTGGACTAAGTGGCTATACCATCCTATATTTTTCACAGGGAAACATTTGTCAACATCTGCTTTTATATTTTACTAAAAGTGTACATATCATGTTAAGATTTGAGGATGCCATAACTAGTTCTCCTGTTTGGACCAACTAAACATGGATGTAGGTATGAAAATAAATCTTGAAACTATTTAAATCTGAAACTATTTACCCAATGCATCAGATACAACACAAATTTTACACCTGGAAATTGAAATACAGGTAAGGGTATTCCTCATGCACTATTTTCTGTTTAATTTATATATAAAACAAATGTTTATGTGTGTTAGAAATTTACGATAAATGTGCATATGTTAGTGTAGATCTTATCTATTTATTGGATCAAGTACATTTTTTGGATACTTCATCTCTGTGTTTATTTTCTTACCTTCATATTCCTAATCTTCGCTCGTCGTTTCTGGATGTTCATCCTCTTTGTGTTAATCTTAACGACTCTTGGGTCTAGTTGTTTCCCCGGACATCCACTTTCATCAGGACTGAGCTCCCTCACATCCTCAACAGCATCATAGAACACTACTTCATCCTCCTTGTCTTTAAACCAAATCAAATTATTCAGAATAGTATTTAACATCTCTCATGCTAACATCAACAAATCTTTCCTGTATGGCAACAAAGCTGACCTGGATAAACTTTCTTGTCATGCATTCAAATTTGCATCTGACAGCTCTGACGAAATCTATATTGGTGTCTGCCAGGGGTAAATATTATGTGCATATAATATCTATTCAAGAAAATCACATTTAATCTAGAGTATAAATTCACAAAAACCATATTTGATCCATGGTATTAATAACTTCTGAGTACGTTGAATGGCTACAAATGTAAGGAATTACTAACTGTTCAGTATTTTATGACGCAGCAGAAACTTCAGTGACCACCACAGCAGAACTCCCATGAAACTTATTGCATGATTACCTTTTATCTGTCGTGTGATAGCAGATAATTGTGTCTTGGCAAGCCTGTCCTCTTCCTCTAGAATTCTCAGCTGCTGGGTGTAGATAGACACTTGCCATGAATATACTCGCTCCTCCAGACGTTTCAGCTGGCCTTCAGTACCAAGATGTTCATCAATACTTGCGATCTCCTCTTTGACCTTGTCTCGTTCCTGTACAAATGTTTTCCGTTCATTCTGCAGCATCTGCAGCCTTTCTAGACTCAGATCTTCCTGTATCCTAATACAGCAACGATACTTATTTATCACAGGATAGAGAGGATATTTCATGTTTCTTGATGATTAATAGCAGTATTTTCATCCAGAGGGTGAAAAACAAACTTTGATATTTTTCATGACTGTAGAACAGACAAGAATAATTTTGCAAAGTAAACAGTGTATTTACAATTGATAATGCTCACCTCAAAAGTCTTTCCCGGCCAACAAGCTCGAAAGATGTTTGACCAAATTGTTTTTCATCATGTAACATCCTGTTGACAACAGCTGAAACATGGAAACAGATGTTTCATATAAGATTTCATATAATTCAGCATTTATGGATCAATGTTTTGATCTAACTTTCAGAGCTAAAAATCTTTAAGTTTAAGAAAATTACCTGCAGTTAATGGATCTATATCATATGTAATTACCTTGATAAAACCCGCAGGTTTTCGAGTAATATTCCACATATGTTTTTTGGATGTTGTCCAAAGCATTTTCATAATATCCTTGCCACTCTGTAAACATGGCACCATATTCACGCTTGATCCGATCACCCACATCAGGATTCTGAAGGTAGCTTTTAGCCTCTGTCACATTTGTGTAAGCAATCTCGCGAAGATCAAGGAAAGGTTGTAACAGATAATTGTAATAAGTAGATAATGCTACATTCAACCTGAACATGGCATCATCTTCTTGTTGATAAACATCCCCCATTTCATGCATGTTGGTGGCATTCTTCCTCATAAAAGTCACAGTTTCCAATTCATCCTCAGCTCTAGCTATTTCATCCAAGTAACCTTGACGACGAAGTTCACTTATGTTTTCAAAATATTCCTCTGAGGAATGTTCTTCAAACAATGTAGACATGAGGAGTTTCTCCTTACAAACTTCTAAGGCAATAGTGAAATATTCCTCTAACTGTTTACATACCAGCTGGTAGTCTATAGGCGGTTCCTGGTAGCCTAGATATGCCCAAACACTGCGTGACTCTTCCGGGAGGTAAGGGAGATAACTGTGGAGGGATGGATGAATAAGACAAAGCAATTCGTGGATGGCATTTACTTCTTGCATGCTGAATATGCCTGTACGGCTGTCACGGTTATTATCGTCAGTAACCACTCTGCTATGAAGACGACATGTGACTGCTACTTTATTGCACACATCATTCCAGCACACCAAAAATGTCATGCGGGGAGGGATCATCGCGTCAGTAAAGGGGCTGTCTTTGACAGCTACCCATCCCTCCAGACTATCTACCTCATCCATATCTAGTCTGGTAATTGTTTAGCACCGAAACAGTTGGGTATTTGGATTCCCCTTTATTGCTGTTGTCAATGCATTCTTGTCAGATCCTTACACATCACCAAATACCTGTTCTTTTTTCTCCATACTTTCTGAAATAAATTAAAACAGGTAAGTTAAATGAATGCTAACAAATAAAGGGCCACTTAGATCATTCTTCCAACAGACCTCAACATTTCCAACTTACAGCTGTATGTATTTAGAGCATGTGGTAAGCCAGTTCCAAGCTAAAATTTAGCTTACATTTCAAGACACATGTAAATGTATTCCATGTATCCTGCAATACTTTGAAAATTCAGATTTTCAGCGCTTAAATTATTTTAATCCTTGTTTACCTGATGTAGAAATTACCCTGAATTATGCCTGATGACATCAAAAAAAATTGCTCAGCAGGAAACATAGTTCCACATTTCAACAAATATAACAAGCAATTTTATGAATTATAAGTAACTTATTTGCTACAACCAATAGATCAGCTTATTCAAACATCTATTTATATTTTCAAATGTGATAAATTGAAAGTATTATGTCAAATTAATGCATGAATTAAAATACAGCTGTTCTGTGTCACCGCTGAATACAGTAAAAATATGTGTAGCATGTGTATTTTGACAATGGCAGTGCCAGTTACTGAATGACAATTGTGCTAATTGCAATGCTTTTTCATATATATGTGCACGCAAAAATCTTCTGTTATATAGACTAATGAAAACGAATATAAAAAATTTAATGCTAAATGAGGCAGGTGTCCATATAATGACCAGCATTTTGCTAATGTTGCTCTTATCGAAACAACTGGGTATCAAATACCTCAATGACAAGAAAATTATGTCCTTATGCAATGCACAGGCCATATTAATGACTATAATAACTTAAAATATAAAACCAAGACGATAAATATTATAAGTTATTTCAGCTCACAAATGAAGTAACAGCTGAGGCTTTGACTTGTGTCAAACGCCTTCATTAGGATTTGGTCCTGGAACCTCTGGCTTAATAAGAGCAAAGCTCTACAGGCGTCAGAGTGAAGCTCCATACCAGTAACATGTGTAAGACTAGCAGGTTTCATTTACATCCAGGACTTGATCCATCTGAAAATAGATCTTTCGGAAAATGAAAGGTATGGAGCATCTGAGAGAGGAGGGCATGGAGCATAGGTGCTCTGAACTTCCTTGATTTTCAAAATTTCTTTGTTCCTCCAAGTATTCTGCTACAATGCCAAGCCAAGTACTAGGTGTATAACGCCTACAAATATCATGACGTTTAAACATAAACAGAAACACAAAAATATCAGCATAACAATAATTGATCGATTTTTCGCTGTAGTGCGTCAATTTTTTTTTTTTTTTTTTTTTGAAGTACTAACCAGTTAACCAAAATTTGTGTTTACTTTCTTGATATTCTCAACCAAGAATATCATTGTGGCATGTAAGCTTCGCTCTTTAAAGGCATTGACCGATTCATGCTAACCCAATACTAAATTCATCAAGCTAAATATATGTTCTCTCTAGCAGAGCGGTATATAACCACCAGTAATGCATAACCATGGTTAAATGACAAGATACGTATTTTCAGAATTACGTCATAATGAAACTTGCCAGATAATCAGATAATTTCAGCCATAAGTTTGTAACTGCAAACATTCTTGTCAACTGTTGCAGAGGGTTTTAAAAGCAATGACGCTGTACGCTACCTTGTTGTTTAGCCCGACAGAAAGTTAGTTTCCCCATCACATTTCCCAAGACGTCAGCTGTGTTTTTGTTTCGTTTTAGAAATGGCGAAATGTCACGTGGTGTGGTGGATGTCGTAAAAAGTAAATATATCCTTTTGATGTTTATAGCATTTTATGCATGTAGATATCGTATTAACACGGAAAAGAATACAAAAAAATGGTGAGATTTAAACAAAGCTATGTATTTGTTTTTATTCGACAGAAAGAAAGAAGGTTTACGACAAACAATACAAAGGCGAACCTGAAGTAATATTAATTACAGCAGGGTACCATCTAAACTAGTCGATTACATTCAGATAAAAGCTTTTTAATATGCCGAAACAGAAGAATCGGCATGAAACAAGACACAATTACAGTATATTTTATCTTTAAAAAGTAATTTGTAACTTAGATATAAAAATGAAAATAAAAGCCCAGGGTAGTTGGTTTCAATGTGTATCCCAACATTACCCACTAGTTAGAGACGTACTGAATATATACCGCTTTTTATCTCCGTGCCGGGCTGTTCCGCGCTGTTGTGAATGGTGTCGGGTTGTAATTAGGATCACTAAACAACATGAGGGTGAGGACCTTGCGATGAGAAATGTTAAGTCTATATCAATACGCACATTAGCAGTTTCGCTGCAATGTGTTCGAATAACGTTCGCGATTTCAAGAATGAGTAGCACCGTATCTGTCTGGTACAAAAAGTGTCATACCCTGACACCTTCGTTCTGAATTATCACCTCAGTAAACCGAAAGTTGGTCTCTAAAACGCACGAGAACAGTTATTTTAATGTCTGACAATATAAAATATTGTTAAAAAAAAAGAGAAAACACTGACTAAGATATATAACTCCAAGAAACAAAGCAAAGCCTAAAAAGGTCATGATTTTATTACTTCCCTCCGTTTAAGAGGGATCGTCCTTATTCAGTGTAGTCCAATATAAAGTTGTATAAGAAATTGCTCCTCAGGTGCCTGAATATAATACTTGTCTCAACACCTCCCAGACAGGTGTGCTCCGGCCACGCACACACCACACTGGGCACATGTGTCCAGAGCCACACACACACCACATTGGGCACATGTGTCCAGAGAGTGGCTGGCACTTCTGTTAATTGCTGGTTATGATTGTATAGCTTCTTCCCTGTACAAAAGTCACCAGTTGTCACAGTATACGTAGTCCCCTCTAGATCTGGACCTCCCATTCAAGGTTACAGTCTTTTTAATCACGGTTCGATCACTAGGATGTATCGGAAATATAGATGCATCAAATAATTCAACAAGGATCTCCAATACATACAAACCACTAACTGTAAAGTATTCCAATGTAAACGTACCTAAACCCTGCCTACAGAGTACATGTTTAACAGCACATACATGCTTCCTAATATTAGTACCAGAAGACCACATGCTCCTAAGGCCTAACCAGTGTAAGCAGGTTTCCTATGGAAGCCTTATAAGCCCTTGGTCCCTGATAATCCACATTCTATGGTTAATATAATGTTTCATATATGAGCCCACGTAGCCCTACTGGGCTTGATATAGTAAACGAAGTAAGGGATAAACCCATCTTCCGGTATCTACTTTATTTTCCTGTCATGTAAAGTACAACTAACCGATAAACACCCTACACATGTCACACAGACTTTGTTTAATGCATTCATTTCAGTAACCTAATTATTATCCAATGACGCCTTGGTTTTTCTTTGATCTTTTCCTGGTGATAAATCTCATACCAAGCGATATATCAGATATCACATATGTGATATCTATAATATTGCATGGTTCTCTCTGAATGGTCCACACCTCATTAGGGAGATGGTGCCCATTTCCAAGTGGGTGAGACAGATAAACAAAGACATAGGAAAGATTTCGAACAAGCTCAGCCCCATGGCACGTGGATGAGAAAACCTCGGTGGTCATTGGATAAAACAGATACTTAATTGACACTTGTAATGTATCAGATATGTTACACTTGTCCTTCTGACTTTTGTGATATATCCAATACATTACTCATGCCCATTATGTACCTTTTACATGTTAGACCTCAGCATGTATCTGGATGTGCTTTGTTTTACATGAACTATAATACTATAATACATTGTACCTATATACTAGCTGGCTAAAGATTATTACTGCATTATACATTGTACCTCAACCAAAAGTTCAGTATCTAGTCATACTTCATTGATTACTAAAGAGAAAAAATAATATGAATTTAGCAACAGATACAGTGTCAATATGCCTCGTTACATTGATGTAACTAGTCTGAAGGAAATGTCTCGCAATGCAAGCTGAAGCTAGTAATTTATCTCGCATGTACTCAACTTTTACAACTCATATTAGAACATTCACATTAGTATATAAAGGTATATCAAATGTTAAGTGTACTTTTTAAGATTTATATTTATATCTGACAAATATGTATATCTGTTGATAAAATATTTCCTTTGTTTATTTAGATATACTGACCAGTACTTAAGTGACCAGGTGTCTGAACTGATCCGCTATGTATGGGTAGTTCTCTGAACTGATCTGTCTAGATGTGTATTAGTCTGAACTTAACAGCGCTAAGATGGCTGTAAATACAGCCAGCTGATCTGACCAGGCAGCATGCAGGGTACACAGAAAATGGTCCCATCATTGATGGGTCAGGTCCACCTCACCCTTTGTAAACAAAAACACAGGTCACTGGGGAAACACTGGGGATCAAAGGTTAAAAGACAAACTTTCCATTTCAACCCTTGTAGACCATTACATGTGGGAAACACAAATTTGTGCAATGATCATGAGACTATTAGGAAAAATGAGATTGGTATTCAAATGTTATCTCCTAGCCTTCGTGAACAACTGTTTGGTAAAGAAGTTGAACAACATTCTGTGGATAATGAAAATGGTAATGCCTCTCCTGTTATGAAGAAGGTAAAAAAACATTTGTCTGATCACGATTTATGGGGAAGAGAGTCTACAATTTTACCAGATATTGATCTTAAGATCCCTGAGTTGAAAGGTGATAATATAGCAGAACATATGGAAAATCTAGCTCGACAGCAGGTGGAAGGATACCACGAATTGGCCAGTCTTATAGCTAACCCTAACTTCAGATTTCCTCCTAAACCTGAGACCTGGTTAATGTCATCAGGCTGGACAAAATATGACAGTGATACTGGCAAGGCAGTGAAAGTTGACATCCCTGAAGAGAACATCCTTATATTTGATGTAGAAGTCCTAGTTCCAGAAGGAAATTACCCAACCATGGCTACTGCTGTATCCCCTAGACATTGGTAAGTCATTGTGATATTGGTCTCTAAAACATTGAAATAGCAAGTCCTGTAACATTGATAAATGATGATAATAGTGGGTGATGTCACTGAAATATTGGGTAGTCACTATAATAGTGGATTGTCTTACAATTATATAGGGCTGAATATTGGGTAGTCACTATGATAGTAGACTGTCTTACAGTTATATAGGACTCAACATTGGGTAGTCACTATGATAATGGATTGTCTTACAATTACACGTATATAGGACTGAATATTGGGTTGTCACTATAATAGTGGATTGTCTTACAATTATATAGGGCTGAATATTGGGTAGTCACTATGATAGTAGACTGTCTTACAGTTATATAGGACTCAATATTGGGTAGTCACTATGATAGTAGACTGTCTTACAGTTATATAGGACTCAACATTGGGTAGTCACTATGATAATGGATTGTCTTACAATTACACGTATATAGGACTGAATATTGGGTTGTCACTATAATAGTGGATTGTCTTACAATTATATAGGGCTGAATATTGGGTAGTCACTATGATAGTAGACTGTCTTACAGTTATATAGGACTCAATATTGGGTAGTCACTATGATAGTAGACTGTCTTACAGTTATATAGGACTCAATATTGGGTAGTCACTATGATAATGGATTGTCTTACAATTACACGTATATAGGACTGAATATTGGGTTGTCACTATAATAGTGGATTGTCTTACAATTATATAGGGCTGAATATTGGGTAGTCACTATGATAGTGGATTGTCTTACAATTATATAGGGCTGAATATTGGGTAGTCACTAAAATAGTAGACTGTCTTACAGTTATATAGGGCAAATAATTGTTTGACAGTCTACAGTATTTTTTTAGAGGTTGGGACTCCATTAAATACACGATGGTTACCTAACTGAATATCATTTAAGAGGTCTGCTGTATGAAATCTAGAATGATCTACTGTACACCTAAAATCTTGGCCTGAGGTTGCAGAATCAGCTGTTCTATTTATTGTGTTACCACGGTCTCAAAGTGGGTCGTGTTATGTCAATCAAGTTTTACATTTACCACATTTTTTGTTTTTTTAATGTGCCATATAAAGATTTTTTTTCTTTCCTTTTTTAAAGATTAACAGTGAAAAAAGAGACTATTGAAATGATCTCTTGATACTAAACATGAAGACCAATATTATGTTAAATAAAGATCTTTCCCGAGATTGATGTAACAATGGATTAATATATTATGAAAATTATGAAAATAATCCAGCTGATTTTATCCTTGCTTTGTTGTAAATAGTACATTGTAACAACATTATTACATACCTTTTTCTATTATTTAGGTATTCCTGGTGTAGTGACTTAGTGTTGAAGGACCGTTACCGTTGGACCAAAGTGCCAAATCTGTCGGACCTTATCCCTCTCGAGTCTGAACCTGGTGTCAATGGTCAGTCTCCAAAGGAATGGCCACAACGACTCGTCATTGGTCACAATGTTGGCTTTGATAGATCATATGTGAGAGAGCAGTATTACATAGAGGTATGCTGGAACGGTGTATATTTAAAACTACAGGAACTGTAATGTATTTTTCTGGTGATGAGCTCATGTCTGGTAATAAGTCTATGTCTGGTAATAAGCCCATTTCTGGTGATAATTATATATCTGATAATATGTCCATATCTGGTAATAAGCCCATGCCTTGTAATTATTCTATATCTGGTAATAAGACCATGTCTGGTTATAAGCCTCTATCTGTTAATTATTCTATGCCTTGTAATAAACCAATGCCTGGTAAATAAGCACATGTCTGATAATAAGCATATGACTGGTAATAAGCCTATGGCAGATAATAAGTCTATATCTGGTAATTAGCTTGTGTGGTTATAATTCTATGTCATACAATAAGCCCATGACTGGTACTAAATCCACCAATATCTTGTAATTAGTTTCAGTAGATAAACCAACAAATGTCATTTGATTGACCAACTCCAATTTTAATTAAAAGTAATGCAGTGGCCTTCATACAGGATAAAAGTAGTAAGTTTGCTTCATTGATGTGTAGTGGCTTAATGATAATCACACATAGGTATTCTCTGAATCTATCGGGATATTTGGACTTATTTTACCTGAACGGTCTACCGTAATATATAAAAATAAGATGAAATCTAAAACATTGACTCGAAGCATCTTTCTTTTAAATTTTGTTTTTGACAGAAATCAAAACTTCGGTTTTTGGACACTATGTCAATGCACATTGCTATTTGTGGCCAGACAACATACCAGAGAATTCTGTACCAGGCAACAAATAAAGGCAGCCAACGAAAGGAAGTACGCGAACACACAGCCCGCACCAAACATATGCAGGTTAGTATAGCTACCAAACTACGAAAACATACTGCCCACACATAACAGATGCAGGTATGTTAAGAAGTAATGATTGAATTGTATTTCAAAATCTATGAATGCATTGCTGAGCCTGGTTTTGTAATAATGGCCTTCATTTTGTTGTTGTTTTGAAGATTCAGACAACCACCATGATCATCACTCCACAGAAATTTTCTTAAATTTTCTTCAAAGTTTGATTATGAAATAAAATTTTACAGTACCATAATCCGTTGGAAATTTCTGTTGAAGTTGAAGAAATTTGACTTCAAACTGACTCGTAGACTTAGAGCAAGTGTTTCTGAATGATACTAAGTCAAAATGGCTGTATCTAGTTAAATGAACATATTGCATGCCAGGATAGGTTGTTATGACTCAATATTGACTTGACGTTGAAGTTCTGCCCTAAATTGAGTGAAATGTTTACCTAAAACGCATCACATTCTATCAAATCTATAGCAAACACTTCACAGAGGAAACTTGCTTTATTCATTATATAGTAAATGGGAGGTAAGAAAAAAGTGATGTTGATTGGTTATGCAATGTAGATGTCCTGAAATCTGGCTTTCATGATTAGTATGTTTTGAGAATAAAGTAGAAGCCAGGGTGATGGAATAACCATATGACTTCTTTACTTGGTATTCCACAATGGCAGACAGATGGGTTCAAATTGAATAATCCTATCAAAAGTCTTCTTAAACATTCTGACAATTTCTTATATAGTGTAAAACATGAAACTATAGGGAGTGTTTATATACCCTTAACTCTAATCACGGATAGGAGGTAAAAGATAGAATATTTCCTAACAAGTTTGTAATCTTAGGTGGAAGATGAGTGGAAGATGGTCAGCACACTAAACAACTTAAACGATGTCCATAAACTTCATGTTGGTGGAGATGACTTGAAGAAAGAGACCAGGGACGTTTTTGTGAAGGGGACGATGCAAGATGTGCGATCACAATTTCAGGTACAGTGTATAAGGCTTACTGAACTTTTTCACCAGGTTGACTTCTGGTTATACGAGATTCATCATATCCTGTTATACAAACAAAATGTATTCAAATTATCAGTGAATGTCACATGCCTTACATGTCTGATCTAACGTGCATGACTTAAAGTTGCATATAAATGATATTGCAACTGATTTATGGAAGAATTTCACATATGTTTGTGGTTCATCATCGTCATGGCAAGCACTAGACTTATATTTGAAAGAAATATATTTTTAAGGCTTGGTTTGAAGTATACAGGGATAGCTGTGTAGGTATAGCGATGTGGTAGGCTATGATAGTGCTGTAGGTTGGCGGAGGATCCAAGGTAATAGTGCTGTAGGTTGGCAGAAGATCCAAAGTAATAGTGCTGTAGGTTGGCAGAGGATCCAAGGTAATAGTGCTGTAGGTTGGCAGAAGATCCAAAGTAATAGTGCTGTAGGTTGGCGGAGGATCCAAGGTAATAGTGCTGTAGGTTGGTGGAGGATCCAAGGTAATAGTGCTGTAGGTTGGCGGAGGATCCAAGGTAATAGTGCTGTAGGTTGGCAGAGGATCCAAGGTAATAGTGCTGTAGGTTGGCGGAGGATCCAAGGTAATAGTGCTGTAGGTTGGTGGAGGATCCAAGGTAATAGTGCTGTAGGTTGGCAGAGGATCCAAGGTAATAGTACTGTAGGTATGTGAAGGATCCAAGGTAACTTCGAGATTAAATAAAGGTGATAGATTCAGCTTTAACATCCTGTCCAAACGATACAGCTTGATTGATCTGTCATTTGATCGACTCTAAGTTATTATATGTTACAATTATTTAAGCCCATATTCCAGTATACATTATATAGGCAAACTGTCTGACAAACGTTGTTGGTAAACTTTTTCTAAGAAAATACTGCCAGGATCAAAAATGAAACTTGGTAAGAATTTAAATGTAAATCTGATTGAATAAGCAAAAGATAGATTTTAAAGTTCAATGATTAAAGAAAATGCATGCTGATTCAAAATTTTAAATCTATTTGAAAAATGTTGAAGGAATAGATGAGCTTGATGATGACCAGTTCTTAACATTCACCTTAGCTTCATGATTTAACTAAAAGATTAAGTAGAAGTATTCAGAATATCAGTTATTTGTCCTGATTTGAGTCAGACACGCTGTATTAGCTATACACAGAATTTTGTTAAAAAATTTATAGATTTTTACAGAAGCTTAGCAATTCACAGCTTCTTTACCATTAATTGGAAAAGTTAAAACACAAGATTTTGAGAATTTCCTTCTATAAAAGCTTCAACTGATTTCATATTAAAGGATATTATTCATTTAAGTTTTGTACAAAATTTCAAATTAATTTTAAATTTTTGAAAGAGTTCTTGTATCCATGCTCAAAATGTGTACTTATTTGCCCCCAAATCAGATCATCATACGTCAATTCATATTTTTGTGTTTATTTGAGTTTTACACCCTATAGCCTGATAACTAAATCTGGTTGTTGTATTATGAATCTTTTCATTCAGAAAAACTGAGCTAAGCACAGGTTGTTAATGTTGATGTGTAGAAGTATCCTTTTAAACATCCTGCTTTTGTTCCTTCATTGTGTGAAGATGGGGACCATGAGAGTCCGTTGAAGATCTGACATGACTGGTTCAGTTCTTATTGAGGTCAGTTTTTCTATGATCACAGATCGGTTTGTACTTTGGTAGTTTTGTCCCTGTGATATCCCGATTGGTTTGGATCACATGCAGTAGGCCTCTTGCATATGTAGAGAAAGAAAGTCATACTTAAGTACTATTATTCATTGCATATTCCAGGAGTTGATGGAATACTGTGCCAGTGATGTTGTCGCCACAACAAAAGTTTTTCAGAAATTGTATCCTGAGTACTTAAGAAGGTAACTAACAAGACAGAAAATGAATTCACATTTCAGTCTGTTGATCTCTCAAGTTAAAATTGTTGACGATTGACGAATTGTTCAATATGCTTTGAAGTGTACTATTTTAATTGTCTGTTACTACTTATCTGTTGTAGTTTTAAAAATGAGGATTTCCGCCTCCTGTTTCCAATTTTGCATAAGATAAGTTAACAAATTCAACATCTCGTTTAATTCTTTACTACCTGAGTAATTTAAATTGAAGATTAACACATCTTGTGCTACATCTTTTTTTGTAAACCTCTGAATGTATCAACACATTTAAGATTTCCACATCCTGTAACCATGGCTGGAATGATGGAGATGGGAACCTCCTACCTGCCTGTCAATCAGAACTGGGGACGCTACATTGATGAATCCAACAACATCTACAATGACCTGCAGAGAGAGCTTAAACTGCTCCTGATGAAACTAGCAGATGAGGCATGTCATCTTATGCACAGCCAAGAGTATGTTGGTCTAATTGTTTTTACAAATGGAAGTTTGTAAACTTGGCAGGAATGGGTTGATTTGTAGATTTTGACAATGCAATAGGTGGGATTGTATACTCCAATCAAACTATTGTCAGTAGTTCTGATAAACAGACATTGGTTTTTAAGGGGCTGAATAGCAAGGGTGGGCTTATTGGGGGATAGATAATTATGCCCCCGCCATTTATGGCCGGGGGCATATAGCGTTGCCCATGTCCGTCCGTCCCGTCCCGTCCTGTCCCAAATCAGTATATACCACCTAACAACTTCATTCGGACCTTTCACTATTATTTCACATGGGGGGGCGGGGGCATTCATGTCTTACAGACATTTTCTAGTGTATCACATAGGTAGAAGTTTGTTGTACATGTGCTTGGTAATGTATAGCAATTTTTTATGCCCCCGCCATTTATGGCCGGGGGCATATAGCGTTGCCCATATCCGTCCGTCCTGTCCCGTCCTGTCCCGTCCCGTCCCGTCGCGTCGCGTCCCAAATCAGTATATACCACCTAACAACTTCATTCGGAAGGAAACTTCATACAAATATCAAGTATGGAAAGACCTCATGCAGTGGTGAATTTCTCGGCATTCTAAAAAAAGATGGCCACCAGGGGGAGATAACTCAAAAAAGAGGAACATCATCTTATTTCTACATAACTTGGTACTTGTGGGTTTTAAGGCATAAGGAACTAATAAACTCCCTCATTTTTTCCAGAGAACAAAATTCCAAATTCATGTACGTTAAATCAACTTGTCAATTTAAGTATGAAACTTAAGTTGTACATAGTTGCATACAAATTAACAAAATCATCTTTTTCAGACCTTTCACTATTATTTCACATGGGGGGCGGGGGCATTCATGTCTTACAGACATTTTCTAATTATCAGAATGTACTTTTACTGAACAAGAAAATATTTTCAAGATGCGAGGTTTCACTGTATATGTAAACTGTTACAGGTACAAACATGATCCTTGGCTATGGGATCTTGACTGGAGTGTGGCCAACATCAAAATGAATATGAAGAAGAAAGCTTTGAAGAAAGATAAAAAACAGGTCAGCATCTCATGCTTGGCTGTGTTTGATATAACAGTGAATATGAAAACAAATTGCTTGAAGAATCTGTGATATTGAGATTACACACCTTTTGATTGGCTGACTGACTACTAACATCAGTCGAAACTGGGATACATTTATCTAATTTGATTCTTTAATTATTTTTTGTTTTAATTTTCAATGGTTATTTAATATATCACATAAATAGTGCTGCCCCCACACGTACATACCTATCCACTAACATGCATTCTTCGTCATCTGTTGAGTAACTACTTGGAATCATTAATAAATAGCTGGCATCACCGTTGTACTATCATACACACATTCTACATTTCAAGAAGCAAACATCAAGCCGCAACATTCATTTTCTATGTTTTCCACATTCATATCACATACACAATTTTTATACCCCATACACGCCTGCATAATATTATGTGAACATAATAACATTGATTCACACTTTGTCATCTCACATATATACAGTGACGTATTCATATACATACATATCCGATCCATGATTCTTCATTTTTGTTTGGGTGGTTGGGCGGTGCAGTGACAAAAAACTGGTCTTTCAGGTAAGTGACTGGTGTGATCCCCTAATCAGATGTGAAAAGGTATGGTGTTCACCCGCCTGACCATGTGGGTTTTCCCCTGTTCTCATGTTTCCCCTCACCTGCCTGACCATGTGGGTTTTCCTCTGTTCTCTGGTTTCTTCCTCACTTGTCTGACCACATGGGACTTCCAATGTACTCTGGGTTACCTCCTCACCTGTCTGACCATATTGGTTTTCCCCTGTTCTCTGGTTTCCCCTTCACCTGCCTGACCATGTGGGTTTTCCCCTGGCCTGGTTCTCTGGTTTCCCCCTCACCTGCCTGACCATGTGGGTTTTCCCCTGTTCTCTGGTTTCCCCCTCACCTGCCTGACCACGTGGGTTTTCCCCTGTTCTCTGGTTTCCCCCTCACCTGCCTGACCATTTGGGTTTTCCCCTGTTCTCTGGTTTCCTCCTCACCTGCCTGACCATGAGGGTTTTCCCCTGTTCTCTGGTTTCCCCCTCACCTGCCTGACCATGTGGGTTTTCCACTGTTCTCTGGTTTCCCCCTCACCTGCTTGACCATGTGAGTTTTCCCCAGAACTCTGGTTTCTTCCTCAGCTGTCTGACCACATGGGTTTTCCCCAGAACTCTGGTTTCTTCCTCATCTGTCTGACCACATGGGTTTTCCCCTATTCTGTGGTTACCTCCTCATCTGTCTGACCACATGGGTTTTCCCCAGAACTCTAGTTTCTTCCTCATCTGTCTGACCACATGGGTTTTCCCCTATTCTGTGGTTACCTCCTCATCTGTCTGACCACATGGGTTTTCCCCAGGACTCTGGTTTCTTCCTCATCTGTCTGACCACATGGGTTTTCCCCTGTTCTCTGGTTTCCTCCTCACCTGTCTGACCCCATAGGTTTCCTACACTTTTTTCTTCTTCAATAAGACTTCTTGTACCTTTCAGTTCGGGCCATTGAGAGTGACTGATCTATGCTTATGGCTTGTTTAAAGTGATATTCGGTTCAAGTTAAGATATCATCGGATGCTTTTGAAGAAAACTATGCAAAATCATCTACTAATGTTCTTATGGAAACTGTACACTTCATTTTACCATTTAAACAAGCTTATGATATTCAGTTTTTGAAAATTCTATATAAATCTAGCTAGATCGTTTTACAACTGTTCACATAAACCTGATTGCATCATAACAGGTTTGCATTGTTGTAAGCTGAACAGAATGAAACATTTGTGTAAATTATAAAATCAACAGAAAATAAGCCTAATGAAGTAACAAAATTGTAATCCCAGCAGAAATTTTAGTGACCAGTAACCACACTTTTGGTTTGGCTCAGAATATTCCCACCAATTTCATTTGTCCAAACTGATCACTGGAGAGATGTTTTAGGTTCTTAAAAGATACTGGATAGCCAGAAGATTTTTAATGTGATATAATACAAATACAAAACAAAACAAAAAAATTCAGGCCTTCACACTTTCCTACCTGCACTATTATCGTCATCGTCGTCGTCATCATTATCATTATTTTGTCTTCTTCATTTTCATCTTATTAACAACATCAAGTTCTACACCTGATTTGATTTTGGTGATTATGCTCAAGGTTCAAGTGTCAAAGGTCACGTATGACAACTATAGAAGAATTAAATGTATTAATTACTGAAGATGTATACTGAAATATTCCTATTGAATGTAATTCTGTTGTCTTTAAGTTCTATATTATTTTCATTTCCTATAAGGAGGAAGTAGAAGATGACATAGATGAAATCATTGCCAGAACCTACGCCACGAAAAGTAGAATCCCAAAGAGACCAGTGCATGCACCAGGCTACCCTAAGTAAGGAGTGCAGTAATCAAAACTGATGAAACTTTTGAAGCATGTGTTTTGATTTGATGTTAGCAACACATTTGCTATTAATATAATATTTTTAACAATTGTTTTGAAAACTTGATACTCTATACCAACTTTCTTTCACGACATCAAACTTTTTCGATTCTAGCAATTCAGCAAGATGTCAAAGATTTACTCTCACCAAATTAAAATTTGAAGTACATGTACAAGGTCTTTATATTAAACATGAAGGGAGCCCTATATCTGATTGCTAATTATGTCATGATTGGGTCTTTTTTGTTTACTCAAACAAATTGCTTCATTGTCACTTTAAATGTAATATTTCAAGCATAAACCAGGATGGACTAGCAGATTTTAGTACATGCTTAATATCATATCAATATGGTCAAATTGGTCAACAAAAACAGCTCAAGTGAGCTTTTCATAGAGTATATGACAGTAATGACCTATTCATAGACTGGATTGACTTTTGACACCTTAATAACAGAGAATTTGGAACAATAATGGGTGTCTTCTGTTTTTGTTTCAATGGCAATATAAAAGTAGATCAGATTTATTTAAAAGCTTGTATGGCAGGTTGGCCGTCATTGAATTCAAACATGCTTGCTATCCCCATTAGAGATTTTCACACACTTCTCGAAATTGAACACTCAAAGGAATATATTGTTCTTGATATTGGAATAATCAGCTGATTTACAAATTGTGCTATCGATGTGTGTACTGTACACGTATCAAACAGATTCTAGATAAACAGCATGTGAGAAAGTAGTCATGAAATACAAACAACAAATGCAGACTAAGAAACTCTGTTTTCATGATGTTTTAATTGCCTTGGAAACAATTTAGATTTTTGAAATTTTGCTCTGATTATGAAATTCCTGAAAAGTAATGACACAAGCAAGTTGGTATTTAGTACCTATAGAACTTTTGAATCAGGTGATTTTATTTTTACATAAAATTTCTTTAAACCAACATTTTTTGGTGTCGCTTGAAGCACATTATTCTATATATAACTGTAAACCAGTGACTAACTTTCACAAGTTCAGCAAAACAACTTTGTGGCAATATCCTTTAGAGTATTCTAAAGCACATTGTGAAATTTGAAGTCTTCATTCAAACCCAGCAGGGAGCTAAATTTGTTTAGTTGCTAATTATGCCAGGACAGTCAAGATTACCAAAGGGTGTGTGAAGGACATTGGTCAGTTGCATGTCCACTTCATAAACAGATAAAGATAGCAGATATATGTGTGGCACAATTAGCTGATGAATAAAGGAATGTAATTAATTTCATTAAGGTGTTTAATGCTTCTTTTTCCATAGCTGTGTAAAGGTTGATCATAGTTACATAAGTGCTTGTAAAGTTTCCTATACAAGCGATCCAGTCTTTCTGATATGTTAGTGATCGTTACCTAAGATTACAAATTCTTCAGAATCAACACAGGTAAAAAACAACAGATTTCTGAAACATAAAACATGCTGTAGTTGTATGTATGAGGTAGTTTCAGCTAAATAATAATGCACTGTTAATCAGCAAATTTTGAAGGAAAGCCTAGCTGTATGTTATTTTCCATTTTGCAGCTGGTATCGTGATTTGTGCCCCAAGAATTCTGCCCCTGGCTGGAGTGTCGGCCCATCCCTCATCAGCACCCTGGTCAGGGTCACACCCAAACTGATGAGGATGACTTGGGATGGCTACCCTCTTCACTACAGTGACAAGTATGGCTGGGGTTATCTTGTGCCTGATCAGGAAAAAGCAGCCATGGACTTGCAAGAACTAGACACAGCACAAGAGGAAGGGAAGCCAAGATTTCCTATAGAGTAAGAAAATTCTGTGTGGATAATCTTGATGTATAGCTTCTGAGGGTTACCAAAGAAATCAAGAAGTTCATTCACCTGTCCTTTCCAAAGTAAAGGGTTCAGGATATTGGGCTGTAATTGGATCCTTGAATCTGAAATAAATAAATAAATAAATAAATAAATAAATAAATAAATGATAAAGTTTAAGATTCATGCTGTTCTTGTGTATATTGTATATTGTCCTTTATCATATTGTATGGTATTGATAATATGGTCAATGTATTATCCTTCAACAATTATCAGAAGGAAGCATCACTTTATGATTAATTTGGGAAATCTTACTTGGACTTAAAGCACATGAAATTACTCATACAACTCTCTTAATGATAACTGGATCAGACAAATTGTATACAAAGAAATACGGTTCCAAACCTTCTACATTCTAGTTCCATCAATGAAAATAACAGATGATTTAAAGTCAAATTTGAGGTAAAATACTACTTTTAACGTGGAATAAATGGGAAAATAAACGCATAAAAAGGCACATACCAGATAGATTTCAACCAAATTAAAAGGTCTTATCAAGAATATTGTCTTTTGTAGGTCAGTGTTCAAGCTGTGTGGGATATCAAAAGACTCAGAAAAGAATGAGGTCCTGAAGGACTTTGAAAATAAGATGGACTCTGTGATGAAGGATGCAGCTGTGGATTTAGATTGGGATGAACGGGCTCGCCATTTAGACAAAGCTAATATCAAACGAGAAAGACGTCATTCCGTCATACGTGATCGGGAAAAAGGAGTAAGCATACAATATATAAGAATGAGGATTGGATTTCTGGTGTCAGGTTTAGTAGGTGTCATCAAAGGTCATTAAAGTCACATCAAGGTCAGTCCACAACATGTATAGTATTAGGTTTGGTATTCTTTGATATAATAACTGATAGAACAGCTTATTTTTACACTATTCATACTCTTATCATGTCATATCTTAGGGCATATGGTGTTGCCCTTATCTATCATTCCAACATTCTCTCATTTCATCATGATTTTGTCTCTGCTGATTAACTCTTAAACATCTTTAATTGTAGAACTGTAATTTGGTATGTAGATGTATAATGATAAGAAACAGGTGAATATTGGAGAGCTTTCTTTCAGTGGGTATAAGAGCAAAAAAAAAAAAAAAGATTAGCAAATAAAATTTTATTTCACATTCCTTCCTATTCATTTTGCAAGCAGAACTTTAATTTTCATGAGTACATCTCTTAGCAAAGCCAATATCACTAAACAGTTCCAAAATTCTACTTATTTATCAGCATTCTTTTGCTCAGACACATCTACTTGGATTATGTCATGTGTATGTTCTTACCGGTTTACCTGGTGATAAGATAACCCATATCTGTAGTGTTGAATAAAATTGTGAATAAGCCTATATCTGTACTGCTGTGTAGAGTCGTGAATAAGCCCATATCTGTGCTGTTGTTTGGAATTATGAATGAGCCCATAGCTGTGTCATTTTGTAGTTTTGTGAACAAGCCCATATCTGTGCTGCTGTGTAGAGTCATGAATAAACTCACATCTGTGCTGTTATGTAGAATTGTTAACAAGCCTATATCTGTACATGTGCTGTTGTGTAGGATTGTTAACAAGCCTATATCTGTACATGTGCTGTTGTGTAGGATTGTGAACAAGCCTATATCTGTACATGTGCTGTTGTGTAGGATTGTGAACAAGCCTATATCTGTACATGTGCTGTTGTGTAGGATTGTGAACAAGCCTATATCTGTACATGTGCTGTTATGTAGAATTGTTAACAAGCCTATATCTGTACATGTGCTGTTGTGTAGGATTGTGAACAAGCCTATATCTGTACATGTGCTGTTGTGTAGGATTGTGAACAAGCCTATATCTGTACATGTGCTGTTATGTAGAATTGTTAACAAGCCTATATCTGTACATGTGCTGTTGTGTAGGATTGTGAACAAGCCTATATCTGTACATGTGCTGTTGTGTAGGATTGTGAACAAGCCTATATCTGTACATGTGCTGTTATGTAGAATTGTTAACAAGCCTATATCTGTACATGTGCTGTTGTGTAGGATTGTGAACAAGCCTATATCTGTACATGTGCTGTTGTGTAGGATTGTGAACAAGCCTATATCTGTACATGTGCTGTTGTGTAGGATTGTGAACAAGCCTATATCTGTACATGTGCTGTTGTGTAGGATTGTGAACAAGCCTATATCTGTACATGTGCTGTTGTGTAGGATTGTGAACAAGCCTATATCTGTACATGTGCGGTTGTATAGAATCATGAAAAAGCCTATATCTGTACTTGTGCTGTTGTGTAGAGTCATGAACAAGCCTATATCTGTACTTGTGCTGTTGTGTAGAGTCATGAACAAGCCTATATCTGTGCCCTTGAGTTTTTAGTTAGAGATGTTTGGTGCCTTGGATTATTACAGGAAGGATATAGTTATACTTAAATGATGAAACTCTTTCCTTCACACTCTGTCTAATATCTTCCACATTTAATTGGTCATTCTGCCAATATGCTGAGAGAGAAAGTGTGTTAACCTTGTAGATCATCCTGGAGCCGATGGAAGATGAGAGAGTACCAGGATGTCATTTCATTCCACTCCCACACAAGGTAGGTAAGAGAAAATATTACACCTAAAATGTCATTTGTCAAAATGATCAAATTTTCTAACTGTTTAAGGAACCTGTTCATTTTTGCAATCTTTTTTGTTTCTTTTACACATTGCAGAATCTTTCTTCATGTTTGATGATTTTTGTTTTGCAGAATGGTAAAGGCAATCGTGTTGGGAACCCACTGGCACGTGACTATCTTAGTAAAATTGAGGAGGGGACATTGAAGGCCTTGTCTGGTACAAGTGCTCAGCGCATTCTCACACTCGGCAGCATGTCGTCCTATTGGAAGAACAATATGAAGAGAATTGAGTAGGTAGTATACTCTACAGCTCCTAACATAAGCCAAGTGGGACAGGATGTGCATTTTATGCACATCTATGACCAGGTGTTAAAAATAAAGGATAGCCAAATTGACTCCAATCGTACCATGTTACCATCTTCTGTACTTTTTTAGGTCATCTGACCCAAAGGGTCAAGATGACCTATAGCCATCGTGCTTCGTCCGTTGTTGTCCGCCGTGCGCCGTCCGCCGTGTGTAAACTTTTCATTCAAACAACTTCTTCTCAAATACTAGAAGGTCGAGGGGGCTAATACTTGGCACAGAGGATACTGGCATGGAGCTCTACCAAGTTTGTTCAAATGAATGACCTTGACCCACTTTAAAGGTCACAGGGGTCAAATATGTTAAAATCTTTAAACAACTTCTTCTCATTAACCAAAAGGCTCAGAGTGTAGATATTGGGCCTGTGACATGCTGGGATGAAGTGCTACTAAGTTTGTTCAAGTGAATGACCTCAACCCACTTTTTAGGTTTGGCTTGCTTTTTGTCAGATGACCGTTAAGGCCCATGGGCCTCTTGTTTCTCTTTTCAACCTGTTTACCATCTTGTCGTACTATTTTCAAACTAAGTGATACAAAAGATACAAAACTGTTACTTTGTATAAAGTTTGGCTCTATACTCAACAGGACACAAAACTGTTACTTTGTATAAAGTTTGGCTCTATACTCAACAGGATATAAAACTGTTACTTTGTATAAAGTTTGGCTCTATACTCAACAGGACACAAAACTGTTACTTTGTATAAAGTTTGGCTCTACACTCAACAGGATATAAAACTGTTACTTTGTATAAAGTTTGGCTCTATACTCAACAGGACATAAAACTGTTACTTTGTATAAAGTTTGGCTCTATACTCAACAGGACACAAAACTGTTACTTTGTATAAAGTTTGGCTCTATACTCAACAGGATATAAAACTGTTACTTTGTATAAAGTTTGGCTCTATACTCAACAGGATACAAAACTGTTACTTTGTATAAAGTTTGGCTCTATACTCAACAGGACACAAAACTGTTACTTTGTATAAAGTTTGGCTCTATACTCAACAGGATACAAAACTGTTGATTTGTATAAGGCTTGGCTCTATACTCAGTTGGATACAAAACTGTGACACTGTATAAGTGTTTGTTATATACTCCATAGGAAAGGATAAGGAAACTTGGTCTATACATTGATCTTATGAAACGATGTGCAATGTACCAAATTCAGGGCCCACAACCCCTTAATTGCTCTTTGTTAAATTTGTGTGTCCAGAGCAAAAACACTTCTATATAACCTAGGATAATGAAACTTGGTGAATGTGTTGTTCATGCTAAGACAATGTCTAATGTACCATTTTCAGGGCCCTTGAACCCTCAATTACAAAGTTATTACCCTTTGATAATAATTTCTTGCCCTGAGTATAACTTTCCTATAGTGAAGTAAGGATCATAAAAAGTGTAGGCATTGATCATACTAAGACAGTGTACAGTGTACCAAATTAAAGGCCATCAACCACTCACTTTCAGAGTTATTGCCTTTTGTTAAAATTGTGTGTCTGGAGCTTTACTTTGCCTGTATTCAAACTAGAATATTGTAAACTGATGATCTAGATATACAAAAGCAAGGTGCAATGTGGCAAAGAGTTATTGCCCTTTGTTAAGATTTTGTGTCATGAACAAAGCTTTGCTTTCATGAAATCTAGGAGCATGAAACTTGGTGTATACATTGGTCATATGAAGAGAATGTGCTGTATACCAAATTCAGGGCCTACAATCCCTTGATTTATTGCCCTTTGGCAAATTTTTCTATTGTAATGTCATTTACGGGGAGCTTTCATCAGTTTCACTGATACTCTTGTTATATATGTATATGTATAAAAATGTAATTAATCATATACATGTTATACCTACAGGAGTCAGATGGCCCTTGGTCTAACATCATCTGACCTGCCGGATTCCATCACCAGGTAGGTATTGCGTCACTGTTGTGATCTAACACAATGATCAGATAATGAGTTGAAATTATACTCTTCTCTCTGACCAGATAAGAGATTTCTTCAGGCACTCTGGCTTCCTAAGAGCTGTGAATATCATTGTTTTGGCATCAATTTTAATTGTATGAAAAATTTGATGATAAATGTTAAGTGGAACTTTGTTAAAGAAGGGTTCATAATTTGAAGAATTAAGGTTTGATTGTCTATTTTCTCCATGCAAGCAACAAAATAGATGATCAATCCTTATATTTACATGAGCCATTTTAAAAATCCTGCCACTCCAATGCTTTTGCATTACCCATTTTTAAAATCCGGCCACTTTATTTATATATTTATATAATAAATTTAATAAAATAAGGCATTTTAAGATTTTACTTTAATTTTTAATTACCACGGTAATAGGAAATTATTTTTTATAATAAACAACAAAGTGTTCTTCTGTTAGGGTTATATCATGCACTATAATAAAAGTAACAACACTACAACTTTGTGATCTGGTCACACCTAAAGCAAATCACATGATGTTGTAAAAATGAAAATACATTGAATTTTACATAATCCATAGATTATAAGAATATGGACATGGAACCTAGGTGTTGTGGAAAGTTTTTAGTGTCAATCTGGCCAAAGCAGTTAAGACACTGCTTTCAAAAGTGCAAGCTTCAACGTAGGCACACATTACAATAGAGTCATGTAGCCTAGACAAGTCCCAACACTTGATGATATCAAACTCATGACTTGTGTTTTGAACTTTTTAAGAAATGTCAAATTTATCTGACGACTTATAAACGTTATTTGATATAACGCAATCTGACTGATAGAACAGATCCCATTATAAATCAAATCTGGTATCATACTGTTTACAGGAGAAGATTTTCAAGTGTTAATTGTTAATGCAGTTATGCTTTCTGGATTATCAGCATGTTGTCAGATCATGTGTTTTTTCTACTCATTTTTCCAATTCTCCATCACACTGGCGTTTCCCTTCTTCCATTCTGTTGCAGACCATTAAAGTATTAATGCACCTTTCATTGCCATGTAAAACAGCTGTTTTATGTGTTAACTTGTAGAGGAGACATGCACAGCAATGTTACAAAATGATACACCATTGCATCAAAAGCATGTAGATGAAGGAGTATATCTGTGTGAGCCCCTCTTATTTTGATTTAAATATCAATAAATATACCTTAGATATTGAATTTAGAAGTTAGAGATATTTAACAGGTAGTTGATTTCTTTAATATCTTGATGAGTGAAAATTCTGAACAAAAAAATTTTGAGACAATCAGTAGTATGCACTGCTTTAAGATAAAAAATTACTTGTGTAGTACATATGCCCATAAATTCTGTATCTGTATATTTGGCAGTAAAACAGAATATGATGAGATGGATTTCCTTGGTGCTATTGTTCCACGGATTGTCCCCGCAGGAACCATCACCAGACGAGCTGTAGAACAAACATGGCTGACTGCCAGTAATGCCTATGTAAGTAGTGGCAGAGAAATACTGAACTGTAGCATTGATGTCATTAAGAGAAGCAGAGTATGGTAAAACATAAGCAATATGCTGAGATAATCACCATCTGGCTCAAATTAGGAAAGTGGACTTATCACAGCAGTGTTTCAGCTTTTGTTTGAATATCTGCTGAAACATCAACAGAAGTGAATTAGCTTACGCCGGGTTTTTTGGTTTCCTGGGTTCATCACCAATTTTTAAGTTTTATGTTTTAAATATAGTACCATATAAAGTCTATGATAGTCCCCATCTTGTGTTTATGTTTTGTTTTCTAAATAAAGTACGTTACAACTAAATCAATGTCAGTCACAGTCTTGTATTTTATTTTATTTTCGTGTAAATATTCATCTTCTACAGCCAGATCGTGTTGGCAGCGAGCTTAAGGCAATGATACAGACCCCACCAGGATACAAATTTGTAGGTGCTGATGTGGACTCTGAGGAGCTCTGGATAGCAGCTCTCATAGGGGATGCACATGCTAAAATTCATGGTACGTCAAGCTCTGCATGTTTCTGATAAAGTCTGTTTAATTAAAGCTCTGCATGTTTCTGATAAAGTCTGTTTAATTAAAGCTCTGCATGTTTGTAATATAATATACAAGAAGACATTTGTTATACAAGTAGAAAATAAGAAAGTCTTGGTAATTTGCATAATTAAAATTTGGTATGAGGTCAAACATTTCAATGTATAAGTTGATCTGAACAATTTTTTTGCCTGAAATATTCCTTTATTTTTGAAAAACAGATGTGTATTACATATTTCAAAAGTCCTTTTCAGCTCTTTTAAAGTAGCTTAGCATGGGGTGGTTGAATGAACTGTTTTATGTGAGGATATAAAATGCCCCTCAGAAAGTGTCTTTCTGTAAAGCATAACTATAACAATGACAACAATAGTTAAACTTTACTGTACATTTCCACTTCAAGGATGTACTGCATTTGGCTGGATGACTCTGCAGGGTAAGAAAAGTGACAAGACAGACCTACATAGTAAGACAGCCGACACTGTGGGGATCAGTCGAGATCATGCCAAGGTATACATGCTTGTTTTAGTGTTCACCGATCTGTAGAGGAAATGATAAAATCTGCAGAGAATTCTCCAATGATGAGATCACTAGAGTTGCTCGAAAATGGTCTGTAGCAATGATCTCAAGCTTTGAGAAATTTAAATAAGTCACAGAATTGAAGTGCCATACTTAATGTGTCTCTAGGGATATAAGGGAAATTGAAACATGTAGTTTACGTTTATATTCCTATAATAGAATCATTCATATATATATATGTGTGTGTGTGTGTGTGTGTGTGTGTGTGTGTGTGTGTGTGTAAATATATATAAGAGTTGGTCAGATATCCGCTTTAGCTGCCCAGTGTTTTGTTTTTACAAGGGAAACCTCAAAACAGGAAAAATAGGAAAACCATGAGGATGTCACCTGTAGATTAAGGTTGTTTCCTCCTCATCCATTGCACGCTTTCACACATTTCAGATCTTCAATTATGGGCGCATTTATGGAGCTGGCAGGATGTTTGCCCAGCGTTTGTTAATGCAGTTCAATCACAGGTTGACAGAGGTGGAAGCCACAAAGAAGGCAAACATAATGTATACCACCACAAAAGGCAAACGGTAGGTTAGCCTCCATAATGGTAGGCTGACATGTATTTCAGCTCACAACACAACCATATGTTTGTCCTTATATGGTAAGCCAACATTTATTTCACCTCAGGGAGGGGGTAAATTTTAATATTGTTTATATGAGAAAAACAGATTTTTGAACATTATTTGTTTAATTTGCGTTGGAAATATTTCAGACTTGGTTAGAATTATGAACAAAGGATTACAATTTTATGGTATACCCATATTGATTCTGGCTGACCCACAGGGACTGATGGGGGGTGGGGTGGGGATTAAGTTGCTGTATACAGTTGAGACATGTGCACATCAGTCCGCCTGGACATCGCCGCAATGACAGGCGATCAGGATGAAATTTTAAAAATAATATGAACTGTTGCACGATAATGATGTTTCCTTGCTGTACATGTAAAATGTACATTTACAAGTGAAACGTTTGTGAATTCAGCACCACACCAATCTTCTGTTAAGTCTCTGTTAAATCCTGTGTGAAATTCTGTGACAAACAATGCACCAAATGCATGTAGTCACTAGAAAAATCACTCTTCATGTGATCCACTTCATGATATCAGACCTTTACTTATCGTGTGATCCACAACACAATATCAGACCTTCTCCTATCTTGTGATACACAGCACAATATCAGACCTTCACCTATTGTATAATCCACAACACAATATCAGACCTTTACTTATCGTGTGATCCACAGCACATTGTCAGACCTTCACCTATCATGTGATCCACAGCACATTGCCAGACCTTCACCTATTGTGTGGTCCACAGCACGATATCAGACCTTTACCTATTGTGTGATCCACAGCACAATATCAGACCTTCACCTATTGTATAATTGGCAGAAAAAATATTGTCATTTAATGATTTAATGATACTTAGAAAGTAGAAATTGCTGTTTGGTTATTTAACTGTGAAATTTTACCAACTCTTAATGGTCTGGTTGTTCTATGTGAAAACAATAAATAGTTACCATTTAGAAAGCTAGATTTTCATTCAGATATACAACTGTACCATTGTAGATTGCTTCTTTCAGGGATGCCGTCCATCAATTTCAACTCAGAAATTATCATAGCTTTGTGACTTATGGTTTTAATCAAAAGTAAATATCTTTTTTCCATAAACAACATTCCAGAATGAAGGCATTACATGAAAATGAAGATGGGGGCCTTTTTTATAAGTGGATGTGGGCAGGTGGCAGGTAATGGTTTATTATTGTCTGATGGTCAACATTTTTGTATTCATGACTTATGACTCAGAATTTCGATTCTTTCAATAAGTTCTCCATATAAATTGATATGTTTTGAATATATTTTCCTTGCAGTGTTACTATGTAATCCTAGTAAGTTCTATTTTGGGTTATAGAGCTAAGAACCTTAATGTGTATGAATATAAACATGAATTTGATGCAAGCTTGTTTTAACGAGAAGTTATAGAAAATGTTATTACATTTCAAAACTATCACACACGATTTCATGTCTTGGATGAAATCAAATCAGCTTGTTTATAGATTAAAAAAGTTAATATTGTTAAATACGAAAAAATTTGCTTTCAATCACCCCCTGCTTACAATATGTAAATCCTTATTGCTAGGAGGTACAGTTTCGTTTTTGTATCTTCTGAAATAGTGCAGCTGGTGTCACTAAACTAACACAACACATCTTGAGGAAGACTATTTGTAATCCTACTCACAATGTAGTCAACTGGCATTATAATGTACACCTCCTTGTTGGAACAGTTGTTCTCCAAATAAAAATAAAAAAATGGCGTCCATGGCTACCATTGTACTTAATTTTCAAATTCAACTGACATGTCTTCATAATATAACATAATAAATACTTGAGATTGTTATCATAATGAATGTTATCATCATCGTGGATTTACATATCAAGTAAACCAGAAGGATGAAAAGGTTTGTACTATATCTTGATAAAGTGCTTTTTATAATAGCAATTTCCCATGAACTTTATTTAAGAATCTCCATCAGAGGAGAAAGTGTGTGACAAGTTTCCATCACAGGAGAAGGAAAACATCCTTTGGGCTGTACTGCCAATTAAACATATCCAGTGGCTTTTAGAAATTTATTCCATCTTATTTATTGTGGTAAATAATTTTTTGTAATTATGAACAAAAGTATTAAGCCGTTTTTTGATCAGATTATAAACAATACGAATGCTGGCTGCATTACAGGAAAATGTCATGAACCACATTTTATCAGTTTTTAATGATTAGAAAAAAGGTAATTTCTTTCACACAGTTTATTTTCAATATCATTATTTTTTAGACCAACTTTTAGAAGAATGTGTAGAATACTGCTTTAAGGCTGTAATTCTGAATTAAATCATTTTAAATCAATTCATTAATTATGATATTCACGAATATTAGAAATTAAGAACACATATGGACATTGTTATGATGCCCTTTTCATGCCTGGAGCATGACTTTGTCCAGAGTTAAGCAAGGATCATGATCGTGTGCATCAGTTACACTAAGACGATGTACAGTGTACTAGATTCAATGCCCACAATCTTTTCTTTACAGATTCCTCTTTGTTAACATAATATCTTTGCTTGCATGTGAATTAGATAATGAAACTATGGTATAGATAGGTCATACTAAGATGATATATAGTGTGCCACAGTCAGGTCCTATAACCCCTAAATTACAGACTTTTTGCTCTCCTTTAAAAATTTTGTGTCTGTAAAAACTATTCTTACCTTTAAATTAGGGTACTGAAACTTTGTGTATACATGGATCATAATAAGATGATGTACATTTTACCAAAACTGGTTGTAAATACAAGTATTACTGTTTCAGTGAGAGTGAAATGTTTAACCAGCTAGAAGCCATAGCGACCAGCAACAATCCAACTACTCCTGTCTTAGGCTGTCACATCAGTAAAGCCTTGGAGCCCAAGTATGTTGGTGATGATGTAAGTAACTTGTGGAAACTTTGTTGATGATAAGATACATTATAGGCTGGAATGATGTGTGGTGACCTCCTCTTCAGTCAGCACATTAAATGACCGCCTCTTCAGTCAGCACATTAGACGACCTCCTCTTCAGTCAGCACATTAAATGACCGCCTCTTCAGTCAGCACATTAGATGACCTCCTCTTCAGTCAGCACATTAAATGACCGCCTCTTCAGTCAGCACATTAGATGTCCGCCTTTTCAGTCAGCACATTAGATGACCTCCTCTTCAGTTAGCACATTAGATGTCCGCCTCTTCAGCCAGCACATTAGATGACCTCCTCTTCAGTCAGCACATTAGATGACCGCCTCTTCAGTTAGCACATTAGATATCCACCTCTTCAGTTAGCACAATAGATGACCACCTCTTCAGTTAGCACATTAGATGACCTCCTCTTCAGTCAGCACATTAGATGTCCGCCTTTTCAGTCAGCACATTAGATGACCTCCTCTTCAGTCAGCACATTAGATGTCCGCCTTTTCAGTCAGCACATTAGATGACCTCCTCTTCAGTCAGCACATTAGATGTCCGCCTTTTCAGTCAGCACATTAGATGACCTCCTCTTCAGTCAGCACATTAGATGACCTCCTCTTCAGTCAGCACATTAGATGTCCGCCTTTTCAGTCAGCACATTAGATGACCTCCTCTTCAGTCAGCACATTAGATGACCGCCTCTTCAGTCAGCACATTATATGACCTGAAAATCTTGTTCACCCAGTTTCTTTTCCATTGTAAATCACATTGTCACATAATCATTGTAAGCATGACAAAATATTGTCATGTGTTTATTCTAATTTTCCTGCCTGTGTTATGTAATAACATCAGATAATTAATTGATGTCAGTTGAAATAATTTCTGTTAATATCATATTGGTATTCTTGTTAATATTATCCCAGTTGAAAAATTGCATGATCATTTAAAGGATGCATTTAATCTTGTTAATATCATGTCTGGTAAATTGAAACTAGTTAATATTTTAATTAACTTTTTACATGATGATATTTGAATTGATTCCTTTTAATTTCATGACATTTGAAATTATTCCTGTTTGTCATGTCTATTGAAATGATCCCTAGATGAATTGATTTTTGTTAAAGATCATATCATGTTGTTCGCATTGAATCTTCCTAGTATCATACCATCTGAAATTATTCCTGATAATACAAAAGATGAAGTAACTCTTGTTAATATCATGTCAGGTGATGTATACTAGTAAATATCATGTCAGGTGATGTATACTAGTAAATATCATGTAATGTAAAATGATTTTTCTTTATACCATACCTGCTGAATTGATACCAGTTAATATTGTGTCATTTACCAAACAAAAGGTAATTTAAAGTGAAATACAATGAACATAATGCAGATCCAGCTGGTTTTAGAAAATATTGATCTTATTCATATTAAGGAAAATTTACATATATTTTAAACTTGTTGGGAAACTTGAAGCTGCTTGATATAAACGGCCAGGTGCAGAGAGGGAGGCACTATAAACAATTGGTGATAGTCGACAGGTGTTGATTGTATAAATGTTTGTAAGTCACATAGAATATATTGAATGTGATGTGATGCTTCAGGAAAACATGATGTTAAGTAACACTTTATGTTTAATTCACTTTTCTCTCTTTATATTTTTGTAGTTTATGACAAGTCGTGTGAACTGGGTCGTACAGAGTTCTGCGGTAGATTACCTTCATCTGATGCTTGTGTGTATGCGATGGCTGATTGACGAGTACGATATTGATGCTCGTTTCTCCATCAGTATCCATGATGAAGTGCGTTACCTGGTAGCAGAAAAGGACAAATATCGTGCTGCGCTGGCATTACAAATCACCAATCTCCTCACACGTTCCATGTTTGCATATAAACTTGGAATGAATGATCTTCCTAGGGTAAATATATATCAGGTGAAGCGTAATTGCTCTCACCAGACTCAAGTTCACCACCCACTGTTATTACCTATTAGAGAGATACTTAAGATCTATATTCTGTGACATTTTTTTAGCATAGTAGACATCTCTAAACCATGCAGCTCTCTATATGTCCCTATTACACATAAAAGGCAGTATTTTTTTGTCTTTTCACCTCTGTACAATATAATAGGAGGGTTTTTTGTGTCAAACTACTCAAAGGTCAATGTTAAACTTCTGTTTTTCAATCTGCATCATTCACACTAATGTTATAAATCCTGAATATTTCTGTAGTTTGCCAGTACTGTAGACTTTGCTAACCCTTAACATTTGTTTCCAGTCTGTGGCATTCTTCAGTGCTGTGGACATAGACACCTGTATGAGGAAGGAGGTGATGTTGGATTGTAGAACGCCATCAAACCCTCAAGGAATGGAGATGGGTTACGGTGTGATGAATGGTCAGTAAATTGTAACCAAATTACCTGCTATGTTATCATCATAAAAATTACTTTTTGTAAATTGTTATTGACAACAAATAACTATCTTCATTTCCTGGCAAAGTACTGCTCGTACACAAAGTTTTGTATTGTTTTGTGGTCTGGTCCAAATGAAGTTTTAATAATAATAATAATGATTTTTATAATTAATAGTAATGATATTGGTTGTAAAATTTCAGTAAATAATACTTTTTTGCATGCTTCAGGATTGTTATGTTTGTTACAGGTGAGGCACTTGACATTTTGGAAATACTTGAGAAAACTGATGGTGGTTGTCTAACCTCAAACCCAGAGACGGGAACAATGACTGATGGTGGCTGTCTAACAGCAAACCCAGAGACAGGAACAATGACTGCTGATAATGATGATACAATCCTGGAAAGACAAGCATCTAATGCGATTTGAACCTGCTGTCCTTTCATGGACTGATATCTTGTTTTTGATCATTTAGGGGAATGACATCTCAGCATTTTTACCACTTTTGTGTTCAGCTGCTGGCGTCTCAATCTGTCAAAGAATCACTGGAGATGCTGTTTTGAAATAGCATTCATATAATGTTTTAGAATCAAAAGCATATTATTTTACACTTTTTTTGTTATCTCTTGTTTTACATCATCCTTCCGTCATCACACATACATGTACCAGGACCACTGACTATGTTTTCAGTACACATAGTAATACTTTTCACATACTCTTTATTGTCAGAAATTGTATACATTTATATCTGAGTGGTGTCAGCTTACTCTGTTCCAGCCGACTTGGATCCGATAAGATACCAGGAAAGAGAATTCTAACTTTATGTGAAAGGTTATTAAAAATCACCTTGAATGAGCTTTCAGGCTAACATTAAGGCCAGTTTGTTATTATTATGTTGATGTAACAGCATATTTGATTGAATTAAGTTCAATATATTGATCACATGCCAGGCTGATAAAACATGGGGTTGTATGTTCATGATTGAGTCACCCCTATTCAGAGCCTCTTTTAAAATCAGCTGGAAGTAGAGGTTTTTGCCTGTGTGTTTCAAATTCAAACAAAACTACAAACAAACAGATGAAGAATTGGTGATCCAATGTTTATAAAAAAAATTAGTCTCCGTTTTCAATACCGGTGTAATGAAGAATTGATGGTCCTGGTTACAGTGCAACCATGTTGTCTTCCGTCCATCAGCATTTTTATTTCTAAAGATTTTCTTAGAAACCAGAAGCTAAAATTCTTCCATAGGAATTTTATCATCCTTGTAACCGTTAAATAAACATGCAGGTGATGGGTGTTAAAGGTCAAGGTCAGACTCCAAGCTCTTATTAAAGTCGTAGACAAATGAAATTTTCATTCCATTATGAAGCCAAATTTGGTTGAAATGAAACAATAAGTAATTTAACCAAAGGTTATGATATTCAGATATGAAAACAATGTCCGATTTCTTTTTCACATTTTTAAGAAGTCTTGATGGGTTCATTAAAAGGCCAGCCGGCAAAAAGTCAAGGTCATTAAACTGAAACTTTGCTTTAAAACCATACTTTTTCTTAGTAACTCAGCATATTTCAACCAACTTTGGTCTGAAGTTATGTTGTTGATGGGCAATACTTACTTTAATTCAGAAATGTGATTCAACCTCTGGAGACTGAGGAAGCGATTGGGGAATTTGGAAAAAAATTTTGCTTTAAATACTTACTCTTCCGTAACACCTTGGCATGTATCACCCAGATTTGATCTGAAACATTCTGGGTGGATAATCATTTCTTCAAATCAGAAATATTATTCTACTTTTAGGGACTGGGGGAAAGGACCCTGAATGGGAAACTTGGAAATGGTTCCACCTTCAAACCCTACTCTTCCAAATAGGTCTGAACAATCACTGGTGGGTGATTGTTTCCTCAATTAAGAAAATTGGTTCAACCTCTGAGAACTGGGGGTGGGGCCAGAATGGAAATTTGTTTTAGTCAAAATTTTGCTTTCTACTGCTGGTATTCCTTAATGCCCTAGTGGATTTCAACGGAATTTTGCTGAAAGGGCAATAATACTTGGGTATATGAAATCAATGGCTCCATCGTCAAGTCACCATTAAGGCCCATGGGCCTCTTGTTATGTGTAAATTTCAAGATTTTCAAATGGTCTTTTATTCATAGGCTTTGGATTGAAAGCAGAATAAAAGTTCTTTAACACAACCAATAGAAGATTTGAGGACGATGTTTTAATGACTACTTGGTTATCTTCACTTTTATTCTATACTAACTTGAAGAAAATGTTCTAAATATTTGGTTTGAGTTTTCTTCAGTGTTACCCAGTATACAATGTTGTTATACCACTGTGTGGATGCTATAAAGAAATCACATATTTTGACCAGATTTAAAATTTGTTGTCAATGACTTGTAAGAGTGAAGCTATGCTGTAGATGTATTGTGTGATGACAATTATCATGATACATACGTACCAACACATGGAATAAGGTTCAACTAGACATGTATAGGAATTACCATATTCCTGTGTTGGTCCTGATCATAATGTGATGGTATACCCTGATATATGACTGGGTCATGATACTGAAGCCTGCATGACCAGGAATATTAATGATGTTGTAAAGTGCTCGTTCAGGGACATGTCATGGAATCTCTACAGTGTCTACTCACATTCCTCATTGTTGTGATGTAAAAAAAGTCAATGTTGTGCCCTCACTCATGATTTCTTCAACACCATGATCAAGTATGTCAATGATGTTATCTGTTGATGAATGGGTTTGTTGACTTGTAAGCCATTCAGTTGACTGAATGAAATACTAGGGCAGCTTTCATTGTAACCTAGATTTACTTAGCACCGAAATATTTCACCTTAAACAAAGTCATTTGTAATAAGTCAACAAGAAAAAACTCTAATTACAAAAGGGTCAGAATTGTTTGTCAAACAAAGGACAACAAACCAACATCTGTGTTTGTTTGATTTTTTCATGTTTTATTTTGTAACATTTCCAAGAAAATGTTTGCTCTTCAATGTTTTTTATACAAAGAGAGTATGTAATTAATTTGAATTGTGTGAATGTGATTGTCTTCTACTCGCTCTGTTGCATTCTGGGAACTGGCAGAGGACACACAAGGGTCCTTGGGAAGATGTTGTCATTAGGACATCTATTTATATATGTTGACACTAAGTGAGCATTAAAGTGATTAGAATTGCTATATCAGACATCACTAATGCATCTCTGCATATGAAAATCTTAAATAAATTGTCCTGTATTGAATCAAATCTTCACTCATTGTAACAAAAATATCTCTTGATCTTCAGTGATATATTTTGAAATCATTTAAGCACAATTTTTTCAGCACAAGTCCATACCATACTAAGGTGGTAAGTGTTTTTTGATATAAAAGGTTTTATTGTTGCAGATCATGTGTTATAAATAAAGGTTATATTACAATATCAAGTGAACTTTGTTGTTTTTCTCTAAAAGTTCGGTTGTGTGCCAGTTTGCCAACACCAGTTAGATAAAAGAAAATGGAGAACAAAGGAAAAACAATTATAGTCTGCTCTTTAAAAGTTCCACCTGTTACCTGTACAGATAAATTTACCTGTATATAACATTTCTATATTTTCAAATTACTATGAAGTAAAAAGATGATATACATATGTATATAGAACTTTAGTTTCTTAAAATAAAAATAAAAGAAATTGATACTATTAAAAAAAGTATTTTTGATTTCATCAAAATATTATACATTCATAATATATACTTACATTTTAAATAAACATATATACAAGTGAATTAAGTAGCACTGCCAATATTAATTAACATAAAAAATTACTAATATTGTGAATGATGAATACAAATAGCACTAATAACATTAATGTAATTGTATAATAAACATGTAACACAAAATAGCATTCAAAGTTATTAAATTATCATACTTTGAAGTATTACACTTTTAGTACACAGAGTCACTTGATAACACTTATTCGTCGCTTAGATAACAAGGTGAGAAGCTACGTTGGCGTAATCTATCAGGTCCATTGTGTTGTTGTGGTTCGAGCCGTTGTTGTGAAGACATTCCTTCAGCTGTGCGAGTCTGTGTTCAATGGTCCGGTATTTCTTGGCCCGTGGTCTGTAAGATCCTCCTGTGCTGCGCTATATCCTGGTAATTTCGTTGACTGCCTGTATCTCCTGAAATATTCGGATCAGTGTGTAGATGTTCGGGTGGGAGTGTTGGTTCTTCTTCAGCTTCCCGTGCCAAGCTTCCAGCTGGTTGGTGGTTCTGGGTCCTTCCGTGTCGTGATGGTTCCACATGCGTTTGTTTCCTTCTATCCAATGAGTGACGACGTAATCAGTGAAGCGGGTTGTGTCGCAGGGTACATCAGCATCCTCCAGTTCCTCCAGGGCGTTGAACCAAACATCCTCAACGCAGTCCAGTGGTACAAGGGGTTGTACTGCTACTAATCTCACAAGGCGGCAGGGTATCTTTAGGCCGTTGGTCAGGGCGTTCTTCCGAATACACTGGGTGTAGTGGAAAAAACATCCACGGATGTTGACTGCAGGGAAGACTTGTCGAAGGGCGTTGTGGGCAGCTAACTCGAAGTCCAGGAATGCAGTCGTCGGGTTTAGTGGGAGGTAAACGTTGGCCATGGTCGTTTTCAACAAAGTGAAAAATCTGGTGTAGATCTCCTGTGTCTTTCCTGGTAGTAGAGCGTAGACCAAAGGATACATGTGTCCGTCTATCTGCGTGTATTGAGTAAATCTGGTAGAAGAGTTTTGGGCAGGTGTAGAATGTTCCGTCACAGTAGATGGTAATAATGATATAATAACACATTTGTTCAATACAAAACCCTATCTATATAAGTTAAGTTAAGTTTATTTCTGGTACAGGCTCGATTTTTCGACCCTCTACACCAGACTCCAACCATAATACATATATATACATGTATACACAAATATATACATTTGAATACAATGTTCATAAATATGTGTTTCCACATCTCATCAATAAATGTTAGTTAGATTATCATAATTGTTATATTGCGTTTGTTTTATCGGTTCCAAGTACAATGAAGCAACATTTTTTTTTTTTTTTTTTTTTTTTTTTCCTAAATAATTGAAGCTTTATAATTATAAACAAGTTCTTGAGAAGCCCAATGTTTATCCAGTCTATTTTTAAAAGTGTTAATATTTGGTGCTGATACTATATTCTCAGGTAAATTGTTCCATACATTGACCACTCGTTGGGAGAAGAAGTTCTTTCTAACGTTTGTTCTGGATCTCTCTGGGAATATCTTTCTAGAGTTTCCTCTGCTGCTGTTTTTCGCTGCTGCGCTGTTCCATGGTTTTAAGATGCTGTTGGTATCCTGATCATATATTCCGCTAATAATCTTGTAAGCCTCGATCATATCTCCTCTTATGCGTCGATATGCAAGCGTTGGAAGGTTTAATTTAACTAGCCTTTCCGGGTAGGATATATCCTTCATTCCTGGCAGTTGCTTAGTTGATCTTCTCTGGACACTTTCCAGCTTTTCAATATCCTTCATTTTGTAAGGCGACCAAACAGAACTGGCAAAGTCCAAATGAATCCTTACTAATGACTTGTATAATGGTATGAATGTCTGTTTATTCATGTATTCAAAAGTTCTCCTAAGCATGGCGAACATGGAATTGGCCTTGTTTACTTTTTCACTTAAATGATCTTCAAATGTGAGCTTATGATCTACTGTGATACCGATGTCTTTTTCTTTATTTGTTTGTATTAATTCCTGGTTGTTGATTGTATATGATGTTGATTCTTCCTTATCCATAGTTCCAATGCGCATATGTTTACATTTTTGTGGATGTACTTGCAAAAGCCATCTTTTGCTCCATTCTTCCATGCTCTGTAAGTCTTTTTGGAGAATTGCCTTATCTTCTTCATTTTCTATGATCCTAAATATTTTCGTATCATCCGCAAATAGAAACATGCACGAATTGACCGAGTCCGGTAGATCATTTACAAACATGACAAAGAGGATTGGTCCTAGGACGGATCCTTGTGGTATACCCGATGACACTCTAGTCCATTCTGAATGTTCACCATTTACAGTTACCCTTTGCATTCGGTTGTTCAGGAAGCTATTGATCCAGTTTAAAATTTGGTTTGAGAATTTGTATGCCTTAAGTTTACTCAATAGTCTATTATGGGGGACAGTATCAAAAGCCTTTTTAAAATCCAAATAAATACAATCTATTGAACGGCCTGTATCCAAAGCTTCTGTCCATTTATCCAAAACTTCAAGCATCTGCAATGAAATAGATCTCCCTGCCAAGAATCCAAATTGTTGTGGTGTGAACATATCATTCTGTCTCATATAGCTTACAATATGATCTCTTACCAGTGTTTCCATCGTTTTACAAATAATTGAAGTGAGGCTAACTGGCCTATAGTTACCAGCCTCGCTTTTATCGCCTTTTTTGTATATGGCCGTTATTTGAGCTTTCTTCCATGCTTCTGGTGCAGTACCTTGTTGAAGAGATTGGTTAAATAATAAAGTAAGCGGCGAGGCTATCGATGAAGAAATTTCACGTAGAACTCGTGGGTGTAGGTTATCGAGTCCTGGGGATTTATCCTTTTTCAACTTTTGCAGTACTTTCACAACTTGTTGTTCATTTATTACCATGTCTTGCATTTCACTTGTCATATCTTTTACTTCCATTGCTGGTATATTTCCATCTTCTTCAACAAACACGCTTTTAAAGAACTCCGCCAGTATGTTTGCCTTATCTTTATCACTACTTGTTTTCGGGGATGCTCTGTCTGTTTGATCCGTATATAAATCTCCAATACGCACTTTAGTTTTTGATTTTGACTTTATATATTTCCAGATTGCCTTTGGATTCTCTTTGGCCTTTAAAGACAGGTCTCTTTCAAATTTCTTTCTTAATTTTCTTGTGGCCTTTTTTGCCTGGTTCCTTGCCCTTCTATATTCCTTTTGAACTAGGGGGTCTTTGTTTGCTATTGCTTTTTTTGCAAGTGAATGCTTCCTTTTTATGATATCCTGTGTTGCATTGTCTAATGGTATGAATCCTTTTACTTTTCTATTATTGTTAACGGTCTTTGTGGGTATGTGTTTGCTTTCTATATCCTTGATCATGTTATAAAAGATATCCCAGTTCTCATCAATTGGGTTCGTGTTCAAGAGTGCAGCATTCCAATCAGTATTTCTGATGTCCTCATTTATCGCTCCATAGTTAGCTTTGTTATACATAACCACTGTTCTCTTCTTGCTTTTCATGATAGTATAACAATTGAAGTCCATTACCAGTACACAGTGGTCACTTTTACCAAGAGGGCTTTGCAAGTCCATATTTGTAATCATGTTTTCCTCATTGGTGATAACTAGGTCTAGGACGTTTGGGGTGTCTCCTCCTCTCCACCGAGTTGGCGTATATCTATCATATGAAATACTAAATACAATTATTGTAAATAAACAAGATGATAGTAAATACAATGAATAAATATATTATCTTTATAAAATACTAAATAGAATTAATGTAAATGTACAATTTCTAAAATTAACCAACTATATTAGCATACAATAACCACTGTATAAGTCTATAGTCAAAATGTTTGCCCACTAAGTATCTCCCACAGGTAAACAGACATTCTACAGGTAACCCGTAATTTAGAAACTGACTTTAATCCCTTAAAATAACATACCAGATAATTGGTGTTGGCAAACTGGGAACACCCCAAACTTTCCTCTGGAATATCTTCTAATCCTTTAACAGTCACATGTACTTATGATAAAAAAAAACGTACTTATATTATTAAAGTGATATCATTGAGTTGTCTGTATTTCATTAATTTTTCATACTCACTCGTACCAAAGAGTGAATTAGCCTAGAAAAGATTTAATATCATGTACCTTCTTAACAAACCAACGATCTGGTGTAATGTCACCCTATTAACAAACATATATTTGGGACATTGCACCTCTATTTAGAAATGTTTAGATCTGGTATATTTCATTTCTTTTCAACAAGCATAAAGATTTGGTGCCATTTACCCTTGTTAACAAATATTGGTACATTGTACCTCTAATCACCATCTTTAATCTAGTCAGAGACATATACGTCTCTGGTCTAGTACATATACCTCTAATAACAATCTTAAGTCTAGTACATTATACCTCTAATAACAATCTTATGTCTAGTACATTATACCTCTAATAACAATCTTAAGTCTAGTACATTATACCTCTAATAACAATCTTATGTCTAGTACATTATACCTCTAATAACAATCTTAAGTCTAGTACATTATACCTCTAATAACAATCTTATGTCTAGTACATTATACCTCTAATAACAATCTTAAGTCTAGTACATTATACCTCTAATAACAATCTTAAGTCTAGTACATTATACCTCTAATAACAATCTTAAGTCTAGTACACTGTACCTCTAATAACCATCTTACGTCTAGTACATTATACCTCTGATAACGATCTTAAGTCTAGTATATTGTACCTCTAATAACAATCTTAAGTCTAGTATATTGTACCTCTAATAACAACCTTAAGTCTAGTACATTGTACATGTACCTCTAATAACAATCTTAAGTCTAGTATATTGTACCTCTAATAATAATCTTAAGTCTAGTACATTGTACCTCTTATAACAATCTTAAGTCTAGTATATTGTACCTCTAATAACAATCTTAAGTCTAGTACATTGTACCTCTTATAACAATCTTAAGTCTAGTATATTGTACCTCTAATAACAATCTTAAGTCTAGTACATTGTACCTTTAATAACAATCTTAAGTCTAGTACATTGTACATGTACCTCTAATAACAATCTTAAGTCTAGTACATATACCGCTAATAACAATCTTAAGTCTAGTACATTGTACATGTACCTGTAATAACAATCTTAAGTCTAGTACATTGTACCTCTAATAACAATCTTAAGTCTAGTACATTGTACCTCTAATAACAATCTTAAGTCTAGTACATGTACCTCTAATAACCATCTTACGTCTAGTACATTATACCTCTGATAACGATCTTAAGTCTAGTATATTGTACCTCTAATAACAATCTTAAGTCTAGTATATTGTACCTCTAATAACAACCTTAAGTCTAGTACATTGTACATGTACCTCTAATAACAATCTTAAGTCTAGTATATTGTACCTCTAATAATAATCTTAAGTCTAGTACATTGTACCTCTTATAACAATCTTAAGTCTAGTACATTGTACCTCTTATAACAATCTTAAGTCTAGTATATTGTACCTCTAATAACAATCTTAAGTCTAGTACATTGTACCTCTTATAACAATCTTAAGTCTAGTATATTGTACCTCTAATAACAATCTTAAGTCTAGTACATTGTATCTCTAATAATAATCTTAAGTCTAGTACATTGTATCTCTAATAATAATCTTAAGTCTAGTATATTGTACCTCTTATAACAATCTTAAGTCTAGTATATTGTACCTCTAATAACAATCCTAAGTCTAGTACATGTACCTCTAATAATAATCTTAAGTCTAGTACATTGTATCTCTAATAATAATCTTAAGTCTTGTTCATTGTACATGTACCTCTTATAACAATCTGAAGTCTAGTACAATGTATATCTAATACCAAACTTGAGATCTGATGCATTATATTTCAATTAACAAGCATCAAAATCTGTAATAACAATCTTAAGTCTAGTACATATACCGCTAATAACAATCTTAAGTCTAGTACATTGTACCTCTAATAACAATCTTAAGTCTAGTACATTGTACCTCTGATAACAATCTTAAGTCTAGTACATTGTACCTCTAATAACAACCTTAAGTCTAGTACATGTACCTCTAATAACCATCTTACGTCTAGTACATTATACCTCTGATAACGATCTTAAGTCTAGTATATTGCACCTCTAATAACAATCTTAAGTCTAGTATATTGTACCTCTAATAACAATCTTAAGTCTAGTACATGTACCTCTTATAACAAATAACAAATGATACGATATACTTACATGTATAATGACTCCTAAGTGCTATATTTCTCTACTACTTACAAGTTCTACGTAAAAAAAGTACTTCCTTCTCATAATCGATCTCAATATATTTACAAACATTTTGCAGGATTAGGCTTCAATAACAATCCTCACTTCACATTTAAAATTTTGGAATATTCGTCTTGAAGTTTATGCTCGTCAGCTTCTCCTTGTATAAGGTGAAATACTTTGGTATCATCAGCTAAACCCTTTGCTTTTGATTGACTGTATACTTTCTGAAAACACGTCATAAATATAACGAATAATTTCGGTACAAGACTTATCCTTGAAGTACTCCCTATGTTGTCTCCATCAAAATGGAACCCCCTCTCCCGCTTCTCTTGCCTACAGTTTGGAAACAATGCTAGACTCCTATGTTGTCTCCATCAAAATGGAACCCCCTCTCCCGCTTCTCTTGCCTACAGTTTGGAAACAATGCTAGACGTTCATTTATTAATATATCTTCAAAGTAATTAAACGTCATAAACGACTTGAACACTGTCCAATTAATCGCAGACTCTACTATCTAACTGTCGGTCCATCTCCAATATCCACGTAGGTTGTTTAATAAGGAGTTGGCTGTCATCACATCAATATAGTGATGAGATATTATTTAGTAATTGTTCCCAAACCTTACATATGGTGGACACGAGCTGACCCAGCTGTAGTAATTATGACACGAGCTGACCCAGCTGTAGTAATTATGATACATTTCATTATTTTCTCTCCAATTAAAGTCCCCAAGTTAGACTACAGCACAATGTGTACATTTTTCTGTGTTGTTGAATTGAACTTTCTGTTGTGTAGAACCTTCAATCTTCATAATGGATACCGGATGAACCCATTAAACAACCGTTTCAAAGACTAAGATAAATTGCTTTTCGTCAGTCCACCTTGTTTTTCATTCAATGTGTTGACATAGAAAAATATTCCAATACACTCCCGTAATTTAAGTCTGACACAGTCCGTATTACAACATACATGTAATAAGAATACGGACCTTAGGGTTGGGATTTCGTTAATGAAATTTGGTAGTTGTCTTTTCCCAGTGGTTCATTTATAATGAGTCTACTGAATAGGAAAAAAGTTCAATTTTCAAATTTACTTTGACCATAGGTTCGTGGTACCAATATCCTCAAGTTTGTTCCGGTTGATCGCTACATTTGAACGAAGGGGAACAGATTTCTGATGCTAGACAAGAATATCCATTATTTTACTTTTTCTCTGAAGCAACAATTTAGTCATAACATGTTGATTTGGTCCCACTGCAGAGGCACATCTGTCAAAATTTGGACGTATTAACAGGAGGTATTCTTCTATGTTAAAAATCACCTTGAGTAGTTTTAAAAAACATTTTATTCAATAATTACAAATACACACAATATATCTAGAATCGGAAAACAACTTGAATTTATATTTAAAACCCTTCCCAAAGTACTAGAAACACCATCCTCGATACTCCATGGGTTACAATCACTTTCGCTCTCTGCATCTCTGGAACATGCCATGACAAAATTGAAGGTTCTATTTGCGACACCTTGTGGATAAGACGAAAAGACTAGTTTGGTCCTTTGATTTGAATCAAACGAATCTCGAGGTCGCATAGCGGCATATAGCAATGGTTTTGATGTTGGGTGTCGATGCAGAGAGCGAAAGTGATCGTAACCCCTGGAATATCGAGGATGTGGAAACGCATTAAGTACTGCATCATAGATTGTAGCGCCTAACGTGTAGTGATAACATATTGTGGAACATATATTCATGACAAGTTGGATTGCTAGTAAATTATTGCAAGTTATATAGCACGAATATAAAATACTATTGATTTCTCATACAGATACCGCTTTAATATATACATGATTCATCAATATGTCATTTACAATTCGTACACTCTACATGTTATATGCATTCCAAGTATCATAATGTATTAAGACATTATCTTCAAAGCGCTAACCCTTACAACAATGCTAACAAGTAAAAATCAAACCATTAATGCGTTTGATGTCATTTTGAATTGTCAGAAATATGTCACAAATTTTCTGTATTCAATAACCGTAAGTAACAGTTTGAAGATTTTAAAAAAAAGTAAGACAGATATCAATACATAATTTCATTTTGTAATATATGAAGATTATTCAATAAATTCTGTCACTGCAGTGCTGTGATTTTGAAGGCAAAACATGAAGATTTAGACTAATAAATCCAACATGCAAAGCTGTATAGTACACAGCTTTGATTGTGCGAATTCCCATCAAAACAGTAGAAAAGAAGACTTTCGGAATTATTAACCGGAGACAAGCCTGAGTGACTACTTTGAACCCCAAAGGCACATAAAAATAAGTCTGGTTGTTGCAAAAATAAAAAAGGCAAGTGATTGACAAATGTAGCAAAAAAGGATTTGTATGCGTTTTCTTAATTCCAGTTGGTCACTAGTTCAGATATCCTGTTAGTACAGACATATTTAAGTCTGTACTGCAAATAAGATAAAAAAAAAAACCCATCAATTTTCTAACATAGTTTAAGTGCTTAATATAGACATATATAGTTACTGGATACTAAGAATTTATCATCATTCTAGCATATAACACTCAAATACAGGACTGAATGGCGAACTGATTTCCGCGACAATGTTTCAGTTTCAACCCACAAAAGTAACATATACATTTACGTACAAATCGGTCACCCACCCTATTTACCTATTCCCTTGTGTTTTTTTCTAGCCTTCCTTGTTGAAGAAGACGCTCTGGGGAAAAGTTTGCTCTCCCAAGATTCGAGTGGTGAGATTGTACGTCACGGTATATCTCCATTACGAAAATGCGTTTTTGCAAGTAGGTATTCTTTGAGGAATTGTGAATATAAACCATACATTTGATGACAAATGATAAACTTGGCTGAATGTCCCTCGTCACTGACACAAGATTTAAAACAATTTTAATGACTTTCAACCAGTTCCAAATTCTACAAGACAATATACACTCATCAAAATATCTTATATGGTCGGTTATGTAATGTTAGAGATGATATCATAAGCTTTAATCCCGTGTGTAAACAGTGCATGTCTCTACTTCAAATATTAAAGATACTGAGGCATTCTTTACTTCCAGAGATGCTATAACAAAACAGTTTGACTAACTGCAAAGCTGATTTAAATTTGTTATTTGTGATTCAAAGATTATTTTTAATTCTGGTGCCGAAACCTGCAGATCCTTAGCCAATGGAGTGAGACCCAAAAGCTTTACATAAAGAACAATTCCAGAGGTACTGTACACATGTATATCCCATTTACTTCACACTAAGTGTATTACTTAAACATTGCAATCAGTTCACTGTGTCAATCATTTTAAAACCCAACATTCTTGCAATGAAAATCGCAGCCACGAGACAAAACTTGAATAAAAGCAACGCATTTAAAACACGCTAACGTCATTAAGGAGATCACTGATGATTTTTCATGAGAAAATCTTAACAAATTTAAAGCTTGTCAAGAATCTGTTTCGTCGAGAGAGCTGATTGTGTTCAACGCGCATTAATTAGATAATACACGCGTAAATAAAATGGGTTCAGTTTCTTAGAAAAGTGAAAAATGTTCAGTATTTAGAGTAACAGAATTTGGCAGGTAGCCAAAGAATGAAATGAAAGCTTAGGAGATATTTAATACACCCTGTTAAAGCACATCCCCTTTCTATGTAGGTTTCTGTTGTCCGTAAGGTAATTATAACATATAAAATACTGTGTATTACATGCAGTCGGTGTCCAACACCTACATCAGCTTCTAGAAATGATTTATTTCTTATCATAAACGGGTACATTGATTATTTTCAGGGACATAAATAACGTCCCTGTTATTTAATAACAATATCGATTGCTTTGCATGGCTATCTAATTTTAAATATTTACACAGCCCGTAATGAAAAAGAATGATTTGTCCTAGGACGGGATGTATGATACTTTTAATTTGTGCATTCGAACGCACCACTTCCACGGCAGACTCGTTCTGAGTTAGCAACAACGTGGAGCGGATAATTTGAGCAGAAGGAAAACCCTATGTCAGTGGATTTCAATGTTTGTATGAACCTGCAGACGTCGATGGAGACACCTTTAAGTATAACTGAGAAATCACCTATCAACGCCAGTCGTTTTCAAACGGGCATATCTGGTAAGTCCTTTGAAGTTAGTATTTTTTCAACTCGCATCATCATCTCCAATCTGATACAGCGACTGGCAACACCATCGACAACTGTCATTTTCGGTCGATTTTTCAATGAAAATCTGTATAATAAAAATTGATTGAGGACAGGAATAGGAAATTTTCGTTTGAATAACCACATTCTGTTTTATTGGGTAAAATATTCAACGATTTTAGATAACATTATTTCAGTCATGTGGTATTTGACCTATCCTATTTTGACGGATCCCGTGATGCTCTCTTCGTCTTATAAAAAATGTCGGTTCGTCCAATCTTTTGATAAACCTCTAAAAATGACAAACGACTGGATACTTCTGTAACAGATGACTGAACCTTAGGTGTCACGTGAAACAGATATGATTTCACTGAATATAGAATGCAGTTTTCCATAAAATGTTACCGTGGTCCAAAACACGATCTCATTATTTTGTCATGACATAAGGGAGTCGGCAATATTATGTCAGTATATTGTAATGCTATTACCTCCTAGTAATAAAAAGGTTGTTCATTTACTTATTCTTAAGAGAGGGGATTAAAAAATTTTTTTTCTTCATTGTTTTCATTTACATGTATGTAGACATATATATCCAAAGCAGAGTTATGTCAGTGTTGTAATTGAGATAAAAAAAAAAAAAAAAAACACACACACACACACATGAAAAAATATCATGGCACTTGGTTAGTGGTTGGAAGCTTTATTTTATACCAATCACCTTGCATTCATAAATATTGAAATCATATGGTGATTGTTTAACAGACCAGGGAAAAACTGTTAAACTATTTCATTGGATTTTCATTACTGGTAGAATTTCTTTTTTATCCATTATAATAAATAATTCACTATTGATAGGTAAATATTTAAATGTTTCTTAAAAATCTTCTCATTACTATGCTTATGTACATTTGTTCTGAAACAAGGTTAGGATAAATTGTATTAGCATGCGAGAGTGTAAAAGTGTTTATCATTATCAACTTTATAGAATGCATAAGTAAAATGATCAAAAAAAGTATTAAAATTAACAAAGAACCAGTGGTAACTTATTTATTACTGATTCTCCTGATGTAAACTAACTATGGCTGGTCATTGTTGGATGGAAATGATTGTAGACTACTATTACAACATTTGGTCTGGCAAAAATATTAATACATAATTTGTATAATGTCCAGTAGTATTTTATTTTTTTAAGCTGTTGCCGGGGATTATTACTGGATAAGAATGCAAGTACATATGTAGTTTATGTGATGGTTTTACTGTTCTGTTTCGTAAAAAAAATTAAGCTCCAACCTGATTGTGACCTGTTGGAGATGTTTTGCCTTTAATTTGTTTTTTTTGTTTCTTTGTTTCATGAAGTTAGAGAATGGGAATTAAACTTCTCAAAATACAACCTGACTATGACTTGTTGGTGATGTGCTGCTGGCTAGTAGAATAAATTATAGCTTCTTTGAATTCATAATATGTACATACATGCAGTGTAGTATGTTAATTGGCTACTAATAGTAAGAGATGTTACTTGTTAGGTTAATTCTTTTGAGATATAATACCCGGTTCAAATATAAATATTTTTATATCTATATGAGTAGAAATGTAATTTAAAGTTGAAAGTCATTTAATGAAAAGCTGAAAAGGGAACTTTCTTACCATGATGTATTCATTGGAGACAGTCATTTTTAAACGTTTCCTTCATAACTTATTCATTCTTATGCAACATGTACAAGAACCATGAAAGTTCTGATCGATCACTGGTGACTGGTGTGATAGTTTCCTAGTTTTGTGCTATTATATGGTACTTCAGTTTTCCCTTCTGACAAGAAAAAGAAGAAAACAGTTAAAATATTTGGCCAGTTTGTTAAGATTGACTTTTGTAAAGTACATGTATTTCAATGCTCCTTGAAATATAGATAACATATGAAACATATGACCTATGCATGTAATCAGCATCAGTTACACCTTAATTATCTAACAACTGCAATTAGCTCATTCATGGTAATTGATAAGACCACACATTATACTTAACTTGCTGTTCAGTAGCCTTTCCAATGAATTATGTTAAATTGTCTTGTAATAAGCCCACCTCCTGAATTTGCTTTAAGAGGTAGTGTGTTGGCTTCCTAGCCTTGGGAGGTCACAGTGGTTTAATTGGTGAAGCTTTGGTCTACATAACCTCAGACTAAGATCTTAGGAGTATGGTTCAATGTTGCTTGCCTTTAGTGGTTTGTTTCTTAGGAAGCAGTTAGCTAACAAATGGACTGGTCTGTGCTGCCAAACTTGTGCCCTTAGGTTAGACACTTTGCTCTAATTGCTCTGGAAGACATGTGATGGGCCTTCCATCTGTTGTTCAGTTAGATAGCCACCAGCTAAATATTTACTGCAAGGAAACCCAGTGATAAGCCCAGCAAACATTAACAAACACATACTCCCTTGGCTTACTGAAGGATGAATACTGCAGTAATGTAATATATAGATCAATTGATTTTTTATACATGGTTTTCATGTGAGTTTAGAAATAATGTCTTAATTCAATTTGTTTATATTAAGTCAAGAGATACATTGGTCAAACAGCTTGCGAATCTACCAGTACTGCAATTATATGGATGAACTTAAACAGCAATTGTACTTGGCAGACAGCTAGCTATAGAGTTGGTAACGTAATCCATTGTTATTGTCAGCAAATGTGGTATGTAGGATATCATAAGAGAAATGTTCATCTTACAGATGTATTGTTGTTGTCTGTCACACTGTTAGAAATATTTGTGTGGTTTCAGTTTTTGATGTCAGTTATATATAGGTATCCCATGTTATACATTTTGTTTTTGTGATCATTTAGGATACTGGATCTTACTTTTCATCTTTACCCTATAAGAATGTCATATACATTCGGTATAAAATTAAATTTTTTTTGTTCCAATTTTTTTTACAGCTGTTCGCTATATAACTAGATGTCATATCATCAGAAGTCAGTTAATAATTGTATCATAATAACATGATTTCTGGCTCTCATTGCATGGATAATGATAGGGAAAGAAGTCAGGTTTAAATTAAAATGCTGGGACATTGGAATTTCGTGGTGACTTTAACTGACCTGAAGCTGTCTGTTGCTCCATTATATTCAGTAAGTTTATGGTTTTGTCAGTAATACTTCAGTTTGTCTACCTTTTATTCTGTTTTTGTTTGTACGACAATACCGGTAATTAAAAGCGATGCTTCTCAGTGTTGTTTATTTCTCAAACATGATTTTATAAAGTTGGATGTACATTTTTCATATCTTCCATTCTTGATCTTGGATGTAGACTTCAGGTTGTGGTCAGTATTAACCTTTTTAGTATTATCTTGGTAACTGTCTTTGGCAATCTGATGAAAATACAGGTCATCATTGTACACTACGCTATGAAGATCTGATGGTGGAGGGTAAGGGGTCACATTCAGATGACCTCAATGCTTGAAATACAATTTTTTTTTCAGCCAATCAAAACTTGTTTCTCAAAAGTCTGTATGGCAGTTTGTGCAAATTGAATTGAAAAGTTGAAGCGAGAAATAGGCAATGGAAGCAGTGTTGAAAATACTCATTTTCTCATAGGTATTTACGATGATGGAAACTAATCCACAGATAATGCATACATTATCCAATTAAAACACGATGCGATGGGTGCAGCCATCTTCTTTTTTTGGACACTTTGGACACGCAGCTATTATCTTTTTGATAAAGACCAACCATGATAAGAACTGAAGAGAAACAGGCTCTGGCAAGATTTTGGCAATCATGTTTTGATTGGTTGGTTGAAAGGTCATCTCAACAAGACCCCTTACCAGCCACCATCAGATTGTCATTATGTAGTGTATAATGATGAACTGTATTTTAATTAGATCATGTCTTTGTTTATTTTGTTTTCCATTTCTTGATATCTATAAATACATTGCAAGCAGTGAATTCCTTAAGTTTTCCTTGTCTTTCTTTTTTCCATTGCCTTCCCCAACTTTTTTGTTCATCCTTTTATCTAATGTGTCCATTAATTTTCATTCTAACTTCATTCTAAAATTTCTCAAGCCTCAAACTTCTATCTGAGTGGTCTCATCTGTCCTCCTTTAAGGCCATTTATATATATAATATGATCAGTTGTGAAAATGAAGAATGTGCTTCAGTCACGGCTATACACATTCTTATAAGATTGTGTAGATCGGAGCATATCCTTGATGTGTTTCATTATGTAGTGTAATGTCTGTGACCCATGCATTGTCAGGTTAAGTGGTGTTTTGTCTCCAGGTTACACTGTACATATTATTGATTTTTACTCCACTTTACATATTGGAACTAAATAACGATCTAGAAATTGGTTTGTGCAGTATTTGTTGGCTTCAGGAGGTCCTTTAAGGTGTTGATAGCCAGCTATTATGGTACTTAATGAATAATAAATATCAGTGCTGATTATTATCATTTACTGCTAGCTCTATTAGAAGATGACAATTGTAAATATAAAGAAAATCAAACTTAGTGCCTAAGCTACATAAATGCATGTACAGTGGATTTATTTTAATAAAACACTTGCATATTGAGAATATTTCCCCATTGAACAGCTAACATATTGTTGTCCTAATGTTGATATTATTCCAATCAAACCAATATTATTGTTAACAGCATTATTTTTCAATCAAGATTGAAAGGCATAAGGAAATTGTAATTCTATAGATGAAAATAAAAAAATACCATGCTAAAAATAAGTACAAAAATGATAGTGTGGTATTTCATTCTGATTCTGACACAGAATTAAATTTGTAATTTTTACGTGATTAATTTAGTTCTTTTAATTTGTATTTTGTGCAAAGGTTTGTAAACATAACTGGTGCATTTGTATTTTCAAAATTTGAACCAAGAAGCATATGTGGTGTTTGATTTTGTCAGTTTTCCCCCCTAAAATAGATGACAAAATTCCAGATTATAATGTGGACGCTATAAATAAATTTATAACTAAGATACTTGTGTATCGATCATTTATCCGTAGCAATATCTCTGAATCATAAGCATGCATGGTTGTGTACACATGATGCACATGTTGTGAAGGTATGTATGCACTAAGAAAACCTGTTACTGATGTGCTGTTTTGACAGGATTGTTAGAAAATGTGAATCAGCTGGCTAGTGTTTTGTTATGATGATTGTCCTTTGTACGATAACTGTGTCTCAATAAAATATCACTGACCCTTAATTATATTAACCATCATTCAGCAGCAGACAGGAAGCTTACAATTTTGTGTGATGAAAACACTACAAGTAATTGTGCAGGGATGTTTTAAAGCTCTGAGCAGTCTTTGATGCAGATACTGTATTGATATCAGACATGACCAACGACCTCAGAAACAGTTTCCTGCTGTGTTGTTTCATGGTTAAGCAGGAGGATTGTAAGCAGAAATATTCCTGAACAGTTGCTTTTCTTAGGCAAGCACATGTAGTGTAAACGCTGTAGCTGTCTGTTCTGAAGGCCTCAGAAATGTAAGCATAATTCATTCATTTTGGGACGAAGTAGTGAGAAATGAATTGGTTTTTGCAGATTTTGGGACGTTGATAGTTGATTCAACATACATCTGCTAATAGACTCCAGAGTTGTTATGGTTAATGTTACATAAAAGTGTATGTTTCAAGCTTTAACTCTTTTATGATTTTATTAGGTCATCGTAATCAGATGGTGGGCTGTTCAAATCATGCTGTGTCCTTTGTCTATGATCTGCTGTCAGTCCAGTAGAGGTGACAATCTTGAATTTTGACAATGAAAGTTTGTTAATGTTACTATTTTTTGAGAAAGACTGGATGGGTCTTCCTCAAATTTCAAAAGGTGATTCCCTGTGGTCCCTTGTTGGGCCTTTTTAGGTCACCTGAGACAAAGTCTCATGATGACCTATTGTGATTGCCTTTTGTCCAGCGTCATGAAATCGTAAATTTTAAACATTTTTTTCACTCCTTCTTTAAAACCCCTGAAGTGATTTCAATGAAATTGCAGAAATCTTCCCTGAAGCATCCTTAGGTGAAGGGAAATCAGTTTTGTTTAGACATTAGGTCTTTGCCCCATAGGATGAGAGGGATGAACCCAATAGGTGAAATAGAATAAATGTTTTAAAATCCTTTCTCTCCTTTACGAATGAATAGATATCTAATATTGGTCTGTAGTTTTCTTCGATGAAGGAGAATCAGCCTTGTATAGACTGATGTAGATGGAGTATGAGTGGTTGGGGCCTAATTGGGGAAATGCATGTTCTTAAATAGTCTTTCATCCGAGTATAAATGATCTGAAACTGACTTCTGTTTGACCACATAGCCAGGACCCTATAGGGAAATTATTTCAGAAATTTGACACAAATGGTTAAGGTGAAGATTAATGGTTTTTCTTTTTTCATTTTAACATTTGCATACCATAGTGATGTTTTTGGTGGATATACATGTAATAACATTTTTTGCACATTATTATTTATTTAGATACAGTGTATTGTAGACACATATAGATACTTTGTATTGTACAGGTCTTATATATACACACACATCCACTATAGAACAATTTATATAAAAACTGGTATAGATATATGACCTTATAGTGTTTGACAGATTCACATTTATTGATTGAATATTTCCTTCCTGCCTGTTATGTTAATGGGATATATATATATTTACTCATTTCCAATTCAAAACAGCATATTTATCACTTTTGTCCATTTATATCACAAAATTCTGTTTTATTCTGAAATTAAGTCTAGTGTAATTAAACAGAATTTAGAATTATACCGCTTCATAAATACAGCTGTGACATTTTTAGTGAAAAACAGATACATATGTTATATTCAATAAGCCACATATGGCCCTCGATCCTACAGTAATAACAAAGTGCAAGAAAAGTTGAATTGAGGATGAATTTATGTTACTGCTGATGAAAGCAATATCTATTTCTGGTTTCATCTGAACCAGATCTGAATTGAAATGTGTCTTGTGACAAGATTAATTTTAGTTGAGCGACAGGCATACACATTTGGATACAGGTGTATTGAGATACTGGTGGTCTCCATTCACCGATGTACTGAATCAGGGCTACACATGCTTGTGGGGGAGGACACAGGTAGTCTTGTAATTGATAAAAAATGTGAATGACATAGTGAAGACAGAACAGGAGTGGTCAAGGAAGTAACAATGCAAACAGGTCAGTGGGCTGGGTATTATTGAGAGGTAATAGGTTATGGGATAAGACTGGGAAGTTGAAGTTTACAGATCTGTGACAGTGGCAAGTAAAACATGATATGGACTACAATACATTCAGCAACAAAGGTAAAATCTACTCAAAGTTTATATAATTATTCTGAATGGTGGTGGGCCTTGATGAAATTTTATCATCCTGATAGAGGTAGATCACAATAGATTATTGCTGTATATGATGTTCTTTATTATCTCAATTCATTTTTTTTTCTATTTAAAGTTTTTGAAATTTTCTGACTCAAGATCAGGAAGTATGAAAAAGAAAACTCACAAGTTGTGGAACTTTTTTCAGGCTCCTGTGTTTTATTGACATTGCATAAATAATGATGAAATCTTTAAGCTACAAATGACAAGTCATGCTATGTAGAAAATTATTGGTATAAAGTTTTAATTGTTATGAAAAAAATCATACCATTATATTCATAATGAATATTAAAATTCTATGTACCTGTATTATAGTCCTTAAACAACACTATCTTTGACTGTTAATGTTATATCTGTACTGTAATTGGATTTACCAACTTTCTTTACATGTATCATGGCACCCTTTGGTAACATTTTTGTCAAACAAAAAGTTGACTAGAATGTGATTTGCAAATTTTTCTAAAGAAAGTCATCTAATATGCAGAGAAACATAGATCACATAAGGAAATGATCTTTTCTTACTGTTGTTTTCACAGAATAATTTGTCTTTTAGTTGTCATTTATATCACATTTAAAGCATTGAGGTATGTAGTAACCATGTAATTGAGTAAGAGTTATCCCCCATATTCTGTTATCTGTGACTTTATCTTTCACTGTACTACAGAATATTCTGTTAAACAAAGTCATGATTAAAGGATAAAACTGGATATTGTATGGATATTTAGGCTTGCTAAGGTGGATATAGGATAGTATTATTCCATTGATAAATCATACTCAGTATCTAATTGGTTACACTTCTGATTCAAACTAATCAATTATGATATTTCAAAACTGATTTATTGATTGAAATTAATGTATGTAATTTTCTCTAAAAAATGTTTATGATCCATTAAAAATGATGCATGTGGTAATGTAAGGATACTGATTTACTCTGTATTTGATTTTAACTTTATCATATATCAGGTGGGCAATACAATTGTACTAGGTTAAACTCTAATCTGTTACATCTAATTGTCAATTGTAAAAATATATAGGTACTGTTGCTTATCTGTACTGCTTACCTGACAGTCCCTACATATACTTTTCTGTGTCTAAACTTTTTGGGGTCCATTTTCACGGAAGGACTATATTAAGGTTTTCAATCCATATCTATTTATAGCCATAGTAAAATTACTTTAAAAAGAAAAATTTCCCCAACCAATCTGCTTCTGTAATAAGCTTACAGATAAGATTATAGACAGAGAATGACTTGACTACATGTGTATGGAAGGAAGTGGATGTGATTTCTGTAAGACAGTTTGTATATATGTATATTTTACTTACTCCATGAGTGAATCTTGACATCGAGACATATGTGTATACCATGTGTTACAAGTGGTCATCACCATACATCTACCAAGGGGTTTTACCTGTGTTTCTTCACACTGAAATCTTTCATCATCTATTGTATCAGAATAAAAGGTCAGTGTATTGGGTAAACAATGCATTCCAGAGTTAGATATGTATAGTAGCTAGGTTGTGAGTTTGTAAAGATGTATGTAGTTTTGTTTTATAAATAATTATTACTTCCCACTTTTTATATTAAAAATTGATAAGGTAAGATTAGGTTTTATTTTATTGTATAATTATACCCTTTATACCTTTATTGTCCCTCACTACATGGCAAGTACTGACCAGGAGATTAGTCAGGCTTGACGGATCAGGTAACCTAGCAACACTGACAGTACAGGGCTGCTGTAGAGCCCTGATACAGGGCCGGGTCAGTCTAGAGCATCTTTGATGGGACAGTTTGCTTAGGTCTGATGTGCAATTTTAAAATGTTTTGTCAATAAATTTACTTATAAACATAGTGAAAAGTAACAGAGAAGAAAATCGGTGTCATTATCTCGGATTTTGTTTGACTGGAGAAATAATGTAACTACTCGATCTTTACAAAAGAACCCTATTTTTGGATTTTCTTCAATATTCAAAAGTTTCAGGAAAATTAAAATCTTTTATGTCTGATCCATCAATCATAATGTTAAAAAAACTTGCATATTTAGAAAGAGGAATCCCCTCTTTACTGAATCAGTACACAGATGGCATTGCTAATTTAGCTCCATCTTCTTCCTTACTAAACACTTTTTCCTCACTTTCCTGGGGGGTTGGGGGGTTGGGGGGTTGGGTGGCGATTACTGCTTGATTATGATCTTTGTTCTCAATATGTCTTACAAGCATTGACATCCTGTAGTTATTTGTTCTGAGAGACATAGTATTCTTGAAACCAAACTTGGGATATAAATCAATACATAGTATTACATGTATTATCTGTATCGTGTCACAGCCATGTACTATATAGTAACATCCACCTGTGTTGAAATTTCTATTCTGATTGTTCATCTTTAATTTTCCCTTTGTCATCCTGCAAGACTTCCTTTTGTGAATCATTGTGCATTGTTTCGGTTGGTTGACAAGGACCAAAAACAAAGTTGAAGAGAATTGCATGATCTTCGATTGGTGGATTCTTGGCAGCCGTTTTTTTTTGCATATTCCATGTTACTTCTGTTTTGAAGTGTCATTCAGGAATTATAATCTATATTGCGTATACTGTCAAATCTGTCTAAAATGCCACTCTTAAGGTCACCTTAGACAATGCCTCATGGTGATCTATTGCTATACCTTTTTGGCAGTAACCTTCCCTGGCTAAAGATGAACTAAAGTTGTAAAGCATAAGTTGCTTATTTTCTACAGGAAATAGATCAGAATTAGTTTGGCATTGTTAATATAGGAGGACAGTTCAATGTTATGCACATATTGACCCTGTCTGACCCTCAGGGGCTGATGGGTGTGGCCAAAAAGGGTGATATTGAATGTAATTTCTAAAACCTTCTTAATACCCAAATATGGTAGAATCCAATACTCTTATGGATAGTCTTAAGGTGCTTTACCCTAGTTGACCTCCTTCTCCAAGGACTAATGGGAATGGCCAAAAAATGATCAAACAGACTAAAATTTCAAAACTTTTCTCAATACCCAGATATTGTAGAATCAAGTACTCTTCATGAATGTAAAATTTCTCTCCCTCTACAATAGCATTTCTCATTTTCTCTTCTCTATACTACACATTAATTCCAATTGTTTCAGTTTGTGAGTTCATTTAGGTGACTGTTTAGGCTCCTGGGCCTCTTGTTTTTGTTTCTATGTAATGCAGTTCACAGTAATGGAACCTCTATACAAATGCCACCTGTGTTTAAAGTCCACTTTTCTCTGCCCCTTGGGTGGCCTGTATAGACAGGTTTGACAGTATGTTTAACCCATGGTGTTCTATCCCATCCCATTCAGAATAAATAAATTTATGTTTAGACTGTCTGAACAGTACAAGGTGTGAATCATATTTACTCTATAGCAGTAGCATCAAGTTCTACACCTTATCATCTCATGGCAGTCCTCAGACAAGGTTAAAGGGTCATAGGTCACTCCTCAGACAAGGTTAAAGGGTCATAGGTCACATTTTACAACATTTGCATATTCATCAAGCATTGATAAATGCATCAGCATGGGAGCTGGGCATTCATGTCTAACAAACATTTTCTAGTCTTGTATTCTGTTTATGTCATTGATGTTTTGTTTGTTGGTTTACAAGTGCTACCTGTACCTGTTTCGCTTGTCTGAACAAAATCAGTGTTTTCATTCTAATGACTTCTATTTTGTAGGGTTTTTGGAACAAAGTTTAAGCAAATTCAAGCATGAGAATATACAGATATAATGTTCATATTTTAAGGTTAAATGATGAAGGTTAAGGTCACCATTAGGAGTTGGGGCATTCATGTCACAAAAAGGGCAATATCTTGCCATTGTAACTTGAATGGAAGATTGATCTGTATAATGTATAAGGTGAAGAACATACCTGGGAAGTGGTTGACACAACTTGTAAGACTAGTGCATTCTGTATCAGATGAAGAATATATCTGGGAAGTAGTTGACATAACTTGTAAGACTAGTGCATTCTGTATCAGATGAAGAATATATCTGGGAAGTAGTTGACACAACTTGTAAGACTAGTGCATTCTGTGTAAGATGGAGAATATATCTGGGAAGTAGTTGACACAACTTGTAAGACTAGTGCATTCTGTATAAGATGGAGAATATATCTGGGAAGTAGTTGACACAACTTGTGAGACTAGTGTATTCTGTGTAAGATGGAGAATATATCTGGGAAGTAGTTGACACAACTTGTAAGACTAGTGCATTCTGTATAAGATGGAGAATATATCTGGGAAGTAGTTGACATAACTTGTAAGACTAGTGCATTCTGTATCAGATGAAGAATATATCTGGGAAGTAGTTGACATAACTTGTAAGACTAGTGCATTCTGTATCAGATGAAGAATATATCTGGGAAGTAGTTGACACAACTTGTAAGACTAGTGCATTCTGTATCAGATGAAGAATATATCTGGGAAGTGGTTGACATAACTTGTAAGACTAGTGCATTCTGTATCAGATGAAGAATATATCTGGGAAGTAGTTGACATAACTTGTAAGACTAGTGCATTCTGTATCAGATGAAGAATATATCTGGGAAGTAGTTGACACAACTTGTAAGACTAGTGCATTCTGTATCAGATGAAGAATATATCTGGGAAGTAGTTGACACAACTTGTAAGACTAGTGCATTCTGTGTAAGATGGAGAATATATCTGGGAAGTAGTTGACATAACTTGTAAGACTAGTGCATTCTGTATCAGATGAAGAATATATCTGGGAAGTAGTTGACATAACTTGTAAGACTAGTGCATTCTGTATCAGATGAAGAATATATCTGGGAAGTAGTTGACACAACTTGTAAGACTAGTGCATTCTGTGTAAGATGGAGAATATATCTGGGAAGTAGTTGACATAACTTGTAAGACTAGTGCATTCTGTATCAGATGAAGAATATATCTGGGAAGTAGTTGACATAACTTGTAAGACTAGTGCATTCTGTATCAGATGAAGAATATATCTGGGAAGTAGTTGACACAACTTGTAAGACTAGTGCATTCTGTGTAAGATGGAGAATATATCTGGGAAGTAGTTGACATAACTTGTAAGACTAGTGCATTCTGTATCAGATGAAGAATATATCTGGGAAGTAGTTGACATAACTTGTAAGACTAGTGCATTCTGTATCAGATGAAGAATATATCTGGGAAGTGGTTGACACAACATGTATAGACCAGTGCATTCTGTATAAGGTGAAGAATATATCTGGGAAGTGATTGACACAACATGTATAGACGAGTGCATTCTGTATCAGATGAAGAATTTACCTGGGATGTGGTCGACCAAACATGTGCAAAGTCTTATATATATTTTCTGAAAGTTACATTTGAGTTGATTTAGACCAAATCCAGGACCAATAATTTGTCTCACATTAGGAAATAGGGCCGAAGTTTTTTTCTGGGAGAAGTTTAGGCATCATTTCCATTTTTTCATCAAAGCATGAACAAAATGTAACTATGTCATTTAATGCTTACATGTCAATGTGTAAAAATTGTAGAACTTAAGTGCACAAAGTAGAGATCATTGGATATGTTATTTACATTTAGTCATGCCTTATGCTGAAACATGTCATTGCCTGATTTATTTTAATTCACTCCTTCAGGTTTAGAGTAAAAGAGATTGTTTTAGTGAAAACATTTTTTTTATAAACAGAACTCTCAAATTTGTGACCAGTTTTTTCACTGAACATTACGAAATCTATTGAAATAAATTGGAGGCTTCAGTTCCAAACTTTAGAATTGACAGGTATGATCAAAGCAATTAACAGGAGCCAATCTCAGAGTGTGTGAATAATTGACCTAAAAATCTCAGATGCAAACTTGGAAATAATTCTGATTTCTTTTATGTAATTTGAATTTCAGATTAGAAACTAATCATAAGATTAGTGATAGAATTACAAAATTGTGGTTTGGAAAAGAAAAGAAGGGGAAAAAAAATGAAAATAAATGAAATAAAATGAATGGCTTTTCATCTCATCAGTTTTTTTATCTTGCATTCTTCAAAAATGAAATACATAAATATATTTTAGGCATGTCAAATTTAGTATTTGACACATCAAACTTGAGTAGTCATTGACATTTGTGTAGTATTCATCTTTGAATGACCCAATTCAGTTAATTTGCTATACATATCATGATGAATTACTTCCCTTGGTCTATGTATGATGTACAAGTTATTGATTAATCACGAAATCTGAAACCTTTTAAGGTTGAAATCATTCTTTCATTTTGGTAACTAATGAAAAGATGTTTAAAAGACTAATGTGTTTTATTTCAAGTTCTCCTTATTGTATTGCATGTTATTTTTTTTTATGAAATTATCTATTGTGAAATAAAATCTGTTGTAAGTATTTGATTAACAGTCTTTGAGGATCTGTTGTGTGGAAGAAATGTAATTGAGTTAGGCTTGATATGTTGGCACAGTATGTATCACCTTTGATCATCTCTTTTCAGGCATGGTCAAATTCAATATAAAGCAAGATGACAACATTGCGGGGTTTAACCCATAGGGAAGAACATGCTACAGGTCCCTTATCCCTGGTGCGCCAACTAAGCGGACAGATTGGGGTGAGTAGTTTGTAGTACAACTACAATTTCTTAATGTTTTCAGGTTTGTCTGGTAAAAGTAATATGAATGTGCACTGCATTACAGGAAAATTAGTAGCTTATATACTGGGCATTTCTATTGCCTAATGGTTATAAATAATCTACAACAAGAAATCCATTAACAAGGCAAGAATTATGAGCTGTTTGTGTTGATCTAAGGAAACAGCCTATCACAAGTGGTAATTTCCCTGTGATGGAAACTTTGCTTGGTATTTTTGCTACTGCAGACGTATTTCTGTGGAGGCAAATGCTACAAGTGCAATCATTAAAACCCACTTTAAAATTGTATTGCTCTCGCAGTAAAAGTACATAGAAGCCACAATGAAATGTAATGTCATATTGTAGACCCATGTTTTACTTAGATTTGAAAATTTTGCAATGTTATGGGCTCTGTTGCCATCCAGATGCTGTATTTATTAAAATTACAGGAAACTTTGTTAAATATTTAGGAACTACAGAAGCTAACTTTCATGATACTTCTAGTCAACTTTGTTGCTGAAAGAGGACATATCTGCCATGGTGTCAGTTCAGTTTAACAACACTGGTCACAGCAGTATTTTTGATAGTAAGGAAACAATCCTTTTGTGGATGACAAATGGCAGGTAGCACCAGTTAGTAGCTAAAAGATGACTTCCATTGTGACAGTTCTGATCACTTACATATTGAAGCATTTAAATTTCATCTAAAACATAATATGTTTAATATTATGATAATTTGCAACCTCAGAAATGCTCTTACCATGTTCATTTCTCATCCAAATGAGAGTCCAGTTTAACTAAAACACAGTTTCTTTGCAAACAATATAAACAGAAATATTCAGTTTGGCTACCTTCAGTCCTGATATTTACAATTGACTGCTTCACATAGATATTTCATTTGAACTTCCAATGTATTCCATGTTTTCAACACTGATATACACTAATGAAGAGGTAATTTCTTTTTACACCAAATGAAAGCAAGAAGAAAATAAAACTTGTAGACTGTAAATTAAAAGTTGCAAATAACATATTAATGTGGAGGAGATTCAAAATTGTATTTGATTTTAGAGGTTATTTGTAATAATAATAATGATGATAATGTCTTTTATTTATCCATGGTTGCATATTTAGACAAGTCTAGTTTACAATATGGCCCTGTGTGTGTGAATTAATATTGATTAAGAACCATTCATTAAAATCATTGCCCTTGATATCTATATTAATCAACTTTGATAAGGTATTACTGACAAAAAGAATGTATTATGTAAAGAATTTTACTTGACTAGACAGTGTATTAATATCGTTTAATGTGAAACAAAGAGATGCGGATTTGAGGACTTTCTTCTCTATAAGTTTTTTCAGACTTAATTTCTTATGTGTTTATTAAATTTGAGAACATCAGAAATACCTTTAGGCAGCATTTACAAGCTGATCAGAAAACTGGTCAATAATGCCTATGATTTCCAAGTTTGTAAAATCTTCAATGTGTTCTGTGTCTACAGCAACAAGCTCCTTAGCAGAACTTAAAACAGAATAATGGCGAGCAATGTATATAAGACTATCCTTATTTGGAATATTTTGGCTTGGGGATTCTGTGTGGCATTTCTGGTGTATTCCATTCCCTATAGACATTAGAACGTTATGGTGACCATGGTTTCATAGGACTGAAAATGTCATTAAGGGGAGAAAACTCCTATGAGCCTACTTAAAACACAGAAAATTTAGGTAGGGATGGGCACAGTTGACAGCTAAATTACAGTTGGGAATTACCTCTTACAAGACCAGGATGTTCTTTACATGTTGTAGAGATGTCTGGGTCATGCTATAGCTTGTTAATTAGAATTTGGGTATACAACATTAGGAACATTACTTTGAGTTGAAGCGGGATGTAGTACAAAATCATATATTTACATCAAGTTAAAATTTTGTGTGTGCGATAAAATCATCTTTTACTACCCATGCTCTGAGGTCTGAAATCATTAAAAGATAGCAGAGTCTGTAAATCATTTAGCTTCTATCATGACTTTGTGTTTATTACCAGTTTAGTTCAGAATTATTCAGTACGAAATATGTAACTGATTTGGTGGTTTTTTTGGCAAATGTAACAGGAAATTATATTTTTACATCATTTAATAACTTTCTGGAAGTTTTGTGTCAGAATGGCCTTGTTTCTTGTCCGTGTATAATTTCTTTGATCTTAGACTTATCAGCTCAAAAATACTTGAGTGAAAAAGACCACCTATAGGCTTGTATGATTCTACACCTCAATACCTGATTAATGAAATACAGTTGTACAAAGAATTTGGGTTTGGAAATAGTCCTTGCTATTAATCTCATCTATATACAGAATTGTCCTAAGTTAATGTCAAGATTCTACTGAGTTGATTTCCTTTAGGATTTTGATAAAAACTTAACATATCAATGTCCAAATGAGAGTATCCCATGGATACCAGGGATTTCATTCAAGTTCATTATTCAGGATTCAGCTGTTAGGTGATCTTTACTTTTTATATTTTTATGATCCTGCCATGAGAAGGTGTGTATTTTGTCCCTGTCTAAGGCTCTGTCACAGTTTAGGTTTTTGCACATTTGGTCTGTCAGAAATGGAAATATTGAACTGAATTTTGGTATGTAGTTTGGAAGTTCAGCTCTGTCAATACTTGTTTCCAATTTTTTTCCCCCAAGAGTTAAAGCCTTTGGACTTTTTTAAGAATTTTAAGAAGTTTCATGTTTCTATTATTTTTTCATTAATGAAGTTGATGTGAAATTTGATATGAAATTGTATAATTAGCAAAAATTACGCTATTAAATAAATTTGGTTGTCAGTCTTGGTCAGGTAAACCAGATATAGTCTCAAAAGTTGTGGGTGTACACCTCATTCTCTTTAAAACCTATTATTAAAAAAAAACATTTCTCTTTAACTGCCAGTGGACATGGTTTACATATCTAGTTTTTGTAAGAGTTACAATGAGAATATCTTCTGATCACATATGTTTATTTTTCAAGGGTTTAATAGCAAGGCTGCTGTTACTGTTTACAGGATTTTGTCATACACTGATATCAATTTTAATGGAAGTAGAAACATTCTAGCTTTATGAATGAATACATTTTACACTTTATATTGTGTAACTGTTAAATGGCAGACCCTCATTTGTTCATTAGTCCCCTACCAGTGAAGCTGTCTGTCTGTCCCTACCCTCCCTGCATCTGTAAACATAATTGTCTGATCTCATTTAGCTTCATTCTTTTAGGGATTCTCATCAAACTTCACACACTTATTTAAAGTATCTAATTATCATGGACAAGTTCAAGTTTCAGTATTGTCGGGTCAAGGTAAATTCCTATTTTTAGAAAATATATAAATCATACATTGTAATAGGGGACATGTATTGCTTTAGCATGGTATATTTATATATCTTATCTGAAAACTAGAAATAAAAATGAACTTTTCTTTGTGATATTAAGGCATGCTGTTTCCCCGTTTCTCTAGTAGTCTGTTACTGTTGAATAAACTTTGAACTGGAAATAAAAGATTAGCTTGTCACTACTTTTTACTTTTTGTGCCAATTTGAATTCCTAGCAAATGAGTGTTCTAGGAGATATGTGAATTATCCTTGAAAGACAAATGAGAGGGAGATATGTATGAATGAATTCCCACAGAGAAGATTTGTGTGACAATGTAAGTGAGTTTCTATAGAGAAGACAGATTTAGGTCCACTGTTTACTGAAGAGACAGGAAGAGGAGTGGACAGTAACACTTTAATGCAGCTGCTACTTGTTTTAGTGACAACATGGTTAGACACCATTTAGTCTGTCACATGACTTTCCATTTACTGTTTGTATAATTGAAAAGACAGTAGAGGACATTGCATCTTCTTCAAGGACATATGGGGACCACAATCTGATGTAGGATTTGGATGTGACATCCACTTCCAACAACTTGCTGAATATAGAAATTACTGATAGATTTTCTTTATATATTGAGGATGATGAACTTACAATTCAGGTAAATTCCCTGTCAATTGTAGGTTATTAGAAATGTTGACAAGTTTTATTTCATTGTCCTGTTATTAAACCCACTCATATACATTGAGTGACGGATTTAGAATGGGCGAATTAATGCAGGACAAAATCAGTAAGTTTACTCTTCTCTATTTTAGAAAACAATTGTCGTGTCTTGTTGATAACATGAAGTTAACAAGGATTTAATGTAAATAAATGAAAGTTAACTTATACTGTCATTAACTGAGAATTTTCTCTAGTAGTGCAGTAAAACTTGATTATAGCAGTTTACAGGGGACCCGGAAAATGATTGGTAACAAATGAAATTTGTTTACAGAGATTTTTAAAATAGATACTCTTACTGGCCACGTTCCAACCGTGACTCATGACAAGGACTACGTGATCAAAGATCGACATGTTACAGAAATGTTGATTAATTTATTTTCAAATTTAATGAAACAACAAGCAGATCAACATGTACATTTTCATATTTTCTGGCTCTTTCCTATTGCAGAGATTCTGATTCCAGAAGCAATGTCCTTTTTTGGAGAGTTTAAATCATTCAAAGCCTTCAAAATTTATATTTTGGTTTCAAATGATAAAGCCTTTGTTTTAATTGTCAGATAACGTGCGCAATGATATACACAGACAGATAAGCCAGAACAGTAATTAATAATTAATCGAGGAAAAACATGCTTTTTATTTATGCATGGTTGATTTGCATGAGTAGCTAAACATATTCGTTGCTATTCAGTATTACACATGTACTACCAAGTGGACAACTGAAACAATAATAGTGAATACTGTTTATCCAAACTATAGACTTTACTCTGACTGGCTTTCATGTCACCAGGGCTACCCAGATTTACTCTCATGAGTCAACATATTTCCTGTTTTAGCCCCAGCTTTCATGTTTAAAATGAGGTTACAGACTCTGCAATTGTGGTAACTTTATTATAGGTGCAAGTATTTTCAATGATAGAACAAATGAATTATTTCGTAGTAAAAGAAAAATGGTTAAATCCAAAATTTTTATGTTTCTGCTGGAAATAGAAGTAAAGAAGAGCCAAGACTGGAGATTCAAATTTACCTTGTAATACGAAAAAATTTGTATAAGGTTGGTTTGTCACAAGAAAGTTTTATTGTATCTGCAAAATTTATATCAAGGAATTTTTTTTTGGTTAAAATTGTTTCATACAATTTCATTTCAGTTTTGCTAACAGTGCAACCCTCGATAATCAGGTTAATATGAAGTAAAATTTCAGAAGTGTAAGTTGTTTTTATTCATTGGAGCCAAATATTGGGGAGTATTCATTGCATGTCTGCTTGATATCAACAATGATGTTTTACTCAAAATAATAACCCATGCTTTCTGATTATGATATATACAATGCATTTACATGTGTATTAAGACAATATGTATGCTAAATTCCAGACAAATGAGACAATTTGTCGTGGTCTTGAACTATTCTATTTTTAGAATCTAGTGACTTGGTCACTATGTGCTAAGCACATATTCTACATAAACATGCTGGAGACTTATTCATATGCATTTCTGTGATGTGTTTAAACATGCTAAAAATGTGGAAGTATTGAGGAACTATGACTTCATCATTATTTATCAAATTTCAGTCAGTATTTGTTTAACTTTTATCAAGTGTTTATTTCATTTTTTCATCATTTTATCTCTTGAACAATTTTTAGGTCACCTGAGAAAAAATCTCATGGTGACCTATTCTAATACCCTTCATCCGGCACCATGTGTCTGTAAACAATTCAACACTTTCAACTTCTTCTCAAGAAAACCTGATCTAATTTCAATGAAATTTTGCAGAAACCTTCCCTGGTCTTAGGTGAAACAAAATTGTGAATAGTACAGTCCCCATTCCCTAGGGACCTGAGGGGCAGGGCCAAAAGGGGTCAAATTGACTTAGATTTCAAAAATCTTCATCTCAAGACTAAGATATGGTAGAATCAATTAATCTTCATGAATGGAAGCATCTTAAGGTGCTTGACAAAAATTGTAAATTTCATGGTCCCAGGGCCTCGCATATCCCTGTGGGGAGGAGGAAAAGATGACTTTAGTTTATATAGGAAAACTAGATTTCTGTGCATAATTTGTTTATTTGCCATTGTAAAATGTTTCAGACTTGCTAAGAATTATGAGTGATGGATGACAGCTTGATGGTATGACCATTTTGATCCTGACTGATCCCTAGAGGCTGATGGGCGGGGCCAAAAAGTGTCAAATTGAATTTCAAAAATTTTCTTTTCAAGTCCCAGATATGGTACAATAAAATGCTATTCATGAATGGAAGCACCTTAAGGTGCTTGAATTACCAAAACGAGTCTTACATTTCTTCCTGGGGAGGAATATTTTTATAGACTTTACTGTAATTGTCATAGAAAACAGTATTTTTGAGCATGATGTTGGTTAAAAAACTTTATAAGAATTATCAGTATAGGATGACTGTTTTGATGGAATGCATGTATTAACACTGTCTATATTCAGTGTCACAAGTTCTGTTTCATGACACTTGATAACTATCCTTTAATCTTTATATTTAATATTGCTTATCTCCGGTAACTGTCAAGGCTGCTTGGCCTCTTGTTTGTTTATGTAAAATACCTTGGATACTGTCAAAGTTTCAAATATGAAATACCTTCAATGATAAGGGTTCTTTCTGAATAGAACTTTCTGTGTATAAATATTGAATCTCATCAAACATTTGAAAAATATGACCCACCAAGTTTTTCTTTGATGTTATTTTTTTTATAATATTTTATTCATTTTAACCCATATGGTAGTCTCATTAACTCTAACATGAGTTTTACAGTTAAACTAGCAACAATCTGGTAGAGGTCACTATGGCAGAGTTCCCCATTATTTCTCTCCGCATTGTGAGTTTCCTGCACTTTTGGCGCCTGGAAAATCACGGGTCCATTTTATTATGAAATTTACCTGATATGTTATTTGTCTTATGCTTGACTTGTATGCTTGTGATGTTGAAAACTGTATTCTTATTGTCTCCATGTTACAGAGAGACATGAGAAGCAATCACATTAATTGATATCTGTGGATTATTCTAACATCAGGACAACTCCAGCAGATCAGTAATGCTCTGTGATTTTCTCTTGTATTGATTTTCTCATCATTTAGTGACAGTGATGCTAGCTATCATTTAAAAAAATGAAAACAATTGCTATGGTGTATACCTGTTTTTAAATTTTGTTTTGGCTGTTTTTTTTCTCTACACTAATTGCTTTCTTTTAAGAACAATTTTAGTACCTATGCCGTTTGTGAAACCTACAACAGTAATTTGAGTATTCCCAGGAGTTGTTACGTTGAGTTGTGATACAGTCAAAGCCTTGGCTGGTGCAGCAGTTGTTGGTTCCTGTTTGATACAGATTTAGCAACAACAGTTTCCTTTTAAGGAAAATTCAAGTTAAGAATTGATTGTGCTTTATATTTAGATTGAAATATCCAATTTTTGATTGGCCTGTCTACTTTTTTCTCCTTCATTGTTATTTCTAAATCTGAATTTTTCGAAGTTGAACAAACATGGATAGGTTTAGAAAAAATTAATTCCAGTGAAATATTTTCCGTTTTCAATTAGCACAAATTAAACACAAATTTAATGAAACTATGGTAAAATAAAAACAAAAGAAAGATTTACAATGTGTGACTCATCAATGTCACACATGTAAATATTGGTAAATCCCAGTAGGTAATGGCATGTTCTCAAATGAGAACAAAATCAATGACTGTGGAACCACCAGACATAATAATGATTATCAAACAGGCTAGCTTCATATCACACAATCAAATATTTATGAGTATCTGATTTGAAAAATTTAGCCTCCTCTGAAAATGTAAAAACAAAAGAACTTATCACGAAGCATTTGCTCTGTTCTGAGGTGATGCGTCCGTTTTTCCTTATGAAACATCTCATTGTCTTTAACAAAAAAGGTTGCGCCTATGTCACTTTGAGTGAGTTGGTTGATAAGTGGGATGCTGTGTTGGATTTGGATACTGAAAGGTATGTAGGTCAATGAAATAAAGTATATGACTAGTCCAAGTAAGTTTCAATCATAATGCACACCACGCCTCACCATTTGGTGGATTGTTTGTTGGCCACCTAGTTTCGTGGCTGATGCAAGGACTCAACAAGACACTAATACATTGGATTCTACCCCTGAAATACTTACAATCTTTGTGATATGTTCTTGTAGGTTTATTTTCAGGTTCTAAATTTTCAAAATTTTCACCTAAAAGATGAAAGGTAAATTTCACACAGATTGAAATTGTTCTGTGTAGAAATATGGGAATATCTGGTTTTGGTGAATATTGCCACTGATGTTAAGTTTTAAATCACTGTATAAACATTTCCTAAGATGAACTTTGTTCATCAACAGATGATATCAAGCTATATAGCATGACTTTCATGACAAAATAACATGTTTTGGAGGGGGACTGTGCTTCCATTTGGTCAATTTTTTAACATGTAATGTTTTAATCCTGAAAAAAGCAAAATGTCATGCTATCGTCATATGTCACATCTATCTATGTTTTGAGAGGTTCTGATCTCTTTGATTTCTTTTAATCATGTATTGGATCGCTGAGTCTTTCATCTATTGACGACCCTTATGACCTTTTATGTGTTAACAGGCCATTAAGAATGTAATAATAATAATAATAATTAATCATGTTGGTTATGCAGGCGATATACCTCAATTTCATCCTTCACTCTATAGATATGTTCCTGATCCATAACTATTGAAATTTGAGAATTTTTCATGTAAAACCAATTTTCATAAGGTAATACTTACCATAACTTTAGTATGCAAATACAGTACCTACAACCGTCTTTGTATCCCAACAACAAAAGATTCAAATAATCCCGCCCTCCTTACGATCCATGAGCCATCACGGCAGGAACATCGAGTGATCTCCCTTCCTCTAATAACCTTTATGGAACACCCCTCATAAGGGCAGCCAGGTAGATAAGGAAGAGGGGAGGATAGGATGGGACTTTATAAAGTTATGGTAAGTATTACATCATGAAAATTGGTTTTACATGAAATAACCTCAATATCATTTTAGTAATAATTACCATAACTTTAGTATGCGAATTCGTCTTACCGTAGTGGTGACTAGAAGCCAGGCAGCACATCCAGCACAGCCAAAGTAGTAGGGAGGGAGAACAGAGTGCCATAGAGTAGGATGGGACCTCTCCGTGTAAGAGCAGCTGTACCCACATGCCGCCGGATTACTTCATGAAACTAGATTTTTGAACACAATTTGTTTAAATTTCCATTGGAAATATTTCAAACTTGGTTAAAATTATGAGTGAAGGATGATGGCTTGATGGTATGTGCATTTTGATCCTGACTGACCCCCAGGGGCTTATGGGCGGAGACAAAAGGTGTCAAATTGACTTAAATTTCAAAAATTTTCTTCTCAAGAACCAGATATGGTAGAATTCAATACATTTCATGAATGGAAGCATCTTAAGGTGATTTACCAAAAATGAATTTCATAGCCCTAGGGTCTCACATTTCTCCTTGGGTAGGGGTAAAAGTTTACTATTGTTTATTTAGGAAAACTAGATTTTGAGCATAATTTGTTCAATTTCCATTGGAAATATTTCAGACTTGGTTAGAATTATGAGTAAGGGGTGATGGCATAATGATATGCCCATTTTGATCCTGACTAACCCTCACATTTCTTCTTATTTTTATAGACTTTACTGTGATTGTCATAGAAAACAGTATTTTTGAGCATGATGTTGGTTAAAAAACTTTATAAGAATTATCAGTATAGGATGACAGTTTTGATGGAATGCATGTATTGACAAAGTTTATATTCACTGTCACAATTTCTGTTTCATGACACTTGATAACTATCCTTTAACCTTTATTTTTAATATTGCTTATCTCAGGTGACTGTCAAGGCTGCTAGGCCTCTTGTTAGTATTAATTAATATAAAATGTTGGTTACATTAGAGGTAATTATATATAAAGCATTCAAGTTCTTTTGTCATGTCAAGGACTTGTGCCCTTATTCATTTGAGGACAAACACCAATGAGATTAATTCTATCTCTGCAGTTGATTAAATTTCTAGTTGATTTAGTTTCTAGTTTGTTAATGTCATGTGTGGTGTTGACAAAGCCAAGTCAGTAGAAGAGATTTTCAACACACCTCGATGTATAGCTGAAGTGACTAGCTACTCCCAAATCAATAATCCCGGTATATATTTCTACTAAACTTTGCCTATTGGTACTGTCTTGTCTTTTGTCATTACTACTGAATATGTGCACTGTTCATGTCTTCTGTGACCCTTGCTAGCTTCAACAAAGTTCAGTCAGTCTTTCCTAAAAAACCTAGAATCTTTCAAAGAACAGAATGTGATGTTTCATTGACAACACCTGTAGCCTTCATCAGATATATAGACTAGGGAAGGGGGATGGGATGGATGGATACAATAAAACATTTTACAGTAAATACTTGGGATGAGTTTATGTTTAAGGATAGAGTTCCAAGGTCAACGTCTTGCTTTCAAAATGTACAATCCTCATTAATTTGTCAAATATTGATACTTATACGTGAATGCATGGGAGTGTGACAAGGACAGGCATGTCTCGTAGATATTTTACAGATGTTTACTTGGATAATTTCTATAGAGAATGGAAAAATGTATTTCCCTTGCAAGACAAGAAGGAAACTTTGAAATATGCGAGAAATGTGAGTCTTTCAGACAGCTGGCCATAAATAGTGATTTTTTGCTTACCTGGACCGAAGGGTCATTGAGCGTGTCATACAGCGTGTAAACAATTTTGTATAAATGGTGTGTTTTGGGTAGGAAGGGAGGGGCTCATGAGAGGAAATGGGTTATATCTTTGAAACAGTGGAGATACCCATTTCATAAGCAAATATAGCATTGCTGGGCATAAACACAATCATTATGTAAGACTTGGCACTGGGGCCTGGCTTTATACCTGGGTCTTAGTTTTTGGGTTATATCTTTGAAGCATTGAGGTCTCCACACCATGTATGTATAGCAATGCCGAGCATCAAGAGATCAACACATTCATGATGTAAGGTCTTGCTCTTGGGTATGGCCTAACACTCCTTTGGACTTAATTTCTGGGTTACCATAAATTTGTGGATATATTGTGAACTCCGGTATAGTGCACAAGTATATTTTTGGAGTCAGATTTTGAAGAAAAAAAAAATATGTATATATATGTAATATAAATATTGATTTCTGGTTACCATGGTGCAATACTTGATGTTTTGATCTATTGATAATTAGGTAACCACAATGAGCGTGACCCTAATGCATTTTATTATCTGATGTGAACAAATTCACGCAGGTGCCTGACATAACGAGCATGGAAAGCTAGGCTAATTGGATAATTAATGGTTATTAACAGGTAACACATTGAAAATGAGGAGATTAAAGACACTTGGCTTGGGCTGAATGTGTGCTATTTGTCGGTATTGGTATGATCTTTCATGGTATCTGTACCCACCAAGGTATCTGAAGGTTCTTATTGATAGATTGCTTACATAAACTTCAACTTGGGAAAATAGCGAACATCATTTACAGCCAAATAGGAAACTGGACTACACAGAAAAACTTGGATTTCGTGCTGCCAGGCGCCACTTTGACATCCCAGAATCCAACATTTTGGCATGGAAAAAAAAAAGGATCACCAAAAGTCCAAAACCTTGACCAGAAAGGCCAAAAGAGGTGCAACAGCTAAACATCCAGAGGTGGAGAGAGAGCTGTATAATTTGGTATGTGATTGCCAAGATACTGGCATTGCTGTCAGTACAACAGAACTGTGCCTGCGGGCCATACAGATCCAGAGAGGTCATAACTTCCTACTTAGTGCTCTATGGATTTATCAGTCTACTGTTTCATTTATGCAAGTCGTAAGTACCATGGCACCTGTTAAAATTTGTAGTGCTATTTTAAACTTGTGCTTATGTTCCTTTATGTCACTTAGATTTTCATTTTACGTTTACGTTGGTGTGTGTGTGTGATCATGTTATACGAGTTGTTGTGTGAGCGTGGTGATGACAGATGTTTTTTTATATATAAATGAATTGCATTAAAACATTCAAAGTTTATTTTACTCTTTGTTGTTTTTATCTTCGATCTATCATATATGACCAACGACTCTAAATATAACTATGTCAAGGGAGGTAATCCAGTATGGAAGACAGAAATCTCCAGAATGATAACCCCAAGAATGGCATGTTCCTGGGTAAAGTACACCCCCCCCCCTTTTTGACACGACACTTTTTGCCTAAACAAGCGTGCACTATACATGCAAATTTATGGGATATCTTTGAAACTCCCACCCCACAACCATATATAAAATGGCTTAGCATGAAGATATAAATACATTCATGATGTAAGGATTGTCCACTTCTAGGGACTTTTTTGATTTTTTGAGTCATAATTTTGAAAAAGTTGAGAACCCAACCTGTTAACCATCTATAGGCATGTATACCATTGCTGGGTTTTAAGATCCAAAAGAGTGATACATGCCCTATGGGCCTGTTGTTTTTGTGTTGTTCTGCAGCAAAAAACCTTTTTTCCCAACCACCAAAATGTTATAAGTTTCCCAAAATGAAAATAAAAATTATCATCAAAATTTAAGAAAAGGCATCACTATATTTTCACATATTTTATATAAGCACAGGCTGTTGTGAAATTTTGGTAGAAATAAACCCAGTGATACATGATGGCTTACTTACCAGGTACACTATCTGCTGAATGGTTGAAAGGCTGATAAAGCAGAGGTAAAAACTGTTAGATAAATAAACCAAGTACTGAGTTGGCTGAGTCATGCCAAAAGATATATTATAAATTGAAGTCATTCATTTAAAGTTTGTCATATATGACATGATGGCATTAGGATAATCTGTAAATATTTATGTAAACAGGAATGTTATTTAAATATAAAAAGTACATGTAGTAAATATTTTTAAAAATCTGTCAAAACAATTGTCAAAAATATTTTTTACAAAAATTTTCACAATTTGAAATAAGTCTTTATCCATTTGCTATTTCATATATGGTTCACAGATAGAATATAGGTAGTGTAATATGATGTCAAAGCATAAATCTACCTAGAGAATTTTATGTGATATGTATTCTGTTTCATGGAAAATTTGAGAAATGGACCAGCATCATATCAGTGATAAAGTTATGTCTGTGTAATACAATATGTTCTATATGAGAATAGATGGAAACAAGTCTACAAAGGTAAGTGCTTTCATAAATACGATAATTCATGATATAATGGTTTTAATTGTTCACTACAATGCATGAAATATATTCAAATACATGGTCCAGTTTCTGAAGTGTATAGATCTAACATTGAGGCATTCGCATCAATGATTGTAAAGTTTACTTTGAGAAACAGGATCTGTGATTTTCTGTCTCGGTGACTGTGTAAGCTAGGTAACGAACCATTATCCAATTTACTACTTGTGATAAAGAGATTCAGAAGCTGGATAGCCTTTTCACATGTAATCAGAAAGTTTAAATCAATTTGTGGGACTGTAAATAGAATACCAAACACAATCAATGCACATGATTGCCAGGAAAACTTGGCAACAGTAAATATTAAAATCTTGACCCAGAGATTTGTGGGAAGATAACAGTAGTCATAAATGAAGTATTACAAATACATTTCAGGTCATTGCTAAATATAGAATGTTCCTGTGATCTTTATATAGAGTTTAAAAAGATAAAAAGACTGCAATAAAACAAACAGGAATGTTAAACATGAATATTGTTTACCATTATCATTTTAAAAACATTTTTGTTGCTTTAATTTTGTTGCATATTCTCTGAACTAGCTGGCTTTATTCTGCTTTGAGCATATTGATGCTTTCAATGTTCTGTTATGATATTATATTTTTAGCCTTCCATCATCAGATAGTAAGCTATTCAAAAAAACCTTCATCTGTGGTCCATACTTCCATCTGTAAATAATTCTTGTTATTGCTGTTTCTTAGTAGGCGTGGATCGATCTTTCTCAGATTTCATATACAGCTTCCCCTTGGTCACATGTTGAGCCCATTTAATTTTGGGACTGGTCAGAAAATGGCTAACTGGTAGCCATCTTGAATTTTGACAATGAGAGATTGTTATAAGCACAACACCCATGGTTATCTGACAAAATCACTAACTGATGACATCATGAAAATTCTTTCTCTGTGAGAAACATTTTTAGCAAAATTCATCACACTGTACTTACATAATGGATATTGGTTGTGAGCTCATAAACGTGGCTTATGATGTTTAGGTTCTTTCCAATTAATTCATTAAGATCCACCAGTTTAAAGTCTGTGGGCGATTCCTATTGATTTTTTATACTTAATCTACCTGGCTGTAGGCTAATTGTAATGAAGTGCTTGTATTGGATTTATGGCGTGAAAATTAATAATTTTTTTAAAAAAGGGAAAAATTCTTGAAAGTATCAATTTTAAAATTGAATATGTAGTTTGATCCTGCAGACATCAAGTGTGAAGCATTGTGTGTTAACTGTTAAGTGATAATGTTGATAATGAAAATAAATTTCTTAACAAGAATGATGTGATCCATGTGAAATGAAGGATAATAGTAATTGAAGAACTTGTCAATTTTCAGTGGTGATTCTTAACCAATAGGTGATAATTCAGGACAAATTCTCAAAGTGCTGGATGAATCAATAGCTATAAATATTAGCTAGTCCTATTATCATCCAATAGTTATGGGTATCACTGCTAGGGAAGCAACATGCATTAGGATATCGAAATCTGAAATGTAAAAAAAAAAAAAAAAAATAAAAAATAGTTGTCAGGCTTAGAGAGGAACTGGCATTTAAATACAAATTAGGTGAAAAAGTTTTATGGTGATAAGAGTTAATTGGTCGAGGGGCTGTACAGTGGTGGTATCTTATGGGTAGAAAATCATCTGTTGATTTCATGCTGTTTGTTCTGTAATCCTGACAGCTTGGTGCCTTTTGGGAAATGAGATGTTAAAAGAGACACGGCTTTTTGATTTGTCCCAAGTGTTTTTGATGATGCATGGCCAATTTATCATAATTCATTGATCCAATCAACACTAGTTCTTCAATGTTGAATTACATGCATGTATCATAGGTTTTCAAATATTAGTGTGCACACAATATTTCTGCCAACAAAACATACCTGTGTCATGATAACTTTTCACATGTACAACACACTTAAGGTCATCATACTTGGTTATTAAAAAAAAATTTGTTTGGTTTATTATATTCTTGCTAAATCACTACATTTTTTTCCAATCTTCACCATGAAAGGACTCTGGCATATAAATAGTGTTGCTCCATCCATCATTCTGTTGTGGTTTGTTTTCCATTCATTCACTCATTTTATGGATGGATATTCTGAACTGGAGATATATATATAATTATATCATGAGATGAATTGTAGACGTAATTCCAGTTAACATATTTTTTCCAAGGTTATGGCCCTTACACTTAGAAAATGAGTTGGCAATATTTTTCCAAGTGCTTGATAAAGATATTTAACTGGAAAATGATATATAGTTGTATTTTGGTTATCAGCCTTGGTTCACACGTACCTGACTCAGAAAAGCCATGTGTTTTATGTGGCCATCTTGAATAGCATCATACAGCAAAAAGTGCCATATACATCATAGCTTCCTGACAGAGGAATAGGTGTTGTACAGACACATCTAGTTTTCAGTCCTTATAAACAAAGATTACATTTGTGTACCTTTTTTGTTATATTGGACTGCTCTTATTTTTATGGAAAGTTTTATGGAAATATTTATACAGGAAGGATTACTTGTATGCTAGCGTCAAAAAAATGTCTGTGTACTATATTTGGTTTGATATTGTCAGAATCAGATACATTCAACTTTTAGCAAAAAAACCTTTTAATACATAGAAACTTCAAATCATTTTTCATCGTGAATATTGATGTTTTCATATTCATGGCCATAGTTAATGATAATATTTCTACTATAACAAACAACAAAGTTTAGATACATAAAAACATTTTATTTACAAAACATTTTTTTCATTCATGAAACAAAAACATAAATTTTAACAGAAATAATAAAGAAATGAATAATGCATACAAATTTACATTTTTCTCCCTAGGTACATAAACCTGTAGTACACTACCTAGTGTAAATTTTACGCATCAATTTAAAACAAAACAAAGTAAGGCACTATAGTGGTGGTCACAAGTTCAGAATTCATTCTGTACGTTTTTGACATTTTCATAAGTTATACCTCACTATATGCTTTTACCACAACGGTGGTGGTGAAAATTAAATGATGTCCTAGCTGTCATCATTGTTGATTTAATGTTATGGCTTGTAAGTATGCAATTTTATTTAAATCTATGTCCTGTCATTAATTTACATCAGCACACTTTTGTAATCTTTTTGTCAGGTTGTGCCTTTGTGGAAGTATGTGAAATTCTGTACAGTCTCTGTACTTTTTAGTGTGAATCGTGAGGTGTTATAGTAAATGGTCCTTGAAAAAAGTTTGATACAATGCAAAAATGATATATTTCTAATATAATCATACTATGAGTCAGATAAAGTTTGTATAAAGAAAGGACCTTTACCCATATTCAAGGTCACAAAGGTAGAATTTGTTCAAACATTAAAAATAATTTCTTCTGATTAACCCAAAGATCTAAAAGCACAATATTTAGCAGGAAGGTCTCAGAGGTGAAGCCTGACAAATTTTGTGAAAAGAAATGACCTTATACCACATGCAAGGTCACAGGGTTAAAATTTGTTGAAACCAATGAAATACTTCTGGTCAACCAAAAGACCAAGGAGCAGAATTTCTGGTGGAAAGGTGTTTCTAGGTCAAAGCCTGACTTTTGAGAGGGAAAAAAGAGAGAGAGAAAGAGAAGTGACATTTATCTTTGAATCCAGGTTATAACCACTGCTTAGGATTGAGTATTAGAAGCTATAGTTTGTAGTGGAAATTGGTTAAACTTGATTGGATGTGCCTATTTTAAATGCCAAGGGTACATATGTTAATGTATTTGTTATAGGTTGGTCATTGCTCAAGTTAATATATGTCATGAGAATTAGGAATGATATATATATATATATGATCATTGAAAACCATTAGGTATAGGAATAAAATTTTGGAACTGGAAAAAAATTGATGCCTCAAAATTTGAATCATCATTGTTTGATTCATAGAAGTTTGACTGTGTGCTCTCAGAGAGATATACTTCAGAAAAATATTGTATGCTGCCTGAGGTACAGTAGGACCAAACTTTGCAGCTGAGAAGCTTAAGAAACCATTGTTCACTGACTGAGACATAGCAAAAACTGTTGTTTGCTGCCTCAGAGATACTTTAGAAAATGTTGTATGCTGCTGGAAATACAGTTGGACCCATTGCACATGTTAATGTAATTGTAATGAACATTTATGGTTTTTTTTGTGAAGACTTAAAACCAGGCGAGCAATGCAGGCCTATTGGGCCTCTTGTATAGGAATACAATTTAGCATCAGGAAAAAATTGATGCATCAAGAAATTTAAATCATTGAAGTTTGATTTATACAAGTTTGACTTTGTCTCATTCATAGTTACTATGTTATATCTCTGAAGACAAGAAACTAATTTTAGTCTATAAAAGTCATTAAATTTAATTCTTGTACAATTATTTAGTTGCTCTATCTATGCATTCTGAAACAGGTAGGAATGTGAAGTTATGCTCCCTTGATCAGCTGACTTTGTAAGACGTATGAGGTGTTGTGAAATAACATGTTGAGACACGTATGTGTGAAATAAGTAAACCTCTCTGCTGTTCTATGTTTCCTCAGGTGTTTGACCTGTTATTAAAATGCCTTAATGTTGCCATCTTTTCATCAGTGACCAATGTAATGTAATTGCAGTCTATGTAGCCACCTGTCCACAGAATAAATTTGTCTTTAACTATCATAGCCACTCCATCTGTGTATCAATTCTCTTAACTTCAGTGACTTGTGATCAATTCAAAGGGTTTATATACCAGTGGTGACTGCCTTAACTAGTAATGCTTATTGCCTGGTTTTTCTGGCTTAGAAATCTGACACTACCAAGCAGAATAATAATGTCAAAGACTGGGTATTAGATTGATTATAAGATACTGGAAGGAATATCTATGGCACTGAAGAATGAAGAGAAATAAAGATATGTAAATCTGTGTTATTATGGACCATGGCTGTTGTAAAACTGAATGATTTTCCTCAGACTTCAGAGGAAAGTTAATTTGAAAATAAGGTGAAAAATCAATGTTGGTGATGAGGATTAACAACAAGCATCTATCGTTTGAAACGCCAGTAACGAGTCTCTCATATGCTAACTCCAAAGACTAAGTAATCAGCTGTGTCTTTGTGGCCATAGCTAATTTGGGTCCCAAATCCTGCTTTTACAATGATTTTGTATTTTCCCTTTATTAATGAAGCTTAAAGCCAAATGTTTTTTTGTGATTGCTGGAAAACGTATTGAGGAAGGTGACACGCTAATGGCAAGAATCTAATGATTGTATACCCAGCATAGCGTTGTTCGCACTGTGTTTGTGATATACTATTGTGATATACCAGGCCTGGAGTAAATGATTCAGATGTTACACTCATACATATACTTCCAGTATCTTCCTGTTAGTCTTACTGTTAATGAGTTTCCACTGTAGTTAAATTCAGGAAATTATGAAAATATCTTCTTAATGTAAAATAAAGGTTTAATTATTAACATACTCTAGTGTATCATTTAGAAAAACTTCTGAGGTGACTGTCTTATGGAAATGGAAATATATTGCTGTACCTTTATTTCATGTCTTTTTTTTCAAACAAAGTATCCAATTAGTGCTCTGATATATTATGAAAGCTGTAGGAAAATGTACAAGAAAATGCTAATTGAACTGTCTGCAAGAGTGATGCATTTTTCTGTGGAGATTTTTGTTGAATGGAAGTTAAATCAATATTTGGGAAAAAAATAGAAAGACTTGTTTGTAAAAGTTATAGCTTGTTGCCTTAGAAGAGATACACTTAGAATAGAAGTTCTCTGCATGAACTACAACAAACAGTTGTTTGCTGCTGATATACAGCTGAAACAAGTATTTGCAACTTAAAATACTGAAGATGATGTTGAGATTATTCAGAAAATGTGATATGTTGTCTGATAAACAGTAGGACCTATTGTTGCAGCCAAAAAACTTAAAAAACTATTGTTTTGTGTCTGAAATACAGCAGAAACTTTTGTTTGCTGTCTGAGATACAGCAGAAATATTTGTATGCTGTCTGAAATACAGCAGAAATGTTTGTATGCTGTCTGAAATACAGCAATAATTATTGTGTACTGTCTGAAATACAGCAGAAACGTTTGTTTGCTGTCTGAAATACAGCAGAATGTTTGTTTTCTGTCTGAAATACAGCAGAAACGTGTGTTTGCTGTCTGAAATACAGCAGAAATATTTGTTTGCTGTCTGAAATCAGCAGATATGTTTGTATGCTGTCTGAAATACAGCAATAATTATTGTGTACTGTCAGACATACAGCAGAATGTTTGTTTGCTGTCTGAAAGATAGCAGAAAACTTTGTATGCTGTCTGAAAAACAGCAGAAACCTTTGCTGTCTGAAATATAGCAGAAACCTTTGCTGTCTGAAATACAGCAGAATGTTTGTTTTCTGTCTGAAATACAGTAGAAACCTTTGTTTGCTGTCTGAAATATAGCAGAAACGTTTGTTTGCTGTCTGAAATACAGCAGAAACGTTTGTATGCTGTCTGAAATACAGCAATAATTATTGTGTACTGTCGGAAATACAGCAGAAACGTTTGTTTGCTGTCTGAAATACAGCAGAATGTTTGTTTTCTGTCTGAAATACAGTAGAAACCTTTGTTTGCTGTCTGAAATACAGCAGAAACGTTTGTTTGCTGTCTGAAATACAGCAGAAACGTTTGTTTGCTGTCTGAAATACAGCAGAATGTTTGTTTGCTGTCTGAAATACAGCAGAAACCTTTGTTTGCTGTCTGAAATACAGCAGAAACGTTTGTTTGCTGTCTGAAATACAGCAGAAACCTTTGTTTGCTGTCTGAAATACAGCAGAAACTTTTGTTTGCTGTCTGAGATACAGCAGAATGTTTGTTTGCTGTCTGAAATACAGCAGAAATTATTGTTTACTGTCGGAAATACAGCAGAAATATTTGTATGCTGTCTGAAATACAACAGAAACGTTTGTTTGCTGTCTGAAATACAGCAGAAACGTTTGTTTTGTGTCTGAAATACAGCAGAATGTTTGTTTGTTGTCTGAAATACAGCAGAAATCATTGTTTACTGTCGGAAATACAACAGAAACATTTGTTTGCTGTCAGAAATACAACAGAAACGTTTGTTTGCTGTCTGAAATACAGCAGAAATTATTGTTTACTGTCGGAAATACAGCAGAAATATTTATATGCTGTCTGAAATACAGCAGAATGTTTGTTTTCTGTCTGAAATACAGCAGAAACGTGTGTCTGAAATACAGCAGAAACTTTTGCTGTTTGAAATACAGCAGAAAACTTTGTTACTGTCTGAAATACAGCAGAATGTTTGTTTTCTGTCTGAAATACAGCAGAAACGTGTGTTTGCTGTCTGAAATACAGCAGAAATATTTGTTTGCTGTCTGAAATACAGCAGATATGTTTGTATGCTGTCTGAAATACAGCAATAATTATTGTGTACTGTCGGAAATACAGCAGAATGTTTGTTTGCTGTCTGAAAGATAGCAGAAAACTTTGTATGCTGTCTGAAAAACAGCAGAAACCTTTGCTGTCTGAAATATAGCAGAAACCTTTGCTGTCTGAAATACAGCAGAATGTTTGTTTTCTGTCTGAAATACAGCAGAAACGTGTGTTTGCTGTCTGAAATACAGCAGAAACCTTTGTTTTCTGTCTGCAATACAGCAGAAATGTTTGTTTGCTGTCTGAAATACAACAGAAACGTTTGTTTTCTGTCTGAAATACAGCAGAAACTTTTGTTTGCTGTCTGATTGTTTGCTGTCTGAAATACAGCAGTAATTATTGTTTACTGTCTGAAATACAGCAGAAATATTTGTTTGCTGTCTGAAATCAGCAGATATGTTTGTATGCTGTCTGAAATACAGCAGAAATTATTGTGTACTGAAATACAGCAGAAACCTTTGTTTGCTGTCTGAAATACAGCAGAAAACTGTTGTATGCTGTCTGAAATACAGCAGAAACCTGTTGAAATACAGCAGAAATGTTTGTTTGCTGTCTGAAATACAACAGAAACGTTTGTTTGCTGTCTGAAATACAGCAGAATGTTTGTTTGCTGTCTGAAATACAGCAGAAACGTGTTTGCTGTCTGAAATACAGCAGAAATATTTGTTTGCTGTCTGAAATACAGCAGAAATGTTTGTTTGCTGTCTGAAATACAACAGAAACGTTTGTTTTCTGTCTGAAATACAGTAGAAACCTTTGTTTGCTGTCTGAAATATAGCAGAAACGTTTGTATGCTGTCTGAAATACAGCAGAAACGTTTGTATGCTGTCTGAAATACAGCAGAAACGTTTGTATGCTGTCTGAAATACAGCAATAATTATTGTGTACTGTCGGAAATACAGCAGAAACGTTTGTTTGCTGTACAGCAGAAACGTTTGTTTGCTGTCTGAAATACAGCAGAATGTTTGTTTTCTGTCTGAAATACAGTAGAAACCTTTGTTTGCTGTCTGAAATAAAGCAGAAACGTTTGTTTGCTGTCTGAAATACAGCAGAAACGTTTGTTTGCTGTCTGAAATACAGCAGAATGTTTGTTTGCTGTCTGAAATACAGCAGAAACCTTTGTTTGCTGTCTGAAATACAGCAGAAACGTTTGTTTGCTGTCTGAAATACAGCAGAAACCTTTGTTTGCTGTCTGAAATACAGCAGAAACTTTTGTTTGCTGTCTGAGATACAGCAGAATGTTTGTTTGCTGTCTGAAATACAGCAGAAATTATTGTTTACTGTCGGAAATACAGCAGAAATATTTGTATGCTGTCTGAAATACAACAGAAACGTTTGTTTGCTGTCTGAAATACAGCAGAAACGTTTGTTTTGTGTCTGAAATACAGCAGAATGTTTGTTTGTTGTCTGAAATACAGCAGAAATCATTGTTTACTGTCGGAAATACAACAGAAACATTTGTTTGCTGTCAGAAATACAACAGAAACGTTTGTTTGCTGTCTGAAATACAGCAGAAATTATTGTTTACTGTCGGAAATACAGCAGAAATATTTATATGCTGTCTGAAATACAACAGAAACGTTTGTTTGCTGTCTGAAATACAGCAGAAACGTTTGTTTTGTGTCTGAAATACAGCAGAATGTTTGTTTGTTGTCTGAAATACAGCAGAAATCATTGTTTACTGTCGGAAATACAGCAGAAACATTTGTTTGCTGTCTGAAATACAGCAGAAACTTTTGCTGTTTGAAATACAGCAGAAAACTTTGTTACTGTCTGAAATACAGCAGAAACCTTCGTTTTCTGTCTGAAATAAAGCAGAAACCTTTGTTTTCTGTCTGCAATACAGCAGAAATGTTTGTTTGCTGTCTGAAATACAACAGAAACGTTTGTTTGCTATCTGAAATACAATAGAAACGTTTGCTTGCTGTCTGAAATACAGCAGAATGTTTGTTTTCTGTCTGAAATACAGCAGAAACCTTTGTTTGCTGTCTGAAATATAGCAGAAACGTTTGTTTGCTGTCTGAAATACAACAGAAACGTTTGTTTGCTGTCTGAAATACAACAGAAACCTTTGTTTTCTGTTTGAAATACAACGGAAACGTTTGTTTGCTGTCTGAAATACAGCAGAAGCATTTGTTTGCTGTTTGAAATACAGCAGAAACATTTGTTTTGTGTCTGCAATACAACAGAAACCTTTGTTTGCTGTCTGAAATACAGCAGAAATATTTGTATGCTGTCTGAAATACAGCAGAAATGTTTGTTTGCTGTCTGAAATACAGCAGAAACCTTTGTTTTCTGTCTGCAATACAACAGAAACCTTTGTTTGCTGTCTGAAATACAGCAGAAATATTTGTATGCTGTCTGAAATACAGCAGAAACGTTTGTTTTCTGTCTGAAATACAGCAGAAACATTTGTTTTGTGTCTGAAATACAGCAGAAACGTTTGTTTGCTGTCTGAAATACAGCAGAAGCATTTGTTTATTGCTTGAGATAGCTACAGGAAGTATGCTTACTTTGAAATCACAGCTTATATTGATAATCAGTGGGAAATAAGTGTCATTTCCTGAAGGAACTGTACAATAGGAATACTACATTGTTTCCACTTTGTTTACTGCCTGGAGTATAGAGGAGTAAATGTATTTCAAATGGCTGAGATACAAGTCATGTTAATATATTGTTTGCTGCCTGAGATACAACTAATTATTGAAGCTGAGCAGATACGGATTCTATAACGGAGGTATGCACAGGACATAGCTGTGATTGGGGACAGCTCCCTATTTGTTTGAGTGGCTGGTTGTGTTGGATCTGTGCAGCCTCCGTCAGTTGTTGTGTGTCCCTACACGGGAGACCTGTGGATCTTAAACAGTCCCAGGGATATATGCTGTTCCGATTCTGTCTGCTCTGTGTCCACATGTAAATAATTGTCAAATGATCAGTGGAGACCTCCATCCTTAAAGAGCTAATTTCATTTATTGTGCACACATTACAATGGCTTATTTTTGCACTATTGTGTTTTTTTAAAAGCGATACATGACAAATCAATTTGTCACAGATCACCTGTGTATTTGTTTCTGTGAAGCCATAGCTTGTTCCATGTGGACTTCTGTGATAGCAAAGTTTAGATGCTGTGTATACCAGGAAAATTACCAATGATTGACGTGTAAAAAAAGGAAATTTCAAGATTGGGAATACTCAATAGCTAAGGGAGGTATTGATACTCTCAAAATTTGATATGGATGCTTGGCTGGGTGTGGTTCCTGTTCAGTAAGACAAAGTGTCATGGTAGTCTAATTTGTGGTCCCATGCTGAGGATATGAGTGAGTGTTTTCCTTTATGAGAGCACTGGCGAGACAGGTTTGATGTTATGAAGCTTGAGTATGTAGTCCTGTCACAGGGAAGACTACCACTATGGCTGGGTAGGAATCTTCTCGCCACCTTTCTACATTAACACACACATAAGCTTTCACATCACACCCATTACATTGATGCAGAAGGTTAAGAAACTCTCAGGAAACTTCGCAGCACAACTAAGCGGGATGCTAAAGGTGAACAATGATTTTGAGACAAGGTCTCGGACAAGCATCACCTCAATTCTAGAAGACCTGGTACACCTGCGAAGGTCCTTCCTGCGAGATAAGATTGATACACAGGTAATACACATGATTACTGCATACAGCTTTTTTAAGATATCCTGTACATGTGTGTGTACTCCTATATAAATAGATATGAACACTGGGTAGATATGTGTATTTGTGTAATGCCTGGTACTACACTATATCTGTACTGATACCTTTGGTGATGTATTCAGGTAAACACTGTACAGCTTTTAACCTGCTAGCATTATTATTTTTGGGGTTTTGAATGAGAGTTAATTCAAACCTCTACATGTTATCAGAAACATTTTGATAAAATAATGAATTATGATCTGTGACTATATATAGATTGATGAGATGCTTACTGGAAGCTGAGATAATACTATTTGTTACAAGCAATTAATTAGTGTGATATGTGCTGTTTTATCCATGCGAAATGTCTTAGGAAATCATGTTGTTTCCATTGGTAATGGTAATAGGACATTATAAAACACTGACAATATGGATATAAATATTGTTGTTGTAACATACTGATGTATATAAACTTATCATAGAGCAATCACATCATATATCGTATACCTTGGTTTATCTTTACATACATGTATACCTTAATGGTTTTCCTCCTCATATACATTGTAAATCATGGTCTAGTTCCTCATATACATTGTATATCATGGTTTAGCACCACATATACATTGTATATTATGGTTTAGCTCCTCATATACATTGTATATCATGGTCTAGCTCCTCATATACATTGTATATCATGGTCTAGCACCACATATACATTGTATATCATGGTTTAGCTCAACAAATACATTGTATATCATGGTCTAGCTCCTCATATACATTGTATATCATGGTCTAGCACCACATATACATTGTATATCATGATTTAGCTCCACAAATACATTGTATATCATGGTTTAGCTCAACAAATACATTGTATATCATGGTTTAGCTCCACAAATACATTGTCTATATTTTAAACTGTAAAAAAATTCATGATGGTTGCTGATAGTTTATGATGCCAGATAACACAGATTTCAATGAATAAGCAAACAGAGGTTAAGAAAAATCTCAGTGAACATCGGAATAAAATAAAATAAAAAAATAAAATAAATTACAAAGTTTGGCTTCAAACAAGTCAGTTCGGCACATCAGAAAGTTAACTTCCAGGTTTAGATGTCCAAAAAATGTGTCAACTGTTACTGTCACAGCTGCTTATTATCGCATTTTCCCCTGACAAATGGAATGATATTAAGCAGTTTCGTCCTTAGGATTGGTTGGATTTGGGAGAGATAAAGTTTCCTTGATTGCCAATGGTATATGTGTGTATCAAGTTGTTTGGTCACCTGAGACAAAGTCTCAGGGTGAACAAAGTCTCAGGGTGAACAAAGTCTCAGGGTGACCTGTTATGATCCCCGTTTGTCCAGCATCGTGAGCTGTGCATCGTAAATCATAAACTTAAAACATTTTTACTTCTTCTGCATAACTCCTAAACCGATTTCAATGAAATTTTACAAAAACCTTCCATAGCTAAAGGCGCATCAAAATTGTAAATCATTTGGTCCCTGACCCCCAGGGGCCTGAGGGGCAGGGCTGAAAACGGTCAAACTGATTCAAACTTCAAAAATCTTTTTCTGAAGTCCCAGGTAGGGTAGAATCAAATACTCTTCATGAATGGAAAGGCATTCAGATGCTTTACCAAAATTGGAAAATTCAATTTTGAATGTAATTTCTTTTAATTCAGACTTGGTTGGAAGCCTTAGCATGGAATAGCAGTTAACGTTATGCACAATTTACATTTACATTATGGGTATATCAATGAGATATGTCTCCGCTTATATATTCCTCATTACATAATATTATGCATATGTCTCTTAGTTTTTTTCTTTAAAGACGATTTTAAGAACTGTTATTTAATAACAAATAGATACCCTAGGCCTATTGGGGATTTGAAAAGCGAACTAAGTGTAATAAAAGCCCATGTATATTGTGATTTTACGCTTTGCCTACTTGAATGTTTATTGATGTTCATTTATGCATTATAGGTCTTGGCATCAGGCTCATAATTTTCATATTCAGGCCACACTCAGATAGAAAGATGTGGTGTTTATCTATAAGACATCCAGACAGAATATGTCTCTAAATCACAGTAACAATACGCTTACTTTCTTTTATGTATCATGGGAACAGTATGTCAGGGATGCAGGCATGAATGATGGTGCATTCCAAAACTACAATGATAAGTATTGAAAAGCATAAATAACATATCCATCTAATCCATTATTTATTCACTTCTGATGTAAAATCTCAGGGTATTTATTGTGAAAACATCATTAATGTACACGGTATGAGCTATATCATACTACTGCTCCCAGGATGCAATAACTGAAGCATCATTCAGGTTTGGAAATAATCTAGATTGGAGCCATTTTATGAGCCATGCAATACTGGAAACATTGTTAGAAGTTGATTTTTCCATGAGTTGCCTTTGAAGAAATGAAATTGTGTTTTCCTTCAGACACTTTTGATTCATTTACGATTCAAAACTAATATTTTCACAGCTAGTAAGTCTGTTTAATGTACGTGCAGTGTCCACATATAGCAGATGCTTTCATATTGTACATGTGTGACAGATCGATTCTTATGGTAATTTGGCATACTGCTTGGTTTTCCTCATTGAACGTGCATGCTTAGTACAATTTATAAAAAATCTATGAACATCAACATCTGACTGACGATGTTATTAAGTATAGGTCTCTGGTAGAGGTGAGCAATTCACTTTGTAGGATGAATCATATATGTCGCTAAAGAAACTACAATTAATTTGGTGTCATGAAATTTTTTTGAGTGCTTTCACATGCTTTGTAGGTAGCATACAGTGATAATATAAAAAAAGGAACGATGTCAGTTCCGTTCCCTGGACTTTTGTGCCAACATACATCAACTTGTAACTGAATAAGCCCTTATATAATCTGTTTCAAAGTTTTAAAGTTTTTTCTGGGTCCAATACCACTGCCAGTGACAATCTCTTGTTTTGAAACTTGAAATCATTTCAGTGAATTGTACATTAACACAAATTTTACTGATTGATGGAAAATGCATTCAAAATTCCAAATTTGGCTGTTGATAGTCATCTTTCATTACAGCTTTTGTTTTGCATGTGATGGGTATGGTAATCAAATCTTGCATTTATAGTTACAAATAGATATATTATCAACATGTTTAGCGTTTCAGTAATTTCAGTTCTTTAATTGTGCTAGGGACAGAAAGAAAAAATGACTCACCGGAGGCTCGCCACTTTTGTCTTTTTCATCCTTGCCAAAATACAGCTTATATTTTAAGACACTGACGATGTATTCTCTATATATATTTTGCAGGCAATATTGTAACATTTTACTTAGGATCCTGGAAGTTTCAAAAGTGTCTTTCCTGGGGATTCTCCATTTGATCTCAGGTTGTGGTATATCGGTGATGATTAAGGCCCATTTGAATAAGGAATGTTAGTATACTCCACAGATTTAATGCTTAGATTATGATTTTTACTATGGCAGCAGATGTAACAGATGATATTTGATATTAGGTAAATGTTGATGTTTTTGCAGGGCAGATGTGTGTTCTATTACAGAGAAGATATAACATGGTTGAATTCTGTGTATCTATAAATATATATCATATACTACTGTATTTGCCCAACAATAAACCCATGTCTGTTTATAAGCATATCCATTTCTATTGCTGTTCAGTAGCATACCAAAAAATAACATTTTTAGCTCACCTGGCCTGAAGGCCAATTAGTGAGCTTTTGGGTTACTGCAGCATCCGTCGGCTGTTAACTTTTCCTATAAATGGCAGCTAGTAATGAAGACTGAGTGGATTTTAATCAAGTTTGGACTGAAGCATGCTTGGATGAAGGGAAATCAGTTTTGTATCAATGTTGGGTATGAACCCCCTCCGGAGCAGTTTGGTGAGGCCCAGAAGGGGGAATAGAGCAAATTCCTATAAATCCTTCCCCCCCCTCTTGAAGAAATGATTGGATTTTGCCCAAATTTGGTCTGAAGCATCCTTTGATGAAGCAGAATCAAATGTTTTCATAAACTTTTGGTTTCATCTGGATGGGAGGGGCAGAGTTCAGTGGGGGCAAATTCTTTGAAGTCCTTCTGTAGGAATACCTTGGTGTTGTCCCGGTTTGGCCTGAAGCATGCCTAGGTGAAAAAGAATCAATTTTGTTTGAAACAGTTAATCTCAGTTCCATAGAGCGGGAAGGATGGGACCTAATAAAGTGAATAGATACAAGCGTTTTAAATACTGCTTCTTTAATTAAAATAAACCAATATGAGCAAATCGTACCAGGTGAGCGATACAAGGCCTCTTGTGATGGTGTTATGATAAGCCCTGCCATGACCTTGAGTAAGAATATCTCATCTGGCCCGAAGGCTAAATACAGGATAAATACAATGGTTTGATGTTCATGAATATGTCTACAGAATTAATGTGCAAGGTTGATTGAGTTCTGCTTCTATTGATTTCTGCTGCTTTTTGATAAAATTTCAAATCTCTTTCAAATACATTTTCATTTATATAGTTCTTATATGAAATTAACTTATTATACTGTCCCTCCTTCTGCATCTGATCAGACTGTATTTAAGTGGAGTAAATAGGGAACTATTGATGTTCTGGTTGGTCATCAGAACTTTGATGTCATTCAGCATCTGTCAAGGCATTTGTCACATTGATCTAGAATTCTGTATCACTTGTAACCACAAAACTTTTACTGTACATACAAGTACCAGTCTGCTAGCTCAAATAGTTTCATGCTACTGGCAGATATTTTATATACAAACTCTAATAAGTATTTTAAATTTGAAACATTTAATATCGAAATATTTTTTTCTCATTTATATTGGTAAAGGCACAATTATGTTCACTTAGAATCTTGAACATGCAGAGTCAACTTTGAGAATACAGTGAAAATAACTTAATGTCACGTTGGCTAATGTCACTTTCTGGTCAGTATCATATTTTCTTGAGATTTTTTTCTGTGTTTTCTATGTAATCCTACATCTGATAATGTCACTAATTTTGATTAAAATCACAGTAAAAATCACTGGTAAGTGAGGACAAGAAACAAACAAAAAGAGAGAAATATATTGATCTGCTTTTGGGAAAAACAAAACTAATTAAAAATTTCTGTTTTCAAATAGTTTCAGTAAGAGACTTGTGACTTTGGCATGTTAGAAAGTTCACTTGTAGGTTTAGACATTTGGAAAAAACTGTCAATTATTAAAACATTGTTTCGGTTATTATCACATTTTCCTGATAAATGGGACATCGTATTAAGCGATTTTACTATACATGTATCTAGGATAAGTTTCAAGGTGTCAAGGTCACCATTACTATTTATATAAAAAAGCTGGAAAATATCAGCAAAGGTCAATATGAGAATACCTTGAATGAGCCCATGTTTGTTTCATAGTAACTCTTACTTTTTATAAAAAGGAAGGATCTCCATAAGCATAGAAAATTGGGCCCCAGGAAAAATATACCATAAAGCAAAAAACTGATTTAAAGAAGATTCTTTCTTTTTTCTTTCAACTTGGAAATTCCAAAAATTGACAGCTTTGTTGATTTTCAAAGTTCTTCAACATGATGCTTGATTTAAACATTTTAAAAGTACACAGTGTTATTGGTGCTAAAGCAATATTTGATATTTATAGACTTAGAATTTTATAGACTTTGTTTCATCCTGTTTTTATAGGAAGATAGATGTCTTAGATTTTCCAGATTTTATATTAATGAAGTCCATGAACAATGTATTATATAGTATAAAATATACCTGTAAAGAAATTTGATGGGGGCCCAGATAATAACATTATGTCCTTCGCCGAAAAAGGACATTAATCTTTCTTGGTGTGAGGATTTTTCTGTCTTACTGCTGCTTCCTACTTCTGATAAAAGTCTAACCTAAGCTTTCTAAAAGGAGACACCACTGAAAACAAAAAGAAAAGATAGAAGAGAAAAGCTGAGGTGTCAACAATTAGTTTCATGTCCCCAAACCAAAAGACACAGGCTCTGCATTAATCATTTCAGGCAGTAACATTTGGGAAAAACAAGATGTCTGTTCTATTCTAGACTCTCATCTACACCAGTACTGTAGACTTGTAAAGTAAACTATTTATTGCACAGAAATATTTATAGGGCTATTTCAAAGTCTCTTTAAATTGAAGTTTACATAAAGGACAAATCAGCCTCAGATTATCCCTCTAGGCTTTCATCTACCGTAAAATGTAGCAACTTAGAGAACACTGCAGTCACATGCTTGAGACAGTTTAGGAAGAAACATGAATCAAGTCTTTTAGCCAATACAAGTGTAACAATACAGTGTTCTGTTTGAAGTAGGTATTATCAAGCTGTTTTCTGATCTTGTCTTATCAGACACTATATCTGATACAGTAACACAAACAAGGCGAATATATACCTTTACTAGTGTTAAAATTCCTTGATGTACCCTAGGATGGAAAAAGGGGTAATTAGTTATCATGATGTCATAGCAAGAATTTAGTGATGTCAACAATTCATTAAGGTCACATCATGACAAACATTATAATAATGATAAAATTCAATCATAAGGAGGCCAGCAGGAACATTATACTGATATCTGTGATTCTTAAAACAGACACATTGTGCTGTGTAACTGTGATGCTTGAAACAGACACGTTGTACTGATATCTGTGATGCTTGAAACAGACACATTGCACTGTGTATCTGTGATGCTTAAAACAGACACATTGCACTGTGTAACTGTGATGCTTGAAACAGACACATTGTACTGATATCTGTGATGCTTGAAACAGACACATTGTACTGATATCTGTGATGCTTGAAACACATTGTACTGATATCTGATGCTTGAACCAGACACATTGTACTGATATCTGTAATGCTTAAAACAGACACATTGTACTGATATTTTTGATGGAATGTTTTGTTTTGATGTAAACAAGTTATATTTAGAGTCATTAACTGTGGTTGAACATCTTGTAGATCTTAGGTAAGGGTAACTTATTGCATGTGTTGAAACAGGGGGTAGGAGATAAAGTGTACTGATAGCAAAAGGTTTTATTGAGAAGTAAAGATGATTGATCTATGCATGTTAGAGGCATCAATAGGTCAGCTATCTTAAGGTTAAGTGTGTGTATTATTACCCAAATCTTATATTTTATATAATACAAATTGGTACATACTTTTGGAATGAACATCAATCTTTGCAATGTACTGGCTTTGTATAAAATCATGCATTACCTGTTGCTTTCATTCATACTTCAGAACTTTAGGTCGGCTTTTTATTTGACATGAAAGATATATACAATTTGATTAACTGATATCTTATAGCTCCACCAGGTTACAAACTGCTTTTCATGTCATTGATGATTTGAGATATGTGAAATGAAATACCATCATTATTTTTTTTGAAATTTTTATTTTGAAGTTGCAATTTAAGAAAAATTTTGCCCTCTTATTTTTAATAATGTATAGCAGGTGGTGTGTTTTAGTGATGAACTAAGCGAAAACCAAATTACATTGGCAACAGATACATGTATAATTGTTTAAGCAGATTTATATCTATTTCACTCATGTAGTTATCAGCAGATGAAATGTTCATCGTTTCTATCCTGCAATAAACCAAGGGGATCAGTCCCACAGTGGGAACCAGAGGGAACTATCATTTGTGTTGTGTTCATCCTTTCCCTTCTCTTCTCCAGGCCCTATCTTCAACACAAGTAATAACAAGAACTTAATACTTCTTAATACTTTGTAAATGAGTAGAGGGACTGTGTGTTGCATATTAAAAGTACGTTACTCTGACCTACATTTTGACTTTTGATTTACATCAAAGAATAAATTTGCCTGGGCCCTATCTTCTACCCTACTAATCACTGGTACTTGATATACCTTAGTGTGACAGTGTGTCATGCATCAAAAGTAGGTCAGTCTGATCTATATTTTGACCTTTGTCCTATGTCATTGAAAACATTTGTTTAACGTCTATATCCTACACTACTAATTGTTTCTGTAATTTTATATTTGTTGATAAGAGGAAGCATGTCATGTTTCAAAAATATGGTCCCTTAGACCAACATTTTGAACTTTAACTTGAATGAAAGGAAAAAATTATCTGGGCTTAATTTCCACTTGGTAAGGTGATATGTTGGTGGGGGACTGTATTTCATTGAACTGTTTTGTCGATATATGGATGAGCTCACACTACAATAGCATGCACTTATCCTAGGGTAAATTGTTAAAAATAGTGTTCAAATCAATTATCATTGTAAATTATTTGCCTGTTATGTTAATGTACTTATCTCCGTTTGAACTCAGTTGCTTTCCATTTTTACAACTGAATTTTATTTCTAATTTAAACTTAAAAAGACTTTTTCAATTTTTTAATGTTATTATGATGGCTTAATTGATTTCATTTAAAAAACTGATTTCTTTCAATTTGAAGTCATCTGTGAAATGGTTTCATTTTAATACTAGATATAATATTAATGAAACTTTGTAGGTGGATTGATTAAGGTACAGTATAAAATAAATATTAGGTCTAAAGTTCAGTGAAATCTGGTGGCATTTGCTGAACTAAACACCGGAGTTCATTGAGATTGTGATGGAGTCGTTGACTTGAAGTCTTAATTGTTCTGATTACCAGAACTTACAATGCCCCCATTGTAAACCATTTCCATTGGGAAACTCTTGAGCTGGAAATTTGGATGTCATTAATGTTGTAATGGAACTTCACTTGTGCTTTAATGTTATTTGTTTTGTGTTTGTCTCTTTTACGTTTTAAGCAGCTGTTGTCATTTGTATTCTTTCTGTTACTTATATTTTAAGAAATTTTACCATGTAAGTAGTTATATATGTGATAAAATGGTAAAGTAGTTTATCAATGCTTTGAAGATTAATTTAATAATGCAACATTAATATGAACAATTGTATGTATGATATTCATTATTAGTCCCCTACAGGTGAGACTGTTGATAGTTTATAGTTTTCCTGTCTGTCCCGGTGTCTGTGAAAGTTGGAATGCTCTATCAGTTTCATTCCTTGAAGAATTCCCATCAAACTTCACATGTTTATGAGCATGAAAATATCTTGGACAAGTTGGAGTTTTAGGATTGATAGGTCAAGGTCAAGGTCACTTACTATTTCAAGTAAATCATCGCCGGCACCCTTGCTACTTCAACCTGTTCGGGATTCTCATCAATCTTCGCATACTTATTGAGCATGAAAATATTTGGACAAATTCAAGTTTTAGGGTTGTTAGATCAAGGTCACTTACTATTGTAAGAAAGTTATTGTCAGTGACTGGACAAGTTTGAGATCACTCCAGATCTAGGACATTGTTACTATATTCAGAAAATCATCATCAACACTGTAACAGATTCCTTCGTGAAGGGATTCTTATCATCTTATAAAGAAAGCATCAAATTATCTTGGTCAAGTTCAAGTTCAGGGTTATTAGGTTATAAACCTATAGTCAAGGTCACTGTTACATTTTTTTTTCTTTTCAAATTGTTGTCTGTTCTCTAGCAGCTTTATTCTTTGATCAAACCTCTTTTAAAGCACAAAAATGTCTTGAAATAGGAATCATATTATGGCTAACTTAAAAATATACAATTCAACATTTTTTAAGTCCACTTGTTAATGCTTTACATTGTGAATTATTCTGTTTTTGGGCAAAACATACCACAGTTACAGTTTTAGGCCAAACATTAGACAGTTATGGACACGTCGCCAGATCACCGATGTTCATCGGTAAGACAATACCCAGCAACGGGAAGAATCATGGAGATGGAAAAACCATCAACCAACCACTAAACCCATCAGTCAACAAGAGTTATGGTTTCAGCCTTTTGTCACATATTCAGATTGAGAATGTGTCGATCACAAACTAGTATTGTTCTGGTTTGCAGAGTAGTCTCCAAGGCGGGACAGTATGACGGAATGCATGGGGTCATCGACATCTGTCATAAGCAATCTATCTGAAAGTTGGCAACAAGTGATAATCAGCGACAGTTAGAGTTGTAAAGACTCTTCAGAAAATATATTTTAAGATAATCAATTTAGCTAGCAATATCATAGATTGGTTACCATGCACTTTTTTTTACTAAGTTTCATGTTGATATTTGTAACATTAGTTGTGGTACAGAGAGATCAATTTTCCCCGGATTGCCGACGGTTCACTTGTGTACTTGTATCACACGTGAGAGCATTGTCATCTTATTCTTACTCGTTGTTATATGTTGATTTAATAGGAAATGAAATCAACTTTGTCAAAGAGTAACAATCTTTCACTACACATTTTGATTAGATACTTATGTGAAGACTATCCTTATCATTATGGGTAAGTAATTATATATTCGTAAGACTCACAGATATGCTTCGTAAACACCAATGAGGCAATTATGAAAATGGTCCACCTTGATGTCATAGGTCAAAATGCCAAAATGGTAAAAACTAAAAAGTAGTTGAATTCAGAGCGTTCATGCAGGTGTTTTAAGTTTGACAAACTTTTCCCCAAGTTCTACAAGGGCTACAGACATATTTCTTATGTGAGATGCTCAAGTAGTTGGTTATGAAGATTGTTAATATGAATGACTTTGACCAATTTTCAATGTCACTTGGAGCAATTTTGTTGAAATCTTTCAACAGCTTCCTTTCAATAACCAAAGTTAGGGTGATGATTTTTGGTTAGGTACGTACAGCAAACAGTTATTAATGGTAATAAAAGGAAAACATTTTTAGAGTCAACCTCAGGCATTTGTTAAAGACTAGAATTTAAAAGTGTACTTAAAAATAAACAAAGCTTACTTCAGCACTATTGTTATATTAGCTTTTTCTGCATAATCAGGAAAAAGGAACACAAGGTTGAAAATAGGTTTGTGATGAATTACCAAATCAGTCTTAACAGTGAAAAGCCTGCCAAATTGCTCGGTAACAATTTCTAGTTTATTTTTGTTGCTCATAAATGTTTTTGTAAGGTAATCCTGAAAACCAATTATGGTTGTCTCGCAAAATCTTTGATCTTTCCATGAACAAATGCAAAAGGAGAAAAAGAAAATGAAAATCCTATAGCTAGGTAATGTGCACACTCCCCGCTTTGGACCTTTAGTTTTTCAGGAAAAATTACATACTCTGCATGCAGGTTTTTTAAAGGTAGCAAAATAAGCCATTTACAATTTGTTGTGAAGTTTTGTTGTGGATTCAATATCCAATATCAATGCCAGCAGCAATCTCTTGATTTGGAGCTTTAAGTTGTTTCCATGAAATGTAAATTTTGCACAAATTTCATTGATTTGATGGAAAATGTATTCAAAATTTTACATTTGACCATTGATAGCCATCTTCTATAAAAGTGGGATGGATCATACCTCACATTTAAAGATAGAAATGTATACATTATCAACATGTTTAGCCTTTCAGTGATTTCAGTACTTTTTTTTATTTTTTCGAACAGCAATGTGTAAATATTATATAATATGGACTGGATTATTACAATGCTTGGAATTAGTACTGGATAAATATAATTATTATCTATGCCTAAGATAAAGGTAATAATTAAAAACCCTCTTTTAAAAATATACCTTGGATTTAATTAGGCACTTAAATGGGTTTCCTTTTTGCAATCAATGCGATGAACAAGTCTGGAAAATTTCTTCTCTGTGAAACTGCAACAGTTTTGAAATATTGCAAGAAAAAGACACAAATTCAATAACATTTATTATTTGTAAACAAGAGTTTATGTGGTACTAGAAAATCATATTTTGGTAGTTATGATATATTGATATGTATGAAAATTGATAAAAAAGAGACAGGCATATATTTAACATTTTCACTCCATCAAGGGCCCTCTTCAGAATGTTCACTTGAACCTAATAAAGATGTCATAGTGATAATGACGTCATTGCAGAATAGAGCATGACAACTTTGTGGATCTGTATCAGTATTTTAATATCTAATCTCTGACTTTTCATTGATGTCTATAGTCTGTGATATGAATGGTACTAAAAGTCAATAGAAACCAGGATGTCCCTGCAAACTCTTCTGTATTATGTGACACAGAGACGGTTTTATAGGAGTATTTGACAATTAGAAGCTTCTTACTGTAATGCTGAGTTGCCATCACAGTATGTAGTATTAAGGATAATTGTAATTTGATGTAAGTGTAACCTGGATGAGGTGGTTAGTTCTTACAAAGCAGTGATACTATGGTAGATGTGTTCTACACCTTGATATATATTGGTTTGGTACATTGAGACAACTTGATGTATTACGTTGGTACACCAAAACAATTAAGATTCCATTATGTCTTCCAACATTGGTATTGTTCATATATTTTCTAGTTAAATATTCATACTGTTACAGTGCTACAACTCTGGTAACAACACCTCCACTTATAAAGATGGTCTGTATATAGATATGATATTTCTTTTCATGGTGAGAGAAGTCACCCCAGTACAGATTTTGTCTGATGTTAAATTCCCAATGGTGGTTGTAGCTATAACTCCATGAGGCATATAATGTGAGGTGATAAATTGTCATACAGCTTAATGAATGATAGTAATTGGAGCAATAAAGTTTGGGTATTGAGTCTTGGGAGGAAAGATTTAGCATTGTAAATCCTGCTACGATTCTTCAGAGATCACAACTGATCAAGAGTACTTTCGGTTTCTGGCTGTATTTGGAGTAAAATCGCTGACATGATTAACAGAGTCTAATCACAGTTATATTGATGGGTTGAGATTGTGCTAGTTTCAGCAGAAACAATAGGGAACAACAGACTGTTTCGCTAGCCAGCTTTAATTCTCTAGGGATTTACTGAAGCATAGTGGTCATTGGATATAGCTTGGCTAAATTCTTTTCATTTACATATATCATCCAAGTTTCTGTGAAACTTGCCTCCCTTAATTTGGACATGTCCAGTAGGATCTTATTTGGTCCCGTAAAAATCACAATTAACCATGATTTTGATGAGACAAAGAGGACGGAGGACATGATTGCCTTTTGGTCCTGTTAAACCCAACAAAATTTCACTTGGACCATTTTTTCATGAATGTGACATTTTGTCCCTGGACAATGACACCTAATGTAATTTTCAAAATGTGAGTACATATACTGTTGGGTTCTCTGTTGTACTTCGTTCAAGGATTTTACAAATTCCAAGAGCATTTCAATGGATTATTTATATCTTGTTCTTTCTAAATATGTTCAAGGCATAATGATAAATTTTTCAAGAAATCCATTTTACAGTGTTTGTTTTCTATTACTTGTACTATGTGTATGCATTTTGATGTGTTTAAATAATAAGTATTGAAAAACTTATGATGTTAAAATATGGAATGAAATTTATTCTTTATCAATTATGGCAAAGTGTTTGTGAATTCAGGATGATGTCATTCTGACATAATGATTGTACTGTAGAGACACACACTTGTTGTTGACATAATGTTTGTACTGTAGAGACACACTTGTTGTTGACATAATGTTTGTACTGTAGAGACCCACTTGTTGTTGACATAATGCTTGTACTGTAGAGACACACTTGTTGTTAACATAATGCTTGTACTGTAGACAACCTTGTTGTTGACATAATGTTTGTACTGTAGAGACACACTTGTTGTTGACGTAATGTTTATTCTGTAGAGACACACACTTGTTGTTAACATAATGTTTGTACTGTAGAGACACACTTGTTGTTGACATAATGTTTGTACTGTAGAGACCCACTTGTTGTTGACATAATGTTTGTACTGTAGGGACACACACTTTCTATTGACATAATGCTTGTACTGTAGACACACTTGTTGTTGACATAATGTTTGTACTGTAGAGACGCACACTTGTTGTTGACATAATGTTTGTACTGTAGAGACACACACTTTCTGTTGATGTAATGTTTATTCTGTAGAGACACACACTTGTTGTTGAAATAATGTTTGTACTGTAGAGACGCACACTTGTAGTTGACATAATGTTTGTACTGTAGAGACACACTTGTTGTTGACATAATGTTTGTACTGTAGAGACGCACACTTGTTGTTGACATAATGCTTGTACTGTAGAGACACACTTGTTGTTGACATAATGTTTATTCTGTAGAGACACACACTTGTTGTTGACATAATGTTTGTACTGTAGAGACACACTTGTTGTTGACATAATGTTTGTACTGTAGAGACTCACACTTGTTGTTGACATAATGTTTGTACTGTAGAGACACACACTTTCTGTTGACATAATGTTTGTACTGTAGAGACTCACACTTGTTGTTGACATAATGTTTGTACTGTAGAGACACACTTGTTGTTGACATAATGTTTGTACTGTAGAGACACACTTGTTGTTGACATAATGTTTGTACTGTAGAGACACACACTTGTTGTTGACATAATGTTTGTACTGTAGAGACACACTTGTTGTTGACATAATGTTTGTACTGTAGAGACACACTTGTTGTTGACATAATGCTTGTACTGTAGAGACACACACTTTCTGTTGACATAATGTTTGTACTGTAGAGACACACTTGTTGTTGACATAATGTTTGTACTGTAGAGACACACTTGTTGTTGACATAATGCTTGTACTGTAGACACACTTGTTGTTGACATAATGCTTGTACTGTAGACACACTTGTTGTTGACATAATGTTTGTACTGTAGAGACCCACTTGTTGTTGACATAATGCTTGTACTGTAGAGACACACTTGTTGTTAACATAATGCTTGTACTGTAGACACACTTGTTGTTGACATAATGTTTGTACTGTAGAGACACACTTGTTGTTGACATAATGTTTATTCTGTAGAGACACACTTGTTGTTGACATAATGCTTGTACTGTAGAGACACACACTTTCTGTTGACATAATGTTTGTTCTGTAAAGACACACGCTTGTTGTTGACATAATGTTTGTACTGTAGAGACACACTTGTTGTTGACATAATGTTTGTACTGTAGAGACACACACTTGTTGTTGACATAATGTTTGTACTGTAAAGACACACACTTGTTGTTGACATAATGTTTGTACTGTAGAGACACACTTGTTGTTGACATAATGTTTGTACTGTAGAGACTCATACTTTCTGTTGACATAATGTTTGTTCTGTAAAGACACACACTTGTTGTTGACATAATGTTTGTACTGAAGAGACACACGTTCTGTGGACATAAAGGTTTGCAGTTCTGTTAAAAAAATGTTTATTTAATCTGTTCTTTTTAATGAAGTTCAAGTTTGATCTGAATCTGTGGAATGAGATTTGGACGTACTATACCATTTATTCTTGACCTTGAGTGAAGTCCAAGAAGAAACTGACCATTGCTGATCTAGGGCCTGGTCTTGCAGGTGCTATTTATCAGTAAAATTAATTTAGACTAATATTAGATTTGACATTTCCCTCTATTTTATTTTAAACTGAAATTGCTTCTCTTCTTTTCTCCTGTGAATTTTGTAATTATAATGACTCATGGGAATGAATGAGAAACTGAAGACAGATAGCAAAATAAAACAAGAATTGCGAGATTGATTGGTAGGCTCAATTCTTGTTGTAATCATACAAACTTAAGCAATCATGATTGAGGATGGCAACACTAATGCTTTATCTCACTCATATATTGTAGCTTGTATCTCAAATCAACAATATGCCATTGGCATGTCTGCAAATGTTTTCATTTCAGATACTCTGTTTCAAATCCATTTAAAAAGAAACCAGAATTGAGAACTCGTAAGTAATCAAGGAATCTATTTTCATTTTCATCATAGGTATTGGTATATAGATATCTGGTAGAGACTGAAGGTTTCAGTTGGACATTTGTTCTAATTACCAGAGATTATAAGCTATGTTTACTGGCGTAAAGTAGTTCTGTAACATTTACCAAGCCTGTTTACTCACCTGCACTAATATATCACTTCTTTTTAATGGAAGGTACCTTTATAGGGAATGAAACACTTCATGTTAAAGCCACAGTGTTTAAGAGGTTTACACATAGCATTCTATACATTTGCTTGAGGCCTTTGCCAGAAACTGGGTTACGTTATGTTTCCAATTAAAACTAGTGTGGTAATGTTGAAGACACAAAAGTGAGTAGCACCTTTCAAAAACAAATTTAGAATTAGATGGAGTAGTACCAAATGAATGAACTTAACGGCATCATTAGGCTGTTTCATCCTTCTAGGACTCATCAGTGATACATATAAGGATCTGGATTGTTGAAACCTAGAAAATGACGGAATAATATTTAAAGTGATTGAAATAAATATCTAAAACCAGGCGAGAAAGTGCAGAACACAGAACCCCCAGAATTATATAATTTTAAAAATGGAATGATTTCAAGTACATGTGTATATCATGAACAGTAACATATTTGAATGAATTAAAATGTGGCATGCAGACCTAGTTATGCCTCAGGGACTAAACGTCCACCGGCAGTGTCTACCACCTGCATTCTCAATGATTGTGCAAAAGACACCTTTCATTGCAATTTAAGATGAGATAAATAATGAATTAAACTGTGTCATACAGCTGTCCTTCTAGGAATCGTTAGTGAAACTGTTGGTCTGAGTTGTTGAAAATTAGTAGGCAATTATGGAAGATCCAAATAGCTGATGTAGAATGTCAAATGCCAGATGGGGAGGTGGACTAACCACAAAATTAAATAAATTTCATAATATTTGTCAATGAATGATTTCTAAAGAATGTCATGAAGATGTGAACTATGCCACTGTTTGAATGAATTAAATGTGGCATGCAAGTTACAGCAAACCTCAGTAATCAAAGGTCCACCAGCAGGACAGCTAAGTTAGCAAGACTAGTGTGGCCATGTGGAAGCCAGGTTAGAACGTAGGACAGTTAGAAGTGTAGAAGTTACCACTCAAAGTTTGTGTGGCCATGTTGTATTAAAACATGGTACCAAGACTGACCTGGCATTATGGAATATAGGTTACCATGGCTGTGTAGTGACCAACATGGTTATCAAAGTCTATTTGACAAAGGTTTTATTATGGTCCTTTATCCTTGTTACCAAGCTTTTGTGCTGGTTAAATGTGGCACTGCTGAAACCAGGTCACCAGGCCTTGGGCAGCAATAACGTACTGTTATACCCTGAATCAATACGACGTCAACTTAGATATCATGTCCTCATCACATAGAAATAATTTTGTTCCGTGTAAATTTGGGTAATTCTGTGTCTCTGCCTGTTTGTTATTACACCAATGGTATACTTGGCATTTGAAGGATCTGTCTGCAGATCTTGACAGAGGAGAAAATTTAGTGGCTGATGAAAAAGAATGGTGCCTCACTGCTCTCATTTAATTTGTTATAGGAATAGAAAACCATAGATTAAGACTACATATCAACATTTAAGAGCTCTATCTGGTTTTTATGAAACACAGTGTGGGTGTTTTTCAATGGGTGTTACTTTAAAATCATCTGAATTATATTATTGAGATGACCTGTAGCCATCATGTTTAGTTTGTTGCCGTGCACCATGTACCATTTCTAAACTATTCACATTTTAAACTTCCAAAGTTCCACTTGTGAGATTCAGGTGAAACTTGCTTGTAATGATCCTGAGATGGTCTTGACAAAGAACTAATAATTTTTTAGGCTGTTCAGGATCCATATGCCAGCTGTCTTGAAAAAAACCACTTTCAACTTCTTTAGTTCCACTAGTGCCTTTGAGCTGAAATTTTGTGCAAATGCTTAGAAACTGAAATGATATACAGTTGAAACTCATTGTCTCAAAATCGCTTGAGTCAAAATTCCATTTGTGCTGAAATAATTTCCAAGTCCCGATTTTTCCATTCTATATCTTTGTAATTTTAGTTCCAATGACTCAAATTTCATTGAGCCGAAATTTTGTTGGAGTTGAAGGGATTTTGATTAATTACCACTTTAATTATCCAATCAAAAGTTGGCTTCTTAATTAGTGTCACCATCCTGTAGCAATCGTTTACCTGTACATTAAACAAATAGCACATTTACACAGGACATGAAAACATCTGGTTGCATGCATCTTCAGGAATGATGAAAAAGAAACCGTCAAACCAGTACAAAATTTTTGATGAAAACTGATCCCCACAATTCTGAGAGAAATAGATTTTTTAACTTCTTCACTAAAGGATTGTGATCGGGACTTCGCTAGTTTTAGTGCTTGGAAAGTGAAGTGCTGAAAGCACTTTTCATTGATAGAATCTCTATTTGGGAGTGATTTATTAAGTCTAGTGCTTGTATAATGTTTTGTATAAGAGGTAAAAACTTTCTAGTGCCATGTTTTTCATATGTTTATTTATTCATAGTAAAGTCATATTATTATGATCTGTAGCTTTATCAAAAGCAAACTTTATTTTTGTTTTATTGTTATTTTGTAGAATATATTATCTATATATGAGCTTGGTTAGTAAGGATATTGTACACATATGTGGAACAGAACGACGTGAGTGCAAATGTAGTTGATTGATGTTGTTACTTCATTTTTTTGTTGTTTGGATGTATAAACAACAAAAGTAGAAATTTGTTTCTGTTTATTTACTGCCATTTCAAGTAACAGATAAAATTACACTGTTTGTAACAGAGTTTACTGTGCTATAGTAGTCCGTATTTCATTCAGCCGTAATCAACATCAGGAAACTGATATCGTCAACCTTATTTGGATACTTTGTTTGAGCCGAAATTTAGAAATAATTTCCTTTGTCTCTTGGATTTCAAGATGATGAGTTTTGTCTATATATAGGAGTTTATAGTCAGATAACTGTTAAGCCCCATAGACCTCTTGTTTATATAGTCTTTACTGACATTGTGTAGGAAACTGTTGATGTTGATGTTTTCATTCCTATGGATCTATGCCATCTGTCAGCTGACATGAAAGGTCATAAAGGGAACTCAAAGCATTTAAAGTATGATACAGATGAAGAATTTAACTTTCACATAACAGAAGATAGAATGGTCAAATATTTTGGCATCCACACACTGCAAGCAGCTAGTCAAAGTGAACTGATATAATGTGAGGATGGATTCCGGGTAACTAGATTCATTCTCTCTTAAACACTGTCGTTTACTGCAGAGGGAAGCAGAATTAGATTTGTCTGGAATGCTGGCTTATTAAATCAAGGATAAGAGATGAAAAGCTTTACTGCACTTCAATTAGATGTATCACAACAGTTTTTAGCTCACCTGGCTTGAAGAGCCAAGTGAGGTATAGGGATACCACGGTGTCCGGCCTCCGACAACTTTTACTATATATTGCAATTATTCATGAACAACTGAGCGGATCAAATCAAATTTGGTCTGAGGCATCCTTGGGGGAAAGGGGAAACCAATTTTATGTAGTTGATTGGCCAATATTGAAAAACTGTCTATTTTTTTAAAAAAATCTGTCTTGTTCTTATGGAATTGCAGGATATTGTCCAAAATTTGTCTGAAGCATGCTTGGATGAAGGGAAATCAGTTTTGTATTAACAATGGGTCTCGACCCTCTGGGACCAGAAGGGCCCAACAGGGTAAAATCTATGAATTTCTTTATAATCTATCTTGTTCTTTAGGGATTGCAGGATATTGTCCAAAATTGATCTAAAGTATGCTTGAAGGGAAATCAGTTTTGTGTAAATGGTGGGTCTCGGCCCCATGGGGCTAGAGGGATGGGCCCGATAGCAAAAATCTATCAATTTCTGTAAAATGTATTTTATTCTTCTGGAATTGCATGATATTGTCCAAAATTGTGCTGAATCATGCTTGAGTGAAGGGAAATCAGCTTTTGTAAAATGGTGGGTCTCAGCCCGTGGGGCTAGAGGGGCAGGGCCCAATAGGGAAAATCTATCAATTTCTGTTAAATGTATCTTCTTTAGGAATTGAATGATATTGGTTTGAAGCATGCTTGGGTGAAGGGAAACCACATTTGGGTCAGATGGGCAGGCCCAACAGGGAAGATCTAACCCTGAAGTAGATTTAGTTCATTTTCATATCATTGCTTTGCACCATCAACAATTAATTCGGATCTTTTGTTCTTTGAAACAGTTGTGATCCTCACTGAATAACTATAGCATTGCTGAGCATCAGGAAGTAAACACAATCATAACTGATAATTTGTCCTGGAGTCTGTCCTCACCCCTAGGGAATTTGAAGCTGTATCTGTGGGTTGAATCTCATCAGTGGAAATGTTTTCCCACTAAAGAAATGTTAAGTTTTGCATTATTGATTTAAATATCCAGGTGAGTGATACTGGCCCTCTGGGCCTCTTGTTCCCTATTATTTTGGTATAGTCTGTGCAACAACTATTGACAATTGTTTGTGAGACACTATTAGACAGCTGCACTGATCAGAGTTTTACTCTTTGTGTAATCATGATGTCTTTAGTTGTTGCGAAAAGGCGTTCCATTGTCTTGTGTGAAGTCGTCATGGCAGAGACGTCACAGTAAACATGCATTGGTAAAGCCTTGAGACATGGTGAAACATGTTTGTGTTAGTTGCCAGTTAGGGTAGTCATAAGTAGGAATTATCTGATAAAATGTTTATATAACAGATAATAAGTATTAAACATTGAATTATGATGAAAATCTTCATGTCTTTCAAACGTATTCACTTATTGAAACAATAAAATGCTCTGAAATTGTCTGGATAAAGCAAAGTTGTTTACACTGACAACAAAAATGGTGGATATGGATTCTACTTTTGATTTCTGAAGGACAAAAAAAACAGGATCAAAGCATAAAAATCTATTAGCTATATAAAATTGAGTATAATTTGTTGTCAAAATAAAACAAGAATACAGGTAACTTGTACATGCAATGTAAAAAACAAGGTTGCATATGGATGGAAAATTGCACATGAGTGACATGGTGAGCACATGAACAGCCATACTTCAGTCATTTTACTGCATGATTGGATTGTATTTCCATGCAGATATTTGGTAAAAACAGTTTAAACTAATTTCATGGAATATATTGTAGCAAATAGATGTCAACATACTGATAATACAGTGAAACCTGTCTACTCCGACACCATGGGGGAGTGACATTTTTGGTCGGATTAGACAGGGTGTCAGAAAAGTCAGGTATTGTTGTCGACTTCACTTTGTACACAAAAATATATGCTACCGCCGGTAGATACGTTAAGCATACAACTAATGTGCATACAAATACACTCTGGTGTTGAAAATAAAACAAAACAATGAAGTATTAATTTACTGACGTTTTAATTTTGTTTTAATCATTTTTATACAATGTACATGTATGTTCTACATCTGTATACTGTACAGTGGTGACTACAATCGCATAGGGTATTTTTATGAACGCTGAGTTCCTTTTGAGGTAATTTCTCGGAGTCTGCAATTAACTGAATCTTTTTTTCCAAAGTTAAATCAGTCCGATGCCTCTTTGGTGACGGACTGCTTGTATCCGTTAAAAGTCTTTTTTTACACGATGGTGAAGATGTCATGGTAAATTTTAATGTACGTAGACAATGATATCAAATCTAACACTGCAAGAATATAACTCTATTTCGACTTTTTAGTTGTTATAGATACATGTATGTGTAAAAAAACTGACATATACTCACTATGGCAGGGTAAACTTACATGTGTACAGTACAATAATCCCCCCTTTGTAACCCCACCGCATGTACCGACTATCGCCACGTCAAGCGGAACGGTTGTGTACACATCTGTGGTGTGATGATGACTTACGTGTCAGATTTACCAGGTATAATTAACAAAGATAGCCTGCTGTCATAGAAATATGAGCAGAATTCGGAACTGACAGTGACCGCAAATATCAGTGTTTTAATACATTGACAAATAATGCAATTTCACGGGAATATGGTACAGTGTTGGATTTGACAGGATGTCCGAAAAGTCAGGTGTCGGATTAGACAGGTTTCACTGTATAAGCACCACACAGTCATAAATGATAATTTCATTGAAGTGAGAATTACAGCCATCTACTTTGATATGGGTTATGAGCAAAGGCCTGACCTGAAAGACAATTCTGGTAGTGACGACAAAATTTGAAGTGAGTACGGAAAAAGTTGGAAGCAAATTTGGTATAACACTCTGAACAAGCAAATCACAAGCAACCTTACATAAATCCTGTAACTACATGCAGTATTGGTAAAAAAGCCAAAGACGACTCTGGCTTACCTGAATGTTCAGGTAAGCTTGAAAAGTAGTAGGTAATGTTTTACCAAATGCTGTAGGTTTCCTAGGTTTCAGTTAATTTATGATGAAAATAATAAGTTTTAAGATAAATTTATATCTTTTTGAGTAACAATGGACATTTCAATTAGCTTCTTTGTAGTGACCATGCAAGCTTAAAGAAATGTCTTTAATTGCATCAGTTTTATAAATCAACAGTTATCATTCACACTCCTGTTCTGTGTTGGTTGGACAATGTTAAAATATAAGTTCAAACTTTAAAAATATGAGTTTTGAATCCTTAATTTATCAAAATAATCTGGAGAAAATGTAATCTCATGAGCTTGTTGTTCCTGCTGGTTCCTGTATGTTGAATGGCTGCCTCGGTCAAGATTATTTCTTAAACCAGAATACATCATGCTTCAGTTATTACAACATTGGTGCAATTGTGTGCTTCAGATTGAAAATGTTTCCTGTCTCCTGCATGCATGTACAACAGAACTATGATGTTTGATTTACATAGGATTTTACAACACAGGTAAAATCAATGACAGATATTATATTACTTTTAATTTTATTGTGTAACAAACTGACTGGTTGCAAACTGGTTGGGATTTAATCATGAAGACAAGATTTGTTCAGTGGAATAATAGTTCTTGAAACACGGTGCTAGTATGCTCCACATTTGTTATTTGTCTGATGAAGATGACCATGTAATCACAGAAATCTCACACTCGAGTCTTCTACTGGTTGTGTTCTAAGATTTTTTTTTTCTGTTGACATTACCAATTTGAAGAAAATGTTCCATAACAATTTTTTTGGATTGACCCAATCATCATCAAAAAAAAAATTTGATGTCAATTGAAAATTACTACTTTTTTTTTGTCATTTGCATAAATTGATTGATTAAGCAAAATCAATTTAAAATCATTGGTCATGTGACACATGGAGGCACAATCGTGATTAAAATTGCTGCAATCCTGCTAAACCTTTAATGGATAAGGAAGTATAAAAGAGGTCTTGGTTAAACTTACTATTGATGTGGAAGTATATAAGAGAGGTCTTTCTTGAAGGGACTACGATAAACAGTTAGATTTTCATATCATACCTCATAAAAATCAGTATTAGTTTGAAGCAGGTAATCTTAATAAATTGAGATGGTAACAAAATATAAGCATTGAGTCCCTTTAAACCAGGTCTTATTTAAACCTACCATGGATAAGGAAGTTTATAAGAGGACTTACATGGGTTATTCAGGTAATTCACTAAAAAAGAGTGAGTCAAACATGATAAGTTTTTTATCAAAATTTAATGATGAGCATTGTTGACAAGAGTAAGCTTAATGTATTGACTATTTACTACAGAACTGTAAGTTTCATATGTTTTGCTTGAACCCTTTGGTTTCTTGTGTGTACCTGTCATTTTTTGTATCTGAGGGTACATTTTATCCTTAACAGGCAAAAGTAATGGGATAGACTGCAACATTGTATAGACATAACACGGCAACACCGTATAGGCATAACACTGCAACACTGTATAGGCATAACACTGTATAGGCATAACACTGTATAGACATAACACGGCAACACTGTATAGACATAACACGGCAACACTGTATAGGCATAACACTGTATAGGCATAACACTGTATAGACATAACATGGCAACACTGTATAGACATAACACGGCAACACTGTATAGGCATAACACTGTATAGGCATAACACTGTATAAACATAACACGGCAACACTGTATAGGCATAACACGGCAACACCGTATAGGCATAACACTGCAACACTGTATAGGCATAACACTGTATAGGCATAACACTGTATAGACATAACACGGCAACACTGTATAGACATAACACGGCAACACTGTATAGGCATAACACTGTATAGGCATAACACTGTATAGACATAACATGGCAACACTGTATAGACATAACACGGCAACACTGTATAGGCATAACACTGTATAGGCATAACACTGTATAAACATAACACGGCAACACTGTATAGGCATAACACGGCAACACTGTATAGGCATAACACTGTATAGGCATAACACTGTACAGACATAACACGGCAACACTGTATAGGCATAACACGGCAACAATGTATAGGCATAACACTTCAACACCGTATAGGCATAACATGTTCTGCAAAATACATGCACATACTGGTAAACGATTGGCTCTTAATAAGAGAAATGCATTGATTACTTTTGCAATTTTGGGTTATGTTTCTATTAGGTACCTCTATTGATTTATATTAATGTCAATATATTGATTGTCTTTAACACCAAGCCTCATGCCTCATGTTTTTTTATGTCACAGAAGAATAGAATTTTTGTTTTCAAAATGAATACAGATTGATATGACTAAATAGTGCTTTTGGCATTGTTATATAATTATTCAGGTAACAAGTGCCTCTGATATCAGTCCAATCCAAAACATTTTTACTAGTTTTAATATATTTTCGCATTTGCTCTTAATGGAATGGTTTGATGAATGCCTGCAATATACAGCAGGGGCCATAATCCACTTGGGATTGAACCTGAGACCTCTAACTTAGAGAGAAGTCCTCTTTATCCAGACAGTATATTGTGGTAAGTATAAACTACCAGGGTTATACACATATGACAGGAATGGTACAATTGGATATTCCCGAACCCCTGTGAGAGCCTGCATGTTGATACTTTTATATGCAATATGTAAAGTAAACATGCTATGACAGAAAACAGTGTCATATATATGCTTTATGCTTTTTTAACCTTTGCATACTTGTATTAACGGATCAGGTGCATATGGATACATGTGTGAAAATTTGCCACCAATCAAAATAATCCTAGCATCAGTATGTCTAAAATATTGTGTAAGAATGTTTGACTTCTAAATCAAATTTCAGTATGTGATTGTGATTTGTGCAATACTACACACAAGTTAATAATCGGGTATAAGCACTAAGATGCCATTTTTATGTTTCTCAGTTAATGGTGTTGATACAATTGGTTACAACATTAAAACCTCTTTTCTTGGTCTGTGTTAATTACCATCATCAAATGAGAGAAATGCCTCGCTCGTCTACTATTGTTGTTCCATTGATCCAGTAGCAACCCATATATATATAGAGATGTGTAAGGGTTACAGTCATGTTGTAAGAAGATTTTTATTGCCTTTCATTCATTGCCATACTCAAGCATGTAATGACATTTGAGGACTCCATAGATTTGATCTAATTCTACCTAAGTACAAATTATTGCTTTGAAGGCAATGAGCTGTTGTTTCCTGATGCAAGGGAGTGTTTCTTTGTTTATATGTTGAGTTGATATGGTTCATATCTGTTTATATGGGAAAATATTTCCAATTTGAAATGTGTCTGTTGTTTCTTTTAGGTATGGTGATAGAGTCCACTGACTGTTGTTTCTATGAGTTGTCTGTATGGCGATAGAGTCCAATGACTGTTGTTTCTATGAGTTGTCTGTATGGTGATACAGTTCACTGACTGTTGTTTCTATGAGTTGTCTGTATGGTGGTACAGTTCACTGACTGTTGTTTTTGAGTTGTCTGTATGGTGATACAGTTGACTGACTGTTGTTTCTAGGAGTTGTCTGTATGGTGGCACAGTTCACTGACTGTTGTTTCTATGAGTTGTCTGTATGGTGATACAGTTGACTGACTTGTTTCTGTGAGTTGTCTGTATGGCGATACAGTTGACTGACTGTTGTTTCTAGGAGTTGTCTGTATGGTGATACAGTTCACTGACTTTTTTCTATGAGTTGTCTGTATGGCGATACAGTTGACTGACTGTTGTTTCTATGAGTTGTCTGTATGGCGATACAGTTGAATGACTTGTTTCTGTGAGTTGTCTGTATGGTGGTACAGTTCACTGACTTGTTTCTGTGAGTTGTCTGTATGGTGATACAGTTCACTGTCTGTTGTTTCTATGAGTTGTCTGTATGGTGATACAGTTTACTGACTTGTTTCTGTGAGTTGTCTGTATGGTGATACAGTTTACTGACTTGTTTCTGTGAGTTGTCTGTATGGTGGTACAGTTCACTGACTTGTTTCTGTGAGTTGTCTGTATGGTGATACAGTTCACTGTCTGTTGTTTCTATGAGTTGTCTGTATGGTGATACAGTTCACTGACTGTTGTTTCTAGGAGTTGTCTGTATGGTGATACAGTTCACTGACTTTTTTCTATGAGTTGTCTGTATGGTGATACAGTTGACTGACTTGTTTCTTTGAGTTGTCTGTATGGTGATACAGTTCACTGACTGTTGTTTCTAGGAGTTGTCTGTATGGTGGTACAGTTAACTGACTTGTTTCTGTGAGTTGTCTGTATGGTGATACAGTTCACTGTCTGTTGTTTCTATGAGTTGTCTGTATGGTGATACAGTTCACTGACTGTTGTTTCTATGAGTTGTCTGTATGGTGATACAGTTCACTGACTTTTTTCTATGAGTTGTCTGTATGGTGATACAGTTGACTGACTTGTTTCTGTGAGTTGTCTGTATGGTGATACAGTTGACTGACTGAGTTGTCTGTATGGTGATACAGTTCACTGACTTTGTTTCTATGAGTTGTCTGTATGGTGATACAGTTACTTCTGTGTCTGTATGTTTCTGTGTCTGTATGGTGAGTTGTCTGTTGTTTCTATGAGTGATACAGTTCACTGACTGACTGTTGTTTCTATGAGTTGTCTGTATGGTGATACAATTGACTGACTTGTTTCTGTGAGTTGTCTGTATGGCGATACAGTTGACTGACTTGTTTCTATGAGTTGTCTGTATGGTGATACAGTTTACTGACTTGTTTCTGTGAGTTGTCTGTATGGCGATACAGTTGACTGACTGTTGTTTCTATGAGTTGTCTGTATGGTGATACAATTGACTGACTTGTTTCTGTGAGTTGTCTGTATGGCGATACAGTTGACTGACTTGTTTCTATGAGTTGTCTGTATGGTGATACAGTTGACTGACTGTTGTTTCTATACGTTGTCTGTATGGCGATACAGTTGAATGACTTGTTTCTGTGAGTTGTCTGTATGGTGATACAGGTCACTGACTGTTGTTTCTATGAGTTGTATAGTGATACAGGTTTCTACCCCATTGAAAAGAAAGATTCACACTTCCAGTGAGGATGAGATATCCCTATCTTGCTGGAGTTAGACATCCTGCACACACAGAACATATACACATGCGTAAACAAAACACATATATCATCTGCAAAGTCCCGAGATATTAATTGCAAGAGTGAAAGGTAAATGAAAATGTGTTTGATGTAGGTGATAGAGTAACTGTGGGTTAAATGAGGCAAAATTTTGTTATATCTTTAACCTCTTGGAACATACAGTATGTTACAGGTCGTCTATTTGAAAGAGGAAAATCGTTACTGCTAGGAAGCAAGAATTAGATTGCCTGATAATGAGTTTGTTTTCTATTCACTTACAAGTTCCCTGATATGTCTTGAGCATCTTTGTCTGTCAGTTTACCTGATTCCATGGATGTGACCACCAATATTTCACTAGCAACAGCTACTGTTACTGCCCCTACCACACAGGATTTATTCCCCCTTAATCTCCAACTGTCTACTAGAACGTCGAAGACTCTGTCAAATTTCACTACCCGTACAGATAACGATAGTTCTGTCACTTCTGAAACACTACTAACAAGGCTTAAAGCTGCCACTTAATCTCCCATATTCATAAGAATTGACAAGGAAAACATCAGTAACCTTGTTTCGAATCAGGAAAATAAAAATACACTCATAAAAACAGTCACATATCAAATTACTGCAATTTCTTGTCAAAACCAATAACATGAGAGAAATACAAAGCAATCCAGCAACTGAGTTGGAATTATACCTAATGTATGTGTGCATCAACAAAATAGTACAGAATATCAACCCAGCTATTTAAGGGGAAGATTAGGAACGTAGAGAAATATCTCAAAAGACACAGACATGGAATCAGTTTAATATCTGGGTAGGAATTTTGCAGGCACTGGTGATGCCCATGTTAGTAAACAGAAAAAGGATTAGGAAACCAGCCATGAGCAACAGACAGGATTGAAGATTCTGAAATTGACATCTTGTATAAAACTAGGATTATTAGGAAATTCCACTCCTTTAAAGCCTTATTAATGCACTATAGTACAACAATACCCTGCATTTTGGAGGAGGCGACATGAAGTACAAAGCACTCCGTTGGTGCTATGTCAATCTCAGTAATGACCCAGACACAAATTCAATGAAAGACAAACAAAAACCAGAACTGGTATAGATATCTACAACATCTGCGACAGCTCCCCTCGGATGTATACAACCCCTGGCAATAAGACCAGGGGCCCAGTAGAAGCATACATAACATACTCCCACCACAGACTGGCCAATTATTCAGAAGACAACTGTCCATTTTATCTTGCTCCTATTACCCACATTGAAAATCAGTCATTCATGCTAAGTGGTTTCTGTGTGGACCAATAGGAAAACACAAATTATCAAACTTTTCGAAAAACAATTCCCAGTTGTCGAATCTAAATGTCTAACAAATACAAGTTTCCGTAAGAATCTATGTCGAAAACTACTTGAAAATGATATACAGTAAAATTCACTTGTTTCGTTTGGTCCCTAATTTTTCTCCTCTTTATCTTAGTAAGTAAAATACAGATGACTTGAACACTGTTGAGTCGAATACTGCATTTGTGTCAAACATATTTTGTCGTCTGTCCCTTCCAAATTCTACCAAAATTTCTTTTTTTGTCTGGAACATTCAAGCTCCACCTTGTCTTAGGTTAAAATTTCCTGGCTCAGTCCAATTGACTGTGTGTGACCAGTCAGCCTTATCTGTGTTAATGGGCCCTATTGTAAGTTATGGTGTCGATCAAACATTAATCCCCGTGTTTATACAGATGCATAGGTGAAAGATTGAATTTATAAAGATTTAAGCAATCAAACTTACAATAAAGTTCATGTACATTAGTCTAAAAACTGTAAATCTTTGTGTTCTGTTCACTTTTTATGCACATCGCTGCCGGAAACCAAATGGGAAAAATAAGCGATAATTTCTGTGACCTTCACCTTTCATAACCCAATTCATGATTCGTCAGTGTAGATTGTCTACAAGCGTGTATTTGTTGAGTTTAACATGTATAAGTGTAGTTAGAAATATTTTCTGTTGATAGAGTTCACTGTCTATTGTTTGTATGCATGTTTGTGAGTTTCTGGACAGGTCACTGTTGTTTCTATGGTAGTGACATGTCGTTTTACAATTACCAGTCTATTTCATTTTTGCCCACACCTGTTTTTCCTTGGGTACATCTTTCAAGATCATGTGGAGTTTTGTTTTGGGTTATTAATACTGTAAAGTATGATGCTTTTATAAATAGATTGTTAAAGTTCACTGGAGACCGTGTTTGATAATAGCTTTCAAATTGCTGCAAATTTGCTGGTTCAGAAAAACAGATTTGTTTCTTGAGTTAGAAATAGATGAGATTAATTGGTTAATTGACTTCCTAATTTTCCAAGAGAGAACTGGCCATTCCCAGTGGTATTGATTCAACAGAAAGAAAGGGTGAAGGCCATGCTACAATTCTGTTATGATAGTGTGATGAAGATGATGATGAAGATGATGATGAAGATGATGATGATGATGATGATGATGATGATGATGATGATGATGATGATGAAGATGATGATGATGATGATGATGATGATGATGAAGATGATGATGATGATGATGATGATGATGATGATGATGATGATGATGATGATGATGATGATGATGATATCATAAGGTTTCTGATTTAGTTGACTTTGTTTGATGCTTGTCTTAATTTTGTCTTCACTCTGGTTGTTTTTGTATGTATGTGTTTTTCTATTTTGTGTTTTTTGCCGTTTCTTTCTTTCTTCTTGGATCTTGTCCCTCATGTTGTATAAATAATGTCCCTGTCCTTTTAATATTTCTTTTATCCTGAAGTGTGGATTTGACCTTGACAGTCATATCTTTTTTTTTTGAGACCCTGAAACCGCTGACGTGGTCTCTATGAGATGAAATATTTGAAAAGAAAAGATTCATGTGTGTATCATTATAACCTATGAATAGCAACATCCATTTCTACCACTAGAACTAACCACATGTCAGCAATGGTTAAAGTTGCATCATGTATAGGATAATTCTAATTTTCAAGTCTTTCCTCTGTTAATGCTTTAATGCTAGATCGCAGGATTTGATGGTTTGTAAATATTCTGTTGGAGGAAGACAACAGTCATTGTTCAGATGTGATGTTAGTTGTTACAAGCATTTAGAAGTTATCTGTTATAGAAGCCTTCAGATAGTTGTTGCAAAATGTAAGGAAAAAGGTATGGCACTTTACTGTAAGTGAGTACCTGTTTCAGTTCATGGCCTTACTCCATCTGAAATACATGACAATGATGACAGTATCCTGAAACTGGTGTGCTCACTGTGTATGTTTCTGGCAATATTACCATGAAAGCTGGAAAATGTATAAACAAATGTAAAACATTGAGTTGACACTTCACCTGTCTCCAACACTGCTTAATATCACATTCCATTTGTCAGGGGGGGAAAGGTGATGGTAAGCAGAATGTGACATTAACAGTTAACACGGTTTTGGTATGTCTAAAACTGGAAGTGAATTTTTTGATGTACCAAATTGACTTGTTTCTAAAAATTTGAATTTGATTTGTTTACCCCATAAGCCGTGTCAATTTCCTAACTTTTGTTGGTACATTCTTTGAAATATCAAACCGGTTATCATAAATTATCTGGAATTATCACATCAAAGTCATAATTTACATGTGGTCAACTTTGTATGTGACACTAAGGTGTCATCAGTTAATATTTTGCCTAATTCCTTCATCCATTTCAGTGTAAGCTACATAATAGGACATTGTCATTATATTGATACATATACAGTGTTGATCTCTGCAACATTGATAAAATGTGTTCTGGAGAAGATCACTTTCATTGAGCATTGCTGACAAAAATAGCTGACTGTGGTCTGTTCACCTTTGAAACACCACGTTTCATTGGCTGTTATATTAGTGGTTATATGTAAAAGCCAATCGGAAAGCGTGAAACACAGCATAGGGGAAATCTGGTATCAGAACATTTTTACGGTCACCTTACCAGTGCTCAAGATAATTTAAGCAATAAAAGATTTGAAGAAAGATAAAACGTTCCATGTTCTTATATTATGACCAAATGGATTTTCAATCTTCATCCCGAATGATATACAATATTGGTAAAGATCTAAGCAACCCCTGGAAGCTTTTTGGAGAGACTGTGAGAGTTTTCTATATTGAATGAACCATACTTCATTTTATGAAATTTGTAGTTTAAGTCGGATATTTTAGCATCTTAAGCTTTGTATTAGAAATGTGTTCACATATGTAAATTCAATGATGGCAACATTCATAATGATAACGTTGATGGTTCAGTGTCCCATGGGTCATTGCAAAACAAAACAAAGAAACTTGAGGTTTTTTAATGTAAAACCAATTTTCATGAGGTAATACTTACCATAACTTTAGTATGCAAATATGGTACCTACACCCATCTTTGTATCCCAAAAACAAAAGATTCAAAAATCCCGCCCTCCCTACGACCATGAGCCTTCACGTCATGAACATAGAGTTATTTCCCTTCCTCTTAGCCTTTATGTAGCACCCGTAGAGGGGCAGTCAGGCAGATAGGAAGAGGGGAGGAAAGGGTGGGACTCCATAAAGTTATGGTAAGTATTACCTCATGAAAATTGGTTTTACATTAAAAAACCTCAATTTCATTTCAGTAATAATTACCATAACTTTAGTATGCGAATTCGTCTTACCGTAGTGGTGACTAGCAGCCAGGCAGCCCATCTAGCACACTAAACTTAGTAGGGAGGGGGGACAGAGTGCATAGAATAAGAAGGGGCAACCTCCCCGTGACCGAGCAGGTAAACCACGTGCCGCCGAACGGAAAAGACGAGCCCCGGGGCTAACGGGGGGCACAGCCACAGACTGTACAACCACCAGAGGTCCCAAAGAATACAAACCTTCTGAGTGGGAAGCCAGGGATCTCAGATAAAAATCTGTAAATGTATCCCTGCCCCGCCAGAAGGCAGCAGACATGACCTCCTGAAAGGAGGACCCATTAAGAAGGGCCCAGGATGCAGCGAGGGCCCTTACCTCATGAGCCCGCACTCTCACCCTCGCCCGAGCCTGGTCATCAGAATGCTCATAAGCATACTTAATGACCTGGCATACCCACCTAGACACCGACTGGGAGGAGATGTCTCGCTGTCCCTGTTTGATAGGCAAAAATAGACGGGATCTGGAGCCCCGCCCCCCCCTGGTTTTATCGAGATAAAACCTAAGAGCCCTACAGGGACAAAGCAATCTATCCCTCTCCTCCGAGCTAGTCAAAGCCGGAATCTTGATGGGATCGGGCGAGAACCCCGGGACTTGATTCTTC